>NW_026916253.1:2167500-2340000 GCF_034315485.1 Pezoporus occidentalis
CCATCTAGTTGCAACTGCCCTGCCATGGGCAGGAACACCTCATACTAAACCATCTCACCCAAGGCTTTGTTCAACCTGGCCTTGAACACTGCCAGAGATGGAGCATTCACCACTTCTTTGGGCAAACTCTTCAGGTGCCTCACTACCCTCACAGGAAAGAATTTCCTCCTTGTATCTAACCTGAACTTCCCCTGTTTAAGTTTAATCCTGTTACCACTTGTCTTATCACTACAGTCCTTGATGGAGAGTCCCTCTCACTGATGGAGAGCAGCCTTGTAGGCCCCTTTCAGATGCTGGAAGGCTGCTATGAGGTCTCCACGCAGCCTTCTCTTCTCCAGGCTGAATAGCCCCAACTTTCTCAGCCTGTCTTCATATGGGAGGTGCTCCAGCTCCCTGATCATCCTCGCGGCCCTCCTCTGGACTTGTTCCAACAGTTCCACGTCCTTTTTATGCTGAGGACACCAGACTGCACACAATACTCCAGGTGAGGTCTCACAAGAGCAGAGTAAAGGGGCAGGATCACTTCCTTCAACCTGCTGGTCATGCTCCTTTTGATGCAGCCCAGGATACAGTTGGCTTCTTGGCTGTAAGTGCACACTGAAGCCAGCTCATGTTCAGTTACTCATCAACCAATACCCCCAAATCCTTCTCCCAGGGCTGCTCTGAATCATTCCTAAGCCCAACCTGTAGCTGTGCCCAACCCGGGTGTAGGACCTTGCATTTGGCTTGGTTGAACTTCATGAGGTTGGCATTGGCCCACCTCCCAAGTATGTCCAGGTCCCTCTGGATGGTATCCCTTCCCTCCAGCATGTCAATCAAACCACATAACTTGGTGTTACTGGCACTAAGTGTCTGAGGGCACACTTTATCCCACTGTACTGTTGGCAACAAAGATGTTGAACAAGACTGGTCTCAACATCATCCCCTGAGAGACACCTCTTGTTACCTGTTTCCAGTTGGACATTAAGCCATTGGCCGTAACTCTCTGAATGTGGCCATCCAGCCAATTCTTTATCCACTGAGTGGTTCATCTATCAAATTGATGTTTTTCCAGTTTAGAGACAAGGATGTCGTGTGGGACAATGTCAAATGTTTTGCACAAGTCCAGGTAGACAACGCCAACTGCTCTGCCCCTATCCACCAGTTCCATAGCCCCGTCATAGAAGGCCACCAAATTGGTAAGGTAGGATTTCCCCTTAGTGAAGCCATGTTGAAGCACCTGCCTCTCAACAGCACCATGTAAAGACCAATTAAGACTGGGCAGAGGAAGAGGCTGGCAGGTCTTTTAGAGACGTAATGCTCATATGCTGTAGCTGAATCTCATTTGGTAGATGTTCACAAGAATAAAGGTAGAAGATAGACATTCCATATATTTATTTATAGAATATTAAGATATAGACATGAAAGTCAAATCAAAAAGGCTGACAATATTCAAGACAGATGGCTGGCTCTTACATTTTTGCCAAGATATGGCTTCCTCTCTTCAATTATGACTAGATTTGTCAAGTTCTGATTATATACTAATATGAAATTGTTACACCCAATCACATAACAAAAACTATGCTACTAATAAGCAAATATTATGTTAAAACAAATACAAAGTATTCTTGTAAAAAACTTTATGCATATATTTTCTGAAATGTAAAAGCAAGTCAGAACAGTAGGGTGGGAGCGTGTATTCCCATATATGCATAATATCTGTACTCCACACCCAGTCGTGTATTTAAAAAGGCCAAAATATGATAGAAATAAAAATATATTGAAAGCAAAAAATAATTTAAAAAAATATTGCAAAGACAAAATGCAAACAGACACACCATGAAGTTTCAGTAATATATTGGAAATTACATGACATATGAGAAATAGTATAATTCCTTGCACTGCCACTAATTCTACCAGCAGCCTCTCCATCTATTGACTACGTAGAAGTCTAGATAGCAAGTACCATTTTCTTTTCTTCATGCTATATAGAAGCAGAAACTACAGAAGTCCTCAAAATGGACCTAATCCTTCTCTCACAGTCAAAATATTTTGTATCTTAGCAGAAACCTATTTAGGCAACAATAAGGCACTTTTAAAAATCTGTGATGAAACGTACAATTGGAACACAAATAAATGACTTTGGTGTAGGAGACACTACAGAGAACTGAAAGGTGGAAGTTTTTCTGAAGCTAAGTCACAAAAATGACTAGAAGGCATAAGTATAGTTAGCATTTATTCCTTCTGTGTGAATTTTGTCCTGTATTGTATTAGGAAAGCAAGTGATAGGATTTTTTAATTCTGTGTTACACTGCCCTTCTAAATACATTCTTCATATTCAATTGCACCATCTGGTTGGCAATTTGCCTATACGTCCTTCCTGCTTTCTTAGAAACTAAGTGTGGATGTGCTTAGGAAAGAAATGGGAGACGTTGCCACTCAAAGATTTCCCTGTCTGCACCATTTTAATTCTGCTTCCGTTCTTGTTCCTTTTCTTCAGCTCTATCATCATGTTTCTTACTTCAGAGCATCCCTCATGTACTGGGTTACTTTCAGTAGCAATGATATCTGATGTTTAAATACCAAATAATCTTTAAAGAAATGTTTCTCTGTATTTCCTCCAAAAATAAAGGATTTTTTTTTTTGGTTGGTTTATGTTTATGTAAGGTGCTTTGCACCACTGTATTTTAATACATGTTGGTGCCTCCAGACACCTGCTTCTTCCCCTTTCTCTCCCTTTTTAACTACTGTTTCATAATAAGCCCATATTTTAGGAACTTATTTTCTGCACACTTTTCATTTTATATATTATTATAAGTTCTTGTGTCAGAAGCACTAGCTATGAAATACAAGGACAACATACTGATAACGCATCCAGGCATTTCATTTTTATATTTATTTATATCATAAAAAAAGGTGTCAGCAAAATAGTGGCATTGCTCCACTACAGCATTCCCTTTAACCCAGCCATGAGACATTGTGAGATATGTGGCACCATTTCACAGTTCCTAACAGTGCCTTTCAGTGGCGGAGGAATTTATATAATGTAGGACCTCACACTAGGGCTACATGTATATGACATGAATCTTGCTTACAGTACACAGCACTCTCTCAGGCAGACCTGGGGAGAGCCCAGGTAATATCTTCCTTGTCTTAGGCTTGCCATATTAGAGGCAATAATATATTTCCAAACATATCAGACATGAATATGAGATATCCAGTAAACATAATTAGGAGCATGTATTTGCTGCCATCTGTGTGGGCCATATATGGGCAATATAGGCAAATAACCTTTTTCTTGGCCAAGAGCACTGGAGGACTTCACTCTCAGAAACCATAGATATTAGAGAACACTGCTGATGAACATATTTATGAAGATCCAGATGCACAAAATTTGCTGAAATACCTGTGTTTTCTTACCCAGTAACTGCACTTCTGGAAGACTTCTCCAGACTATCAAGAAGCTGTTTAAAGGCTCGAGGTCAAATCCATAAGGAGACATAAAACAGGAGGCAAGCACTAATACAAAATTCAGATTCTCCGGTATCTCTGCTCAGTTAGAACCTAATGCCAAAGTTTATGGGCTATGACTGCCAACATCATAGTCACCAACGGTTCTTTCACAGAGAGCTCCTTATGTACCTAAAGGTTTACTTTTGGGCATACGTAGAAGCACTCCCTCTTCACAGTGCTGATAAAGTCAATGTTCAGGTCAGACCTTAATCCCCACTGGATCCACAAGTATTCGTCTGCCTACCACATTGGTTATGCCAAAACAGTGCAACTGCCAACAACCGATAATGCTGTTGCCAGTCCTGTCACAACTGTTTTGTACAATTACACCTGTGAAAGCTCCTGCAACACTGAAGGAACATCAGTATTTTCAGCAGGATGCAATGTATATATTTATGTATGAGGAGATTATAAAATAGAAAACCTTTAAAAACTTTCTGAGTACAAAACAGATTTTCAGCATTAAAAACCCAAGTATTTACCATAGTTAAGATACCCATAGTGTCTTAAGTAGAACCATTATTCTACATTCCAACTATTGAGACATACTGCATTATCCAATATGCCAGAGCCCTGTAACTGTTAGTAAATGATGACTTTTTAATGGGAAACCCTGTACATGTTAAAAATATGATACTCTTCCTAATCCTATGCAACTAAAGATATCTTATGCAGATCATGAAGATTTAGAAACCTCTGAAAAACAGATGTGCCAAGCAACCCACTAAAAGCAAGAATATATTGAATTTATTTATTAATTTATACAGTGCCCATCTCAAAGCAGAGTCTGGAATCTTGTACAGAATAAACAAAAATTAAACCAAACTGGGCTCAGAGCCAAGAGAAATCAGGTGTACCAATAAAAGTAGGGGAGGGTGAAAGAAAACTATTCAAAAAAGATATATACATGTCTCCAGATACTGTGCTATGTTAGCAGACACATCACAATATCAATACTGGAAATAACAGAATTATAATTTACAGCAAGGATAGAAATATTTGGGGGGGGGGGGGGGAGGAAAGAAAGTAATTATGACAGACTTAATTTGCAACTATTGAAAGCCACAGCACAGGGTCGATTACAGTGGAGGAAATACAAACTGTGAATTTTGAGTGAAGATTGAGTATGTCTATACTGTCACACAACATCCATAAGATTTCATCTCTAACCATTGATCATATTGTATTTTATCCTTTGTTTGTAATATGTAAACAATAGGAAAACATTGCAAATACTGTGCAAAGGCTTTCTGGTGGGTATTCCTTCAAATATATGAACTCTTATTCTATCACTGTCCTCCTTCCCATATTTTATTAATAGCATATCAGGGTTTTTAGTCCTTTTTAAAATTTTGATGACTTAGATGAAAAATGATGAGGTATCTGCCTAAATACAGAGCTGCTATGAATAAATGCCTCTGAGATCGAGAGAGAGAGGCCAATGAAACATCATGTTTTATTTTCAAAAGGCACAAAGACCAAGCCACACAAGTAAAATGGCTTTTGGCTGTGTATACTCTCCTGATTTTGACTCTTTTTTTCATTATTATGTTGCTTTACCCATATCACTGGGGGTGAGCTTTACAGCCATTTTCTTCCTTACATTCTCTCTCCCAGGACAGCCCAGTATCAGTCCTGTTTGTGACACACAGAATTTTACAGGTTTATTCACTGAAGACATTTTCAGTAATTCCCCTGCCCTCCAACTCACCTACTCAGTTTTTCAGAATCTCTGACCAAACAATCGGTGTGCTCAGCTCGCTCCCTGAAATGTCTGTACACCAATGCGCGCAGCATGGGAAATAAACAGGAGGAGTTGGAAACCTGTGTTAAGTCAGGAGACTATGATCTGGTGGCAATTACAGAGACATGGTGGGACAGTTCACATGACTGGAATATAGTCATGGAGGGCTATGTCCTTTTTAGGAAAGACAGGCCAGCCAGGAAGGGTGGTGGGGTTGCTCTTTATGTGCGGGACGAACTACAATGCACCGAGTTCTGTCTGGGGACAGATGATGAGCGAGTTGAGAGTCTGTGGGTGAGAATTAAGGGGCAGGCTGGCAGGGGCGATACTGTTGTAGGTGTCTGTTACAGACCCCCAGATCAGGGTGAGGAAGTTGACGAGGCCTTCTACAGGCAGCTGAGAGAGGCCTCACAGTCACAGGCCGTGGTCGTCATGGGGGATTTTAACTTCCCTGATGTTTGCTGGAAGGACCACTCGGCAACCCAGCCGCAGTCCAGGAGGTTCCTCCAGTGTGTGGATGATAACTTCCTCCTGCAAATGGTGGATGAGCCGACCAGGAGAGGAGCGCTGCTGGATCTCATCCTCACTAACAAGGAGGGTCTGGTTGAAGCAGTAAGGGTAGAGGGCTGCCTTGGTTGCAGCGACCACGAGATGGTGAAGTTCAGGATCTTGTGTGGTAGGACTAGTAGAATACCAAGTAGAATTGCAACCCTGGACTTTAGCAGGGCAAACTTTGGCCTTTTCAAGCAATTGCTAGGGGAAATCCCATGGGCAAGGCTGCTTGAAGGAAAAGGGGCCCAAGGTAGTTGGTTGACATTCAAGGACTGCTTTTTCCGTGCTCAAGATCGGAGCATCCCGACACGTAGGAAGTCAAGGAAGAGGGCCAAGAGACCTGTGTGGCTAAATAGGGAATTGCTGGGTATGCTCAAGTGGAAGAGGAGAGTTTACAGGTCATGGAAGGAGGGGCTGGCCACTTGGGAGGAATATAAGGCTGCTGCTAGGGGATGTAGGAAGGCAGCTAGGAGGACTAAGGCTTCCTTAGAATTAAACCTGGCAAGAAGGGTCAAGGACAGCAAAAAGAGCTTTTTCAAGTACATGGCAGACAAAACTAACACCAGAGGCAATGTAGGCCCACTGATGAACGGGATGGGTGCCCTGGTGACAGAAGATGCAGAGATGGCAGAGTTACTGAATGCCTTCTTTGTCTCTGTCTACTCTGCTGCAGGCAGTCCTGAAGAGCCCTATACCCCTGAGACCTTAGATGAAGTCAGGTCGACGGAGCGACTTGCCTTAGTCGATGAGGAATGGGTTAGAGAACAGTTGAGCAATCTGGACGTCCATAAATCCATGGGTCCAGATGGGATGCACCCGCGGGTGCTGAGGGAACTGGCGGAAGTCATTGCTAGACCACTCGCCATCATCTTTACCAAGTCCTGGGAAACGGGAGAGGTGCCTGAGGACTGGAGGAAGGCAAATGTCACTCCGGTCTTCAAAAAGGGCAAGAAGGAGGACCCGGGTAACTATAGACCGGTCAGCCTCACCTCCATCCCTGGGAAAGTGATGGAACACCTTGTCCTTGGTGCCATCTTAAAGCATATCAAGGATAAGAGGGTTATGAGGGGCAGTCAACATGGCTTCACCAAGGGGAAATCATGTTTGACCAATCTCTTAGCCTTTTATGAGGAAATAACACGGTGGATGGATGATGGCAGAGCGGTGGATGTGGTCTACCTTGACTTCAGCAAAGCCTTTGACACAGTCTCCCACAGCATCCTCACGGCTAAATTGAGGAAGTGTGGACTGGATGACCAGGTAGTGAGGTGGACTGCGAACTGGCTGAAGGAGAGAAGCCAGAGAGTTGTAGTCTATGGGGCTGAGTCTAGTTGGAGGCCTGGAACTCGTGGAGTGCCTCAAGGGTCAGTACTGGGACCGGTATTATTTAATATATTCATCAACGATTTAGATGAGGGAATTGAGTGTACTATCAGCAAGTTTGCTGATGACACTAAGCTGGGAGGAGTGGCTGACACGCCAGAAGGCTGTGCTGCCATCCAGCGAGACCTGGACAGGCTGGAGAGTTGGGCAGGGAATAACGGGATGAAATATAACAAGGGAAAGTGTAGAGTCCTGCATCTGGGCAGGAACAACCCCAGGTTCCAGTATAGGTTGGGGAACGACCTGCTAGAGAGCAGTGTAGGGGAGAGGGACCTGGGGGTCCTAGTGGACGACAGGATGACCATGAGCCAACACTGTGCCCTTGTGGCTAAGAAGGCCAATGGCATCCTGGGATGTATTAGAAGGGCGGTGGTTAGTAGGTCGAGAGAGGTCCTCCTTCCCCTCTACTCTGCCCTGGTGAGACCCCATCTGGAATATTGTGTCCAGTTCTGGGCCCCTCAGTTCAAGAAGGACAGGGAGCTGCTGGAGAGAGTCCAGCGCAGGGCAACCAAGATGATTAAGGGAGTGGAGCATCTCCCTTATGAGGAAAGACTGAGGGAGCTGGGTCTTTATAGTTTAGAGAAGAGGAGACTGAGGGGTGACCTTATAAGTGTATATAAATATATAAAGGGGGAGTGTCACGAGGATGGAGCCAGGCTCTACTCAGTGGCAAACAATGATAGGACAAGGGGTAATGGGTATAAGCTGGAACACAAGAGGTTCCACTTAAACTTGAGAAGGAACTTCTTCTCAGTGAGGGTGACGGAACACTGGAACAGGCTGCCCAGGGAGGTTGTGGAGCCTCCTTCCCTGGAGACATTCAAAGTCCGCCTGGACACATTCCTGTGTAACGTTATCTAGGTGTTCCTGCTCTGGCAGGGGGATTGGACTAGATGATCTTTTGAGGTCCCTTCCAATCTCCAGCATACTGTGATACTGTGTGATACTGTGAACCCTCTCCTTATAAAAGTAATGAAAACTTTAGCAACAGGTTCAGGAACAAAATTTCAAAGTCAGATTTAATACCCAAATTCCAATCACAGACAACTGCAAGAATTTTTCTTAATCTCTTGGCAGTCTTAAATTATTTATATATAGGTGAAGTTTTACTGAATGTGAGTGGTATACTAATACTACCAAAAGTATCAATGCTACTGATGCTGAGCCCTGAAGAATATGTAAGTACAGCTGAGGCATGAATACATGCTATAAATAGTTGCAAAGGATGGATGATAATCAATAATGTGTGGGCTTAATTAATTCATTTTTCAGGGCATATCATATTAATACACTGAGAAACACTGTTCTGGGGAAAAAAAAAACGCTTAAAATGTGTAATTTTCAGAAGATTGTTTTCAATGTCTTTCCACTTTATTTAGGATTTTGAAAAATGCTAGCTAAGTTCTGTAACAATATAACTAGTTTAATTATTCTCTTACAAATATAAGAGGAATGTGCTATCCCAGTTTTTTTCTTAATAAAAATACATTTATTGTTATAAAAATATATTTCAAGTTAGTAGATTAAGTCCAAATCCTTGACACAATTCCACAAAGCCCTCACAATTAACATTATGTCAGTTTTTAAATATTGATATGTATATCGATATTTAAATATTTATTTTAAACATGAAGTTTGCTTCCTTAATTACACATTACATTTCCAGGGGAGGAAGCTTTCCCTCATGCTTCTCCAGGTGGGTATCTGCACATCCAGGAGTGTTTAGAAATGTACATGCACATGCCCAAACCATTTTCCCATGGAAAGTTTAGCAGAACATCTCTTTAACTCCTATGATTAAAATACATTTTCCCTTTCATTATAGTACAAATATCTTATTGATTTATATCAAAGCTGAATCCCTGAATCAGTTTTATCAGAGATGAAGCTGTTCATACTTTTAATTATAACACACTGTTTTCATCTGCTCTTTAACTGCAATAGATCAGGATACAATTTTCTTTCCTGGGTGTTTGTCTCCAGATGATTATTATTTTCTGAAAGTTCCAGCCAAAACAGTTCATTTCAAAAATACAGTGAACAGAATACACAATGTTTTGCCAGGGTCACCAAATACTGGCAACTCATTCCTTTAAAAGTTTTTGTGCTCCAAAACTTGAGGGAAAAGGTATGAAAAACAGAGGCAGGGAGGGAAGCTGAAATTGTAAAGGAAAGAAAGAAATGAAAGAAAGGACCTGAAGGACAACCTTCTTAATCAGTTAAATCAGACAAGTACAAAACTGGAGATAAAAAAAAAACAAAAAACAACAAAATGTACAAACCCAATTCTCCAAAACTTAGTAACAACTTAAAGACCTATAGTACAGAGTTCCAGCAATGCTCTTACAGAATCACGGGATCACCTAAGTTGGAAGGGACCTTGGTGGGCCTCCAGTCCAATCTCTTGCTCTATGCAGAGTCAAACCAGAATTCAGATCAGATTTCTTAGTGCTTTGTCCACTTGGATCTTGAAAACCTCCAATACCTGGGGAGTACACAACCTCTCTCAACCTCTGTCCTAAAGCTTCTTAGGAATTTATATTATATTATATTATATTATATTATATTATATTATATTATATTATATTATATTATATTATATTTATATTACCTTCTTAGTGAATTTATATTTCCTTTAACCAGGCAGATCCTCCCTAGTCTGAAACTGCGCATTACCTTTGTCCTGCCATTGTCAGTACGTTCTTGGTCACCTTTTCTCTTGGAAGATTTGGAAACAATGCCAAGATAAGACAAGCTGCTGTGGAGGAAATAAGAACATTAAAACTGTATTACTACAGAGACTAAAGGCAGGAGTTAGCTGAGATAAAGTACAGTGAAGCCACTCTGGTAAACAGCTAGGATGGAAACAGAGTGAATGAGTGTGGGAATTGGGACTAATTGTGTAATTTATGCATTCCAGACACTTTGGGCTACACATATACTTTTGACTACATTTATAGACAAATAGTCTGAGCACAGTTTCTCATCCCGGGCAAAGAAAAACACAGAAACTTTGGATTTAATTGAATGTGTGCCACAGTTTGTTATATTAAAAATCAGTGATACGAACAGTCACCCATTTCACCGAAATATTATGATAAATTCTGATTTGCAATGCATGATGTGTTCCAAGGAAAAGCTCACAAAAGTTTAATGTCTTGAAAGCAAAATGTAAATAGTGTACAGTAAATATGTCCTGAGATCACACCTTAACCAAGGAAAGCAAAAAGAATGAATAACTTCTCACTCAAAATATTTATTTCTGTATGCTAAAGGAGGTTTGGTCCCACAAAAACACAGTGTTCTCATTATGTAGTTATCATTGTTCCACTGTATATACAGACATGGGAGATGAATTAAGGCTAATAATTAATTCCTACCTTATTTAGGTATTTACTAACTTTGGAGTTACTAACTCTGACACTTTAAGATGTTCTTTTAATGCAGTTTTCTGTACATAATAATAAAGCATGTATCTATTTAACTGATTTTGATGCAAGAGAAGAACTGATCAATTAGAAGCACAGTGTCATGAAAAGCCAATATCACGGAAGCTGTGATGGCTGCTGTGGTAGTTACCATAGTTTACAGGCCTGAATTACTATTTATTAACATGAATTTCCCAATGTGCAACCACTTTTTTCTTCAGACACCTTCAATTCTACAAGTAGCTTAAACCTGTTTTCATGTGTGTCGTGGTTTAAGCCCAGTCAGCCGGGCAGCTTACTTGCTCCCCTCCCCCTTCCTCCCCCTGCTTCCAGAGGGATGGGGAGGAGAATCAAAAGAATGCAACTCCCATGGGTTGAGATAAGAACAGTCCAGTTACGAAGATGTAACACAAACCACTGCTGCTACAACCAATAATAATAATGATAAGGGAAATAACCAGGGAAGAGAATCCAACCGCTCACCACCCGCTGACCGATACCCAGCCCAACCCAAGCAGCAATCTAGCACTTCTGGGTAACTGCCCCCAGTTTATATGGTGGGCATGACGTGCTGTGGTATGGAATACCTCTTTGGTCAGTTTGGGTCAGGTGTCCTGTCTCTGCTTTCTCCCGGCTTCCCTCCTCCCTGGCAGAGCATGAGACTCAGAAAGTCCTTGGTCAGAGTAAACATTACTGAGCAACAACGAAAAACATCAGTGTTATCAGTGCTGGTTTCCAGGCTGAAAGTCAAAACCACAGCACTGCACCAGCTACTAAGGAGGAGAAAAATGACTGCTACTGCTGAACCCAGGACAATATGGAGCCTGTTCAAAATCTCACTACAGAAAATGGGAACAGTTCCAATGATGCAGATTGGAATCAATGGATTTTGCAAGAACATCCATATTTCTGAATGCATAAGCTACAACTCACCTAAGTACTTAGGTATGTGCGTGCTAATTGCATACTAAAGTCCTTTTGATATCAATGGGATTACCAACGTTCTTGAATTTAATCATACACATACCTATAATGCCAAGTAAGAGACTGGGCTAAACTTAGTGAAAAGAAAGGACAGGAAAGTCCATGACTGTGATAAACAATGGATATGTTATTATCTCACAGGCAGTGCAAATAGTAGGAGACAGAACAGTATCGGTAAACGGTCAGGGAAATAGTTCAAGAACACATATTCAAGGTGCACATAAATCCTACAGAAAGCTTTTCATTCTCTTTCCACCCTAAGGGTTAAGCAAGAATTTTTCTGCTTCTGGAACTTGCAGTTTACTGGCACATGGGAATCTTGCCTTTTAGTCAATATATTCAATATATTGAGAACAATTCAGTATCAGATTATGCTCCTGAATGAAGTTGAAAGCAGTGGAATAGAGGATTTGAGATTTGTCTATGGCTTGTTTGGTACAGAGGAATAGTGCACTATGTAACTCATTCTTTACTAGATAGTATCCTGGGAAAGTGAGTTGCAGTTTATACAGCAGTTTATGCTTAAATACAACTGAATTCATTTTGACCAATGATATAGCAAATGTATCAGTATAATCCACTGTATACATGTTGGGACCAAGCCTGCAAAATCTCATTCATGTGAATAATCCCACCAATACAGAGTCTAGATTAAAGGATACACATAAAACACAGGCTAGGGGTTTAAGCTCATCATAAGAAAAATAGATAATCTTCACATAAACATGCAAACTTCTTGGGCGCTCATTAGAATGAAAGTGCAAAGCTCTTAGGGCCTGACCATTAACATGATGGTACATAACATTCCCTGTGAAATAATCAAGCTCATTTTCAGTATTATATGATCATCCCTGTGTATACCCCAGCTTCTTAAAATTTTCAAAAGCTTTCTAGCTTTTGATTTACTACTTTTCTGGGGTTTATCAACTGCTTTTAGTTTCTTGGCACACTCTCAAACTCATCTGGGTGGTAGCATGAACTCAGTGATCTTTGCATCTAGAATTCTGTCTTAAAAAGCCAAATACCTTTTCTACTGTCATGATGAACTCCAGCTTTCAATACACAAAATTGTTCTCTCCTGTAGTGTACACACACACAGAAATAACTGTTTTCTCAAGACAGCACAGACTCATATGAACTGATTGTATTTTGCTTGCTCTGTCAAACAGAATCTCACTGTTTTGAAACCAATGTTTCCTATATACATGGTAATTGGAAATGGCCTTCAACAGTCTCTCAAGAACACAGTTGTATTATATAATGATACCCAAGTATTAGCAAGACACTGTATCACCTTGTTTATCCATAAGTAGCACGGTATGGTGAATGAGAAAACCTGATCCTAGCTAATGCCCGTCTGACCCCCAAAATTCACTATATGGAATGCTAATTGCTTCCTAGTGTTCCTGAAATACCATATTTACAACGCCTTCCTCTTATAATCTGTATAGATAGTCCTATTTAAAAACAAAATCTATCTGTGCAGCCTTCAGGCCTTACTTTAATGAAATTCTACCCTATTATTGATATGGCCACAGAGAAAACATGGAAGTGACGCTACAGACCAGTATTTTCACTTATGTAAAATTGTGTTTTAATGAAAAACTGACATCTTGCTAAAGTAATCAGCCTCAAATTTACTGATAGGTAAACCACCAATCTCTCCTTTACCAAACCCTGGGGATTGTACAACTGTTTAATCTTGCATAAATCTTCACTGAACCATTTTTCAGATTATTCGGGATAATCACATGATTCAGAAGGACACATTCACTGTTTTTCCTTTCTCTGTTAGACTTTATTTAGGATTCCCCAAAAAAGCTTTCCCAGACCAAAATGCAAATGGCATTTGTAGCTAAGATCCATACTATAAGCTGCTATGAATTAATTTATTAATTGCTTTAAGTGACAGGGAAACTAAGTATCTTGAGGTTTCCCACTTCTGATGAGATCTCTCATGCCCAGTATTCAGTTAACAAAACAAATTTATTGGAAATTGCAGCTTGCAGTCACAGCCACTACAGCACCAATTTTCATGAAGATTAGTCACGTTAGTAAATCCACTGCCCCAGTTGGTTTGCTACTTAACTAGTTTTTAACTTGCAAGGATAAAGTCCGCTATTCTCCCATGCCTTGAACCCACTTGGAACTACAACTCTGCTGCAGAATGAACACGCCTGTCACTGCCAAGGTTCAGGAGAATGTTTGGGCTCAGGTGTTAGCTCCTTGTCAGCCTCCAGGGCCAATAAACAGAATCTCTGCAATGTAAAATGAGACAATACATTCAAAAAGTCATTATGTTTTCCCAGAACATGCTAAGCTCCAAAATAAATGCATTTCAAGCCATATAACATTCCCATATTCATAAGGCTCATTGCTGTTTTTAATTTTGCTTGCTGCTTATTTACTGTTCACTCTCTTATTTTATTGCCTGGTGAAATTGCTTTTAATTGATACCCCAAATGGAAAGAGACAAAAAAGGAACACAATTCCAGAAATGTCTGGTCCCTAACTAATCCCACCATAGACCTGCTGCTGCCAAGGTGGCACCACATTAAGAAGTTAAAAGAAAGTCTTCCAAAATCCTGTATCCTCTTTAATCTCTCTTGTCAATCTTTTAAAGTGGCTTTTCTGGCAGTGAAATAGCCATCTCTATGCTGTGACAAAATACTTTCGACAGAAGAGATGACCTTACAAACAAAATTATGATGTCTCTCTAATGCCTGTATCTGTCTTTGCATGGTTTGAAGGAAACAAAGTTCCTGTGAAGAGTGAGAAATACTATAACTTTTCCCTACAAAAAAAAATAAGAGAAAAATTATATCTCCCAAACATCAGGATTGTCAGCAGACACTCAGACATTAATTTTTCAGTGATCAGTTCCCCATGATTCTTTAGTAATTTTTTAATAGCATTCCTCAGGTATACACACTCCCACTCCTCACATGTGGACTGCTCAGGCAATTCGCTTGGTTTTGTTCCTGTTAATGAATCACATTCTACTTACATCGAAAAATCTCTATTGTCCCTTGAAAATCCCACTGAATATTCCTCAAGCTACTTGCCTATCCCAGTGCCACCTGTATATGCCTCCACTGATAACAGTACCAGCTTACATCTATCTGGCTACACAGATGCCAGGTTTGCTCTGTCTCAGAACACTTCAACAAGCCCAGTCTGTTCCATGCATAATTTCATGAGGTTGAAGCCCCGTATATTATGATGGCTTAAAAATTGATTGTCTAGGCAAAGTTATCTGCAAATTCTCATAGGCTTTTTTGCATTCTGCATTCTGAACATATGCTTTTAATGTTTGCATACATTTTTGTTCAGACTCATTCTACTGCACAATAATGCAAAAAACCCATCTATGACTAGCAAAACGATGCAGTAAAACAAGTACAATCACCTGATAACAGTAAAGAATGGTGCACAATAGTTCCTTAGCAAGAAAACAATAAATTTACCAAAACAAAAAAAAATCAATGAAATATCAGCTATTCTTCAGTCACTGCTTGCTTTCTCCCATTTGAACTCTGAAGTCTTCCTTTCTGTGAAGACATAAATGATGACAGGAAGATTTTCTAAGGGTAAAGTCATACAAAACCCACCACTGCACCGTTTCAAGGAAATTTACATTTGAACCTTATTGATAAGAAGAAGAAATAGTGAATTTGTTCTGTAAACAGCTTGGGGCTTGATACTGTATTTATCCACAGACAGTGGAAAAAACCTATCACACGGTGTTCGACCAGGCAGCAATTTGACACCATTAGTGGAACTCACAATACTTCATATTGCATATAAAATAATAATTGACTGCTGAGTTATGATAACATTTTTAGCTTTGTGAGTAAAGGCATTAAGCTCTAAGTTGTAAAGCTGTAATTTCTTTTGTCTAACAGAGAATAATGCCCTAGCACAACCCATAATATTGTATATATAATAAAGAGGCATGTGCAAGTATTCACACACACAATCCATGTGCATGAAGGAATCTACAGGTTTAGTACATCTTTAATATAACAAACATCTTGGTATAATTTGTTAAGTTGGCTCTTAAAATAGAGATATATCTATTGACAGTTACTACATACTTTTATCTGAGATGCCCTAGGATTTTTACATGCTGATATTCATCAGTTATTTTTCAATCTGCAATGCTATCATAAATCCTTATTTTTATATTTAATAAGTTATTAATATTGTATTTATGTTATTTAATACATTAATTTATATAAACCTCAAATAAATGGAAATTAATAGAATTAAATTTATCTGAAAGTTTTCTTCCTTATGGAAGTTACAATTGAGTTAATACAATTTTTTTAGAAAGGAAACCATTATTATTACTACTAAAACTTTTTTGTTTTCATTTCTTTCACAATAATGTTCTTTCCGAATTCACATCTTTTACTAATCTTCACTGGCAATTAAATATATTTTAATAATTATTTATTTCTAAGTATTAATACTACATTTTTTGTCTTAATTGTCCTTTAATTCTGTAGCTTTAAGTGAAAAGTCTTTCAGATTAGCTGACAAAAATAGCAACCTTTTACTAGATTAATCCATTCTTTTGGAACCTTACAAATTAGTGAAATATACTTCTTGAGAAATAAAATGTATTTACATGAATAAGGCTTGCTATGCAAACATTGTTCACAGGGCTTAATCCTGCCTCCATTAAACTGACAAGTTATTCATCAGCTTCAATGTCACCATGATATTCGATCACAGACAGTAAGTTTGTAAAAAAAAATAAATTAGAAATAGGTTTGAGTATAAAAATATTTTAAATCCAAGTCAAAGCTTTCTATGAAATCTCAGTGATGCTGTATATTGACAAAATCACACTGCACTGCTAAAAACAGTCTGATCATGCGAGGCAGCGAATGTGATGCTTTTTAGCAACACATTTGCAGTTATTACTATAAAATTGTAATTAGATAGTAAATTACAATGTTAATATTCACTTTGAACAAATAAGTGTTTGTAGTTGTAGAACTGGGCATTATTATGATAGCACAGGGACCTATTCACCAAGTAAGGCATAGACTTTCTTCATAAAAGTTATTCTATTCTGTAGTTTCTTCTTATGAACTTGCATGAAATGCTAGGGGTTTTTTATGCATTACTTGCTGAAGTCATCTTCACCAACATCAAAATCTATATTTCCTTTTGGGAAAGTGCCAGAATAAGCATTTTTCTCATCTAGTTCCACTATTCAAAGAAATGAAAGAAACATTTCTCCCTGTACAGAAAAAAAAGGATTATGTAAATTAAATGACAAATTTAAACTCTGATCACTTGTACAAGAACTTGAACATTTCTTTCTCCAACAAAAAAAAAAAAAATTACTCTAAGAATGTTTATGCAGTATACTAAAATACACTAATAATGTGTACTATACATGAAATTACACACCTTACATATACGTTATATATAATAACAATATAATACTATAATATTATACTCATATATAATAAAATGTATTACACCATGAATACCAAATAACAAATCCTTGCTCCATTTCAATTATTTTTATGGCGTTTTTCCCCTTACCTTTTGCCCTTTCTAGGAACAGTTCATTCTGCAATTGAGGAAATTATACTGGAACACATACTTTGTTTGAATACAAAGAAAGATTTAAAATACATTTTATTATGTCCAATCATTTGCATAAAGTATTTTCCATATCTTTTATTTATTAAAGTTAAAATCTGGTTTTAGAAAAGTGTCTCTGAAAACATGTGCTGTTCAATGATGAACTTTTACAACTGATATTGTGGACATGTAAAATACAGTTTTAACTATGATCCAGTGATTGCCAGAAGACAGACTTCATTACATACAGAGCTACCTAGGTCTGAAGTAGGCATGCACAATGAAATCTTGTCCTTTGGATGCAATATCTTGTAGCAGATGTACAAGAAAACAAATCTGTATCCGTTTGCAATGTTAGGAATCAGCACTTTCCAGAACCAAAAAGCTGTCAACCATACATTAACCATACTGCACAGAAAATTGGCAGGACTAGAACTGGACAAAGCAATTCTCCATTTGGCAAAAAGGAGGTAAAACAGCTCTAGAAGAGTTTGATATTTTAAAATTTTAGTGATTGACTGTGTTCTTAGTTTTAGAGCATTAGAATAAGTCCCAGGAGAGATGGATGAGTGAGCAGAGAGGAGGTAAGGCTGCCAAAAGGTGCATGATAAATACATTTATCACATGCTTTTGCAATTTATCTTGTATGTCTCCAATTTTTCATATAGCCCCCATTTGTAATCACCATGTGAAAAATTAGGGAGGCATGTGATAAATTAAGTTGTGAATTGTGATTTCTAATAAGTGAATCATTTATCCATGCAATTTAAATTTAACTTCTAATCACATCTAGTCTTTCAGGATGCAAAAGACAAAAGAGGAAAACACGAAGATGACCCAAATCAGAAAATCTAAAGACAGAAAACACGTTTTGTCAATGCAAATGTACTTTCATAACTTAGTTTCTTAATCCTTTATTTTTCAAATAAATAATTTCAATTGTACAACTGAAAAGATTCCAGAACTGCAAACCACAGGAGCAATTTTCTGAATAAAATGAAGTATCTCTTAAACCTAACTGCCTTTAGGTAGTACTATCCCATTATTGAACCACTAATCCATTTCCTTGGGGCTTAGCACATTCTAAAATGTCTTACCCATTTCTTTTTAATATTCCATTCAAAGAAAACTTTTTTCTTTTTTTGAACCACAGCCATCTTCCAATTCTGAAGAACATAATTTTATCTGTGTATTTCCATTCATTTTGTTCTTAAAATAATAACACTGGTACTAATTGCACTTTAGCAACCCAGTATGTAACTAAAACTACTGCATCATCAACTAAAAAAATTAATTATAAGCTAAGTATTTAAATAGCTTGGATAAAATCAATTATTTTCATTAATGGATCTCATTTTTACTATATTTGGGGGGGGGTTTACTGTCAGATTAAAAGCCCATTTTTTGTTTTTCCTAATGTAATTGTGTGGTATACTCAGAATGAATGGAATAGTTATTTTTTTAATTATTTTTTTAATTTTGGTTGTTTTGTTTAGGTTGTTTTATCCTAACTCTATTCCACTATTTAGTACTTTTCAGATTAGTGTCATGTCATTTACTGTGTACACAAGTGCATATATACCAAACATACATATGTATATGCATAAAAACTTCTATACATATACAATCCATTTTAAATGGATTCTTTCTTTTATTAGACAGAAGTATAGTAAATCTAAGTAATAAATAGTTACTAAACTACTATATAAAATTTAGCAATATTTAAAAATTTTAAACTATACCACCCTATAAACTTGAGACAATTTACCAAATGAAATTAAGCAAGTTCACATTCCAAATTACAATATGAGGTTGAACTCCATTTCATATTTAAAAGACCGTAAAATATTAAAAGCACTTGTTTAAATATTTGGGTAATGTAAATTCACGGAGACCTAAGTGTAGAGTTTCCAACATAAAGAGTCATGACTGTCATTCTTGTAGGTGAAAGTAACATGTGGGATGACAGAGAGAAAAAACTTTAGACTCCACTCTTGACTCCACTGTAATTTCTATAGGAATGTTGCCACTAAATTCTGTGGAAAGGTGCAAACATAAGATCTTAAAATATAAAGATGCAGTGGATGGAGCTTAATTCTTTGCTCAGTCAGGTAGATGTTTATGTAATCAGAAAGTATCCTATAATCCTTCTCTGCCGTATCTCCAGAAAGACTAGTTCTTGGACTGGCTATTGCAAACATAAAAGGATATCCCTGAGCCTGAGAGTTGTCCAGTTGTAAATCTTGCAGTCATCTAGTACATAGAGAAAAAACATCTGTAGGGAAAAAATATCTCAAATTACTGTCTTCAAGGGCAAAATCTAGTTGTCAGGAAGGTAGTTATAATTGCATATAAAACGTGGAGCAAGGCCAGTCTATGCCAATTAAACATTTGATCTGGATTGTTTATAGTAACTTTCCCATGGCTACAGTTTATCTCTGTATCTCTCTCCTCACTGCAACTAATTGAGTACAATACTCATTCCAAAAAGGTTAAAAAAAACCCTCTAGTGAAAGTAAAAGTTATTATCCACAGCTAATAGAATACTCAGTATCACTAAAGATTAATTACTGCTATTTTGAGTGTTTCTGACACACCAATAAAATGATGTGCACTGACCACATACAAAGAAAACAAAGAATTAAAGATAGTAGAATCAACATTACTGGTATTGTGACTCGTCCCATTAAATGGACAAATAATCTCAATTATACCATTGTTTTCCATACAATAGATTCATAACAATACTTTTCTGGGTTTAACTCTCATGAACTGCTGATAAATCTTTACTTACAGTATACAAGGAATAAACAAGCAGGAAAATCCAAACTGCTAAGTGTACTCCCAGAACTGACCTCTTTGAAAACCACGATGAATGCACCAGTACTTAAGCAAACAGAAAGTTTTGTTTTTCCAAACAATTTCATCCTGTATCATAGTGTACACAATTATTGCATCACAATATACCATGCTTAGATATCTGACATGTGAAATGCCAAAAGATCTGAGCTGTGGAACTGTTTAAACTACGACTTAAACAGTTCCACAGGTAGTTTTGTCACCAAAAGGCACCATTTCTTTTAGAACATAGCTGTTTTCCTTACAGAGAAGCCAGGCTAGAAACTGAGTCTACTATTTGCTTTCCACAAGATATTATCTGCAGTTCCTTTCTGAACTTGATAGTCAGAGCTGAATATTTCCACTTATGAACTCAGTTTACTGCTCATTCTCATGAATCTTGATTTATTTTTACCACATCCCAACCTACCAAAACACGTATTGTTTATCTGACAAAAAGAATAAAGCAGTTGCTGCCTGTTCCTGTGTTTCTTAGAAGTTGTAAGTAATGCCATCTGGAGCAGACTATTAGTTGGAAGGTTGCCAAAAGGTACCGCATTAGTTTACTAGGGAAAGACGTATCGAGTTGTACACAAGACGACGGTTTCTTGAGACTATATGGCAACCAATGAAATAAGACCTTATGAAGACACAAAATATTACAGTAAGTGACAGCAGGATTTTAAAAAATATGCATCATTTATCTTTTGCCCACTAAAGATAAAGGGAATTTTATGAGTGATGCTAGTTTGGCTAATACTGTAGGTATCTTGAAAATCTCACCCAAAAAGACTTTATTGTAAACTGCTGACAAAAATTAGAATAGAAACAATATTTTGAAGCTCATGTACATTTTTCCTGCTATAAATTGGCAGTGGAAACAAGTTCCTTAATATACTTTGGCAGCAGGTAATCATGACAAGATTTCAAGTTATAAAAGTGGTTTAAGGAAAAAGGTTGTGGAAGAGGAAAAATCATATTTTAGCATCATGCTAATATGTTAATAGATGCTACAGAAAATGCGTTGGTTAACATGTAGGTGACTCAAGTTGCTCTTGCTAAATGAAAAGGGTAATAAACCTTTCCCTCTAATTGTGGAGATACAATACAAAACCCATGTTGACTGCACTTCCCTAAAATCCCAGGCTGGTTTTTGGTGCCATTTATAACCCATTGGAGGGCCAAACTTTACCTTAGCTATTAGTACGTAATTCAGTCCAAAACCCTACATATGAATGATGGCACCGCTATCATTAAAAAACAAAAACCACCATCTATGAAAGAAAACCCAACTTCATGTTAAGATAATAGTAAGGTGGAAAATCCAAACCTTCAGAAATCAGGCAATATCAGGATTTAGGTTGCAGATGTCATCTTACCTCAGCTTGACATGTTTAGATAAGGTCTTTCTTTATGTGACCTCATGCTATTTTTCCACACCGCAGTGTGTCCTGGGGAGTTGGTTTTATACGAAGTTTGCAATCAATGTACAATGCACATATATTGCATCTTCATGTTCTACATATTTAATAGCAATTCTTATCCTGTAAGACATACTCATGGCTGAGTTATTCATTAAGCAATTTTTAAAGAGTTTTATGGACCCGTGAACAATTTTCCCTTTTTTTTTTTTTTTTTTAGAAGCAGACTAAATTGTATGCTGTGATAATTACACCAAACTAATCTTAGGTAAAATTAGCGAGGGGTCACACCAATTTTGTTTCACGAGAAAATATATGCTTTGCTTACATCTTAAATGATCTTCAGAAAATTAATCAAGTAAAACTGAATCTCTTTAAATCAACATATATAATTTTTCTGTATGTTTGCTATGAAACAGGAAGTTTTAACATTGATTTGAAAAATTAAACTTACTAAATGGTTTTTGATTATCATTTTCCTTCAAATTACCAATACACTTTACCACAGAGAATCAAATAACATGAGTCTTTCCCACTTTACTGGTACATTAAAATGGTTCTCAAACACAGCAGGTAAGAGAGAAACAATGATAATACAGTATGTTTTTTAAATCTCTTTTACTAACAGCTATAACATCACCCCAATAAAGGTCTCTAATATTATGATACTCACAAAAAATTTCTTTAGATTTCCTGTTTCTATAGTGATACAAGTTCTTCAGACAATGGAAAGTCCATTGTGGAGCTCTTATATAGAGGTCTGATGTTTCAAGTATGTCATTCAAGTGGTGTGAGAGAGCTGTAGCTGACATTTCAGTCACTAGTAGCACAGCCCTCTTCCCAAGCTCTGCTACAGAGGTTTAGTTCACGTCTGAAAGAGTATGTGAGGCTGACCTAAAATCCAAGCAGCTGGACTGTATCCTAGTCAGGATAATTTCACACATAATGGACAATATGCTCCTCATTTTATTTCTTTGAGATAATTTCTTGCATTCTCCCTTACTGATAAGAATTTGTACTAATTTGAAAGTTTTATCATGTATAAATGATATTTTATGACTTTACAGAATAACCCTTTGGAGACTCAGTGACATATAATACATAACACCAGTTGCTAAAGGGCTAGACAATTGCTCAATAACTATAATTTTGAGCATTTAAATTTTAAAAATGAATTGAAATTGCTGCAAAACAGCAATTGTTTTATTTACTAGTAAAATATTATCCCCCTGAAAAAATCATATGAAGACAATATTTCTTAAACAATCTTACTCTGATTCAAATAACTTCAGATTTTGTAGCATGTAAAATATTGAGTACATAATAAATATCAAATATAGCATAACACATATAATAATAATAGTCACTAACTGTAATATTTAGTATGCTTTGGAATTACTTGAAACAACGTTGTCAAAACAAAATGGTTGAAGCCAAATGTTTTGATGCAGTGTTCCACCAACATGTTAACTGATTTTTTTTCCCACTACAGAACAAAACTTTACAGTTTCTCAGTACAAAACTTATTCTATGAGGTGCTTTTGATCAGCTATAGCAAACACCAGGCTTTTTGTAAATTATGTGAAAAGTACTTTTTTCCCTTCAAGGACTTCAGGACTAATACTGTAGAATTTGTAATTTTTTGCTGGCATAAAGTATTCCTTGCATTTACAGACTGTCTTAACGTAACTGTCTGCATTGTCTTTACTGGTAAAAGTACCAAAAATAACATATTTACAGTGAACATCTTGCTGAGGATGAAATGGTTCTTGTCTGCTTCATTACATTTCAGTGAATTCAGATCTAGAGCTTTTTTGCCATTCATCAAGGACTTGATTCTTTCCCACAAATTACATCAAAGCCAATCTAACCTGCATTGGGTTTTTTTGCTATTTTTATGGATACTTGTGTGCAAATTTATAAAGATTTCTTAGAATGCTAACAAAAGCTGGTTTGTGGGATACTGGACTGGGAGCCAGGAAACTATATGACTTTCAGTCAATTGCCTGCTAAGTGTCTTTGTGTTCCCTTATCCCATGAACTCTTTGAAGCAGAGACTCTTTTTAATGAATAATTCTAGGAGGTCCTGTTTAAAACATTTGACTGTCAATGAAGTACACCAGAGACTCAGGTTCACAGCAGACTTGTTAAGGTGAATGTCCTCTGATGAAGAAGTCACATAGGTGGAAGACAGCATGCCTCAGCATGGCCACTCTTATCTCTGCTGTGACAGAGGACAAACAGATGATATTATTTTGCATTCTAGCAAAAAGCAGATACCTCCTCACTGGTACAAGTGGAAAGGTTTGAAGACATAGATGTTAACTGTTTCACTCTCCTGCTTACCAAGGTCTATATGCTCACAGTATGGATAAAACATTACATCATCTTGAAAGAAATATGCGTCATGAACAAGGAATACATGGATGCAGATCCTGCACTTCTAACAGGCTACTTAAAGTTTAGGGAGAAAAGATGATGCCACGAAGACACATAGCATTTCTAAAATCTTTAAGCATTAGCTTCAGCAAAGTAGCTACAAGAAATGCCCTCAGAGATAGAAAATCTAAGAAAAATAGTACTGGCATCTAATTACAGCAGTAGAGTTTGCTGCTTTTATCTGTAATTGGACTGTATAGTCTTTCATTCTAATTTACTTTACATCTAAACTGTGATAATCAAGACAAGCAGAGCAGAATGGCTTGTAACCAGCTATACCACCGACACCAGTTAATGCCTAATTATAACAACTAAATTAAAGATGGGACTGTAAGGAGGCTGAGTATCAGTTTGAAGCATTTAATTCTGTGGAAAGAAATAGAGATTTTAAATCCTAAGTAAAAAAATCAATATTATGGCTCATTATATTGGTATTGTTAAACAGATTAATGAAATTAAGTATTTTATTTTTTAAAGAAAAGTTTTATCATGGATGTAAAGATAGCTTTTAACAAAAGACTACAACAGAGAAGGAAATTCACATTCCAGACCAATTTACAAACCAATCTAATCTGGTTAAAACTGTAGGTGGAATTGACTTTCCCAGGGTATCTCTGAGAGTTGCAGGACATTTTACATGACTGTGGGTTTACTGTTGCATTCTGAAAAAGTGTACACACCATATAAAACGGAAAGAGTACCCAGGATCCCAGGAAAGATTTTGGCATAAATCTAACTTTTAATTAAAATCTGTTTGAAAGCTCCACATACAAATTAATTATCTTAGAAAAACAGGTTAAACAAAAAGAATAATGTTTCCTGCCAGAATGCATGCAAGTAAGAAAAACAGAGAATGCCCATCACTGTTGAGCTGTAGCTAGCATAAATTCTAAGCACACTGTTTTAGGAATTACAACATAAATTGGTCATCTACATGTTGAACTGACTACATAAGAATTCATCTTTTGGGATTTTAAAAAGGAGCAAGGGGAATAAAAATGGTTGCTGTTAACATTCTTGCTAAATTGATCTGTAATATTCCAGTGGTAGGTGGATACAGAACTGGTTGGCTTCATGGTGCATGCAGCATTCAATATCTTTGATAGAAAGCAGTCAAAAATTAATGAGAAAAAATATTCACATTATTATACTTATAAACTTAATGAAAGTAGAATCTACTTTCACATGACAGTCACGAGTCCTCATCATCAGTAGGTGAAGCCAAAATTGATGACTCTGAAGTTCTAAAACACTTGAACACTTAACGTGCTTGCCAGATAGTTCATCTGTCCATGCTATAACAGATACAGGGCAGGGAGGTGAGTGTACTGATCACTTTTTCGTCAGTTGCAGAATAAGGATAATTTTCTAAAGTTTTAGGAATATTTCTCTAGTTCCCAAGCTCACTAAGGCAGAAACCTTTCTCCTTAAGAAAGCAAGTCCTCTGCAACCATTGTTGCCCATGTTTGAGGTGGCAAGCCTTTGGCCAATTTCAACCAAATGTGAAAAAGTGTTAATTCTTACCTTTTTCATGAAATTCAGCGTGTTGGAAGAGGAGAACGGCTTTGCCTGGTGTCCTCACCATGCATGGACTGAACAAAATTCTAGCTGGCAAATCAATGCTTGAAGTCAGACAACTAACTCTTGAGTCTCTCCAGATTACTCATGGCATTGTCTCCCTAGGAGGGTTCCCACGGGGCTTACTGCCAAGACAGGCACAATGTGCAGTATTCTACATACAGAGCAATACAACACACAGTACAAGGGGGTTCCAAAGCTCCACTTTGGCACTGAGGTGCTACCTGACTGGAGAAGGATATGCATTCCTGAGATTAAAGGCATTTTAACCACAAGTTAAGCAATTTCACAGATCAGAAAATGGAAAGTCTTAGCACTGATGCTTCTGCTATGTAGAGGACTGAACAAAAGAAAGGAATCTGATCTTCAGTGTTGTTCCACATTACTAAATCTTGCTTTAAACAGATGAGCAATGGATGAGGCTTCTTAGATTTCTAGTATTATAATTATGAACAGGCAGATGATGCCTTTCTATCTTTTTTCATTTGTACACAGATTACAGAAGTACTGAGATAGAATTCCCAGGATTTCATAAATTTGTGAAATATAAATGAAAAGACAGATGCACACTCTATACATCCCAGTTCTGAAACATGGCCTGCATTTCCAAGTTCAAGGTGATCTCTATAGCATTTAATTACTATCAACAGAGGAAAAACAATATTCATACTTGATATTAACAGAAATTGTTGAAAAACTGGTTTTGGTGCTGCAGTAACAGCGAACAATCCTATGAAGTGATATATCACAAAACAACAGAAAACTAAAGGGAAAAAAAATTCTACTATGGAGTTATATGTTCTTTTTTCCTCCTCTTCCCCCCGTTTCAACTTTGCACCTGAAGAATTCCGTATCAAGCACAGATGTAAAGAGTGAATGGAATCTCATCTGAATTTATTAATGAAGATAGTTCCCAGGTGAATGCTAGTATTATCCATCTTTTACATGCAGGCAAATACAACAGTTTAAATTACTCAGAAAGAGTGGTTTAAAGACCATTCTGGAATAAAGGCTTATTAGATTATGATATAGACCTGGAAGTGCCAGCCACTTCACACACCTGAAAAAGCAAATGTTAAAGCACTTCCATAAATTTGGTAAGCAACTTCCTTTCTTTTGTGTCCAAGCAAAATAAAAAAGATTCACCAGTCAACTCTGAAGACCTGAGACATTTGAACCAACACCTTCGCATTTTAAACAGCTCATAAACACACACCCTATTACACCCTGAATTTGAAGATAAACTTTTCCTTGAGAAGAACTGACTGAAATAGGATTCCTTCCAAATGCCCAGAACTTTATGACACTTAATCAACCCAAAGACATACTTTCACCTACTGCTGTTCCTAGTACAGGAAACGGATTCCCCGAATTATCACACCCCTTCTCCTTCAGCAAGATTCAAAGTCCAAGTGTCTGAACCTCACAGATCCTCTGCTCATTTAAACCCAGAGCACTACAGCAATTGCACATATCCAGGACTGGAATATAAATGCAAGGAAATAGGTTTTTTGTTGATTTAAAACAAAGCCAAATATTGCTACATTATAAAGAGCTTCAAGCGTCTGTGCTGTCTTCGCAAAAAAGGTCTACCCCAGTGAGGGTATGCAATTAGATCCTTCTGCTATAAAAAACTGCCTCAATTCTTAATCTTGGCAAAACACACAACATAAGTTATTTGACACTGCCACTGCTGCACATTACGAGACTTGTGCTAGCACAATGTCATCTCTGCATAGCTTCAAAACCAGAAGCAGCAGTGGGTCTCCTGTGAGCCCAGGACAACAGAGAAAGTATACAGAGTGGGAGACATATGCTTTGACTGGATGCTATCTTTCATGTATGGCAGACAGCCAAATCTAGCATATCTTTATGGCATCTCTACTGACGGGATATTGTTGTACTTCTATTGCTGGCTGCTACAAGCTGCAAGGGCAAGACAGCAACAGCAGCACACCGTACCACCCTGGCTGCTCAGCACCACTCTACAGGATAAACTGGGATGGCTAGTGGCTATTACTTCAAAGGATGTGAAAAGGGCTTAGGTCCCGCAAAGGCAGACAGTGAGTTATGAACAAGCTGGCTCTTCAATACTGGAGATAATGAAACATCTAAGGAATTCAAGCAAGAATTATTACAGAATAAAAAAAAAAACAACCCAATCCTACTTTTGTTTCTCATTACTTTTTCAGTACAAATCAGAAAAGTGTAGAAGGGAAAGAACAAGTCATATCATCTTCCCACACACATATACAAATTGCAAATAAATCTATGTCGCTTGACCCAAATGTTAATACTACCCAAACTCTAATATCAGCCAAATGTTAACTATTAATTTAATAGCACAAGTAAAAGAAACACAAAACACTAAAAACTTCTTCATTTGTTTTCAGTTTAACTTTAGCCAAACAAGCTAATAATTGCCACTTTAAACTTTTTTGCTTGGTGCACTTTATGGATGAATTCAGATACATTTGTTGTTCTCCCAACAGGCTAGCTGGGTGAACAGTTTGCCATTCACTTGCCTTATGACAGAAAAATTATGGAAATGGGCTTTGTAAGTCTTATAATGGCTGTCTTCCATCACCTAGCAGTGCACGGACCTTAACAGCATTCAGCAGTTGTGTGACTGCATTCAGATGTGTGCAAGCAGTACAAACTATATAGAAGAATGCAAATTAACTGCTTCACTTATCGTATAAATATAAACTTCCCATTTTCTCACAGCATTTTACCACAACTTCTGTTACCAATATATTGCTCTTAAAATAATATCTCATCAGGTAGACTTTAGCATTAACAGAGCTTGACAAATAAGCTGGTTTTGGAGTATCATACATTTCAGTTACTTGCAGTGGGTAAGCAGCCCACAGCTAAACAGAACTGAGCTGCTGAAGGCAGTAAAACATAAGGACTAACAGAGAAGGAAAGGATTTACTTTGTTATATTGCAAAGGATACACCTGGCAAGCTCAAATTTAAGGAAAAAACATAAACATACAGTGTTTCTTACAAGGACTTCAGCTTTTGAGGCCTTGCAGATGTATTGGTCTTCCTAGACCAAAACTGATCCTGGGCTCTTGTTCAGCCCTAGAACTGTGCTGTTCAATGATGCATCGTTCAAAGCCATGTAGCAGAGGTCTCCTTCTTCAATGGCAAGCTCTCTCTAACTAGGAATGTAGAACAAAAGCAGCTTCAACAGCATTGCACTGGTGCATGTTAATAATAGCTTCCACACAGAGTACCACTTGCTACAGCAACATTTAGGGACCAAACTCTCTGCAAGACTCACAGCTTGAATTTCTGACTCATTCTGCACATGCAGCTTTGGGCGTGGCACTGCTATAGTGCCACTGCTATAGTCATCTCTGCTCAAGTTCACCCAGGTTTTCAAAAAGCTCCTCAGATACTGTGGGCAACACATGCCAGAGGACTCTGAACCATCTGAACTCCTGATAGCATCCAAGGCACAAGTTATTGTGGCCTGGACATAGCTGAAATTGAGAGACACAATTTAGGATTAAATAATTTCTACTCCCAATGTAACCTTCGGAACAATTTCATGCTCAACCCATAAGACTAAACCAGATAATCCAGTAAGGATCCTGAACACAAGACTATGGGTTTCCAGGAAAAGGAAAGATCTAAGGATCAAGATTACAGTTGGCAGTTTTGGATCCACTTTGTTATGGAGGAAATTCCAGATATTGCTTTTATTTTTTTTTCCCTTCCTAGTTTACACAGAAATAAATTATAAAATTCCATCTTATTCTTAAATTCAGTTTGCCTAAGTCTTTTGTTATTCTCCTTTGAGGTTCTTAGTTCAAATTAAACATCTTAAACAATGATGTCAATACTTTGAAACTTTGAAACTTTGTGACTTTTGGGAAAACTATGTCAGTGAAACTAATGTCTTTGATTTAAATCTGTAATGTCCAAATGGTGTACTAGAAGTCACCAGATTAGAACCTGACACATCTAACTTCACTTGCATGCCTTCTTCGACAACCACAAAATTCTGGCTTCTTAGAAATTACCTGTCATTACCATCTTCTTTCTGTCATTTAATATATGCTAACTCACCTTCAGAAAGGAAATGTCTCTACTTGAACTGTTGTGATTTCTTCTGTATTCACTGAGAACAAGAAAAAAATACGAATTCATTGCTTAGGCTGATGTTATTTTCTATGATCTATATTTTTATTCACCATATTTTCTCAATCTATTGTTAATCAAAAATTCACCAGGAAGTTTTGTCTGAAAACATACAGTCTATACAGAAGTATGTTTAATTAATTTCCAGAAAAACACAACTCTGTCTAGGCTCGCTAAGGTTCCTACAAAGTACTTCATTGACTCTAAGCACGCTCAGAAGATCAACACGAGCTTTAGTAAACACTCCAACATTTTATTGTGTTTGTATCTCTCAAAGGCAGGAATTTTCTCAAGTTCTTAAGAAATAAAATTATTCTAGTGATTCAGAGATGCTAATGGATAGTTCGCTAGCTGTGAGCAACAGCAAAAGCAAAACAAAACGTATCTTATTAGCTTGAAAGGCTTTTTTTTATTAGAGACTGTCTTTCATTATAGATCTGCAAAGCAGATCAAAATAGGATTTTTGACACAGTTTTCTGCAGGAAAAGAAAATTTGTATATGTGTGGAATCGAACTAAGGTATGGCAGCAGAAGTTGACAGTGCTATATACTCCCTCCCTTAAATATAAGCAAATAAAAAACCCTCAACAGCTGGCAAGACAAACTTTAAGTTCCAATACATATCTAAATAGTCACAGCTAGGTAAATTGGGGTCTATTGTGCCAGATATTTTCTCAAAAACAGCATGCATTTTGTGTGTATATTATGTAAAACATGCATAGGTAGTATAGAAGAATATAAATTGCGATACATAAAGGTCACTCATGTATCTTTAAACCAGGACTTTTCAGTTCAGGTGAAAAGTAACAGACCGCAAAAGAGGGGAAAGATTGTGTGAAAAAGAATAAATCACATTTCATTTTATATAATTATAATGTATATACAAAAGTCACATGATTCCCTTTGGCACTATTGATTGCCACAAGCAAAATGACTAGAAAACAACATGCTTTTAATACGTGTAACATATCAACACAATCCTTTTGACTGCAAAATTATCAACAAAATCATTGTAAAAAGACAGTGCACATGTAATCCATTTAAAAGTATTAGCAAGATATAACACAGTCTTAGTTTTATTTCCAATCTCTGTTATGAAATATAACCAAAAAATAACAGTAAAAATTAACCTAAAGCTTAATGGTTTATGTAAGAATGCTTTAATAAAAAAAAAATGTTACTGAGGTTATTGAACTGTACAATTAAACCCCTCCCACTAAATACTTTTCAGAGTAATTTCCATCTAAAGCTTATTCAGCAAACCAAAATGCCAATGCATTTCTTCAATTTCCACCTCTTTGAACCTGTTAATGTATGAATAAAAAAAGATTTGTGTTATTAGCCACATATAACCTTCTTGTCTAAAAGGTAGCTTTAACTACAAAATTTGAGATACACATGAACCTACAAAACATCTAAAGGATCATTTTGATTTTTCTCTGCAAGCTATGTTTGATTTACATCAATTAGATCTTTCACATAAGGTATCATATAACAGGAAGGCTAATAACCCAGAAATAACCTCATTAAAAGAGACAGCATATCGGTCTAAGCAGAATGAACTCTAAGCAGAAAAATTAGTGACCTGGAAAGTAGCAGGAAGAGGTAATAGCAATACAGAGAAAAAATACATTCCCATTAGCTAGTCAAAAGTAGAAATCACAGGCAATAAAGTAAAAATACAATAGAAGCATAAGGAGAACATTCTAAATATTTTTATCTTTTCAAATTCTGTAGCATAAAACATATTTCCCCAAACCAAGATACTGGCTAAAATTATGTTATTAGTATGAGTTAGTCTGTGGTTTTTTAGATGCTTAAAACAGCCCTTGGTAGAATATTATTAGCAAGTCTAATACATTTTTATTAAATTACCAGTGTATGATTCCAGTGTCTATGGATACATCTATTTTAAGATTAATGGTTAATAATGGCAACTCAAGTTGGATTTACATAGCTACTACCCCCCCTTTTCTAATGTTAGGTGTTTAGGTTCAAAGTCTAACAAAACCTTTTAAAATAATTCTGATTAGCATATTGACAATATTTTCAAAAGCATCCCTTATTTCAGTTACAAGAAATAGTTTCAGTTTAAAGACTCTTAATTTTTCCTTAAATGCTTTGTTAGATATGTAGTTCCTCTTACCCAATCTAGATCAGAATAAAAAGTATTCAGGTCATTCAATCATAAAGTTTATCTTCGTTTTACTTGGTACAAACTACTTATAGTTTACTTCAACTTCAAGAGTAAATTAACTCAAATCAAACTAATAGGCACTGCTTATATGGCAAATTTAAGTGATTTTCTCTGTTTACCAGTTTAATAGATTTAAAGTCAGGTGAGGGAAGAAAAAAACACACAATAAACCAAACAGCAAGCATGAATTTGAAAATGCACTAGTAAGTAGTAATGAAAGAGTATCATATCATAACCTGAAACAAGCATATTATAGTCAAAGAAAATAAAATCACTAATTTTGGGATAACTGATATTCTCTGCTCCGTGGTTTTCATATCTCTTCTGTAAACAATCTCAAACTCCTCTTAATAAAAGGAGGGGATATTTGGAAAGTTTCATCTTCCTTATGGTCAAATAAGCTTTCTAGCTAAAGTTATCAGCATTTCCATATAATCATAGAATAGTTAGGGATGGAAAAGACCTTAAGATCATCTAGTTCCAAATCCCCTGGACACCTCATGTTAAACCATGCCACCCAAGGCTCTGTCCAACCTGGCCTTGAATACCACCAGCAATGGAGCATTCACAACTTCCTTGGGCAAACCACTCCAGTGCCTCACCACCCTAACAGGAAAGAATTTCCTCCTTATATCCAATCTAAACTTCCCCTGTTTAAGTTTTAACCCATTACCCCTTGTCCTATCACTACAGTCCCTAATGAAGAGTCCCTCCCCAGCATTCCTATAGCCCCCCTTCAGATACTGGAAGGCTGCTATGAGGTCTCCACTCAGCCTTCTCTTCTCCAGGCTGAACAGCCCCAACTTCCTCAGCCTATCTGAAAACAGGAGGTGCTCCAGTCCCCTGATCATCCTCGTGGCCCTTCTCTGGACTTGTTCCAACAGTTCCATGTCCTTTTTATGTTGAGGACATAAGAACTGCACGCAATACTCCAAGTGCAGTCTCATGAGAGCAGAGGAGAGGGGCAGGATCACCTCCTTCGACCTGCTGGTCACGCTCCTTTTGATGCAGCCCAGGACATGGCTGGTTTCTGGGCTGCGAGAGCACACTGCCTGCTCATGTTACATTTCTCATCGACCAGCACCCCCAAGTCCTTCTGCGCAGGGCTGCTCTGAATCTCTTCTCTGCCCAATACTCTTCTCTGTTGCTGTGCCTGGGATTGCTCCGACCCACGTGTAGGACCTTGCACTTGTCATGGTTAAACCTCATGAGGCTGGCATCAGCCCACCTCACAAGTGTTTCGAGGTCCCTCTGGATGGCATTCCTTCCCTCCAGCGTATCAACCGAACCACACAGCTTGGTGTCATCGGCAAACTTGCTGAGGGTGCACTCAATCCCACTGTCCATGTCAGCGACAAAGATGTTGAACAAGACCGGTCCCAACACCGATCCCTGAGGGACACCACTCGTTACTGGTCTCCAGCTGGACATTGAGCCATTGACCACAACTCTTTGCGAGCAGCCATCCAGCCAGTTCTTTATGCACCGAGTGGTCCATCCATCAAATTGATGTCTCTCCAATTTAGAGACAAGGATATCGTGTGGGACAGTGTCAAACTGGTTTTTGGGAATATAGCTTTATTTAGCTGTGTATTGCTCCCATGACCACTACCACATCAGTGATTAAAGTTTTCTTTCGTAAATATCATCTCTCTTTTATTTTCTTTTATTGTACATAAATGCCACACAAGAACATGGTACAGTGCACCAAAGGACCAAAAAGGCTACATAGGAAACAATTTTTGCCATAGGCACACAACATATAAATGGACAAGCTAGTATACAAGTGACATACCTCCACTTTCATGGGGATGACCTCCATTGGCAATGGCTATTGCCACAAAATGCTGCTTGGAGGGACAACTATCATTCTGTGGAAGTGAACTTGTATGCATATCATTGAGGGCTCCACAATACGACATCTCAGAAGTCATAGGTTTTAAAATTTTTATCTATAAAAATTTTATCTATTTTTATCTATAGTGCTATAAAAGTCAGTATTGCCAAAGGTAAAGCATCCTCAGCTTTTAAATTTTATTTCCAATAATATTTATTTCCAATAAATATTTATTTCTAATAAATAAATTAACCTTTTAAAAATAGTGTCAGGCATGGGCACATTACCAAACAAAGTTCGTGTGGCAAAAAAGCAGTGTGAAACATGGCAAATTTCTTACTCTTAAAATCAAACTAAACTCACAGCCACTGGGTTTAGAGGCATCTGTGAGAAATCTTCTGGCAGATTTTCTCAGGCATCATCAAAAGTTAATGGGAGATGGGCACTTAATTCCCCTTTATGACTTTCAAAAAAGATGTGGCCATCTTTTAATTTATTAGGGAGCAGATTTGCAATGACTTTTATTACAGAAGCAGTAAGGGGAGCTATTTTTCCATAAAACATATGTAAATATGATTTATGAAAGACACAAATATCACTGAAGTAAGGGATAAATTGTTTCAAAACTTTATGTTCATAAAAGCTAAGAAAAAGTACATATTGCTTCAATATTTTTTTTTGTTTCACATGTTGGTGAAGTTGTTGGTTCCCAGTAAAGAGAAGGCCTATTCTCTGTATTCTGCCCACCTTATACTTGTAAGTACAGTATCTTTACTGAAGGCATCTGCTATGAAATTACTAAAGGAAATGAAGCTGGAACACATACTATTGCACAGTTACTGATCAGGCTGCTGCTTAAAGAAGAAAGTACTACCACTGGAATTAAAATTTGCAAACCATAAAGGAGAATTTACTTCAGAAACCACAGAGAGAGGCATAGAAGTATTATATGTAATTGTTTTCTGAAAGATTTATTCTTTTGTTAAATGAAATGCTTCCTAGGAGTAACATTCGAGAAATAAGTGTAATTTGGAATCTGTTAAGTGGAAAACAATTTACATGAAGCAGTTCTTTTCTAGACTTTTTTTTTCTCTAGAATGATATGAAAGGAAACAGATGAACTTTTACTACTAACATCAAATAGTCCACAGGAGGAGAAGTTTGAAACAGAGAATGCCTTTCTGTCCCTGCAAATCTTAGTCAGCTCTATCAAAATGCCAATCCACTTTCTGACTGTTCTTGGAATTGGCGTTGCACCAAATTCCAGCGAGGGACGAGACTAAGCATCTGAGTTCAGATATTCCAAGCAATTCCCTAATTCTTATGAAACATTTATTTTAACAGCTTGGTCAAATTTTATCATAAAACCCCCTTGAATTCACCAGAGCTCCCTTCAATTAAACCAAATATTTATACTTTCAGTAGTGATCAGGAGGAAAGTAGACACAAAAGTCCTTCAAGTTGGTTTATATCTACGGGGCTTTATTCTATGATTCTTATAGCAGAGGTCCTAAGAAACAACCAAGGCAGAATAAAAATTTGACATACAAAAACTAGTTGTTAGCATTTTGTCTAAAAAAAGCTATGCTAAACAATGAAATGCTAGTCTTGTGAAGTGCTGAATGCAACTTGTTAGGTTTCATCCAGCTTCTGTAAAAGAAGGACTACAGATCTCAGCATAGGCAAGATTATCAGAATATAAGAAGTATAATAGGATTTTCAAAAAAAAAACCCAAGAGGAAACATAAAATAAATCCTTTTTTCTGGATACAGAGACTTCACTATGGTTATCTGTGTTACAGACAAGCTTCTGCAGATTTTAGCTTGAGAATTTAATATATGCTGGCAACCCTCAGGCCCTTACATTCACATTGTATGAGCTATGAAATCATAGAATTGTAGAACAGTTAGGGTTGGAAAGGACCTTAAGGCCATTTAGTTCTAACACTCCTGCCATGGGCAGAGACAGCTCACACTAAATCATGCCACCCAAGGCTTTGTCCAACCTGGCCTTGAGTACCACCAGCAATGGAGCATTCACAACTTCCTTGGGCAAACCACTCCAGTGCCTCACCACCCTCACAGGAAAGAATGTCCTCTTTATATGCAATCTAAACTTACCCTGTTTAAGTTTTAACCCATTACCCCTTGTCCTGTCACTACAGTCCCTAATGAAGAGTCCCTCCCCAGCATTCCTATAGCCCCCCTTCAGATACTGGAAGGCTGCTATGAGGTCTCCACGCAGCCTTCTCTTCTCCAGGCTGAACAGCCCCAACTTCCTCAGCCTGTCTTCATACAGGAGGTGCTCCAGTCCCCTGATCATCGTCATGGCCCTCCTCTGGACTTGTTCCAACAGTTCCATGTCCTTTTTTATGTTGAGGACATCAGAACTGCGCACAATACTCCAAGTGCAGTCTCATGAGAGCAGAGGAGAGGGGCAGGATCACCTCCTTCGACCTGCTGGTCACGCTCCTTTTGATGCAGCCCAGGACATGGCTGGTTTCTGGGCTGCGAGAGCACACTGCCTGCTCATGTTACATTTCTCATCGACCAGCACCCCCAGGTCCTTCTGCGCAGGGCTGCTCTGAATCTCTTCTCTGCCCAATACTCTTCCCTGTTGCTGTGCCTGGGATTGCTCCGACCCACGTGTAGGACCTTGCACTTGTCATGGTTAAACCTCATGAGGCTGGCATCAGCCCACCTCACAAGGGTGTCAAGGTCCCTCTGGATGGCATTCCTTCCCTCCAGCGTATCAACCGAACCACACAGCTTGGTGCCATCAGCAAACTTGCTGAGGGTGCACTCAATCCCACTGTCCATGTCACCGACAAAGATGTTGAACAAGACCAGTCCCAACACCGATCCCTGAGGGACACCACTTGTTACTGGTCTCCAGCTGGACATTGGACTATATGAGACTGTTCTGTGTTCACTCTGTAGACCAACTGCTATATGTTTACATGAGAAAGAATGTGGTATTTCTTTAATAAAAAACATTTTGTTTCTGTGCTGCAATAGCTCCACTAATCTCCTATTACAGTCTTCATAACACTGTAAAACCTGGAGACCTAATACATGGCTCTAGGAAGATGAGGGTCTTTCCTCTTATTTCTGAAGCTCCCCTCCACTGAGGGGAGCTTTGCCTTGGAGCAGGTACTTCTGTGTTAGGCTCAGTGTATAGGAAGGGCAGTGTACCCCTCCCATATCCTTCTATATGCTTATGCACTAAGGCAACACATATTTGAGTGTGACAGCTGAGATTTTGCTTCCTGAGTATTTTTTACATGTATTTTATTGTGTAAAATAAGACTAGATCACCAGCCTGAGGTGTTTGCATGCATGCTATATATATATGACTTGAAACAAGAGCAAGAGTTGCATTACAGGGGGGGGAAGCTTTGCTGACTGATGACAGCAGATAATGGAGCACTTTCTAACTATTGACCTCTTATGTCTAAAGAAGATTTAAGAATATTTTTCTCACATTTGTTCAGTGAGAGATTTGGATTACAGAGAAAGGGGAAAAAAAGGGGTGAAATGGCAACTGACTAGTATGTCAGACATGATAATCAAATGTTACCAGAACTCAATCCTGGAGAAATATGGACTTAACAGTAAAGGTTGCTTAAAACAAAAGCCCATTTATCTGAATACTGAAGACATTTAATCAATTTACATGAAGGATTTAAAAATTAGTCAGACTGTAATGAACTATGAAATACTGATTAATGAATTTTTGCAATGTTTGATTAGAAACTTAACATCTATGCTAACACATTTTGCCATCACAGCATTTATAAGCTAATATTTGTTTCTTGAAATTACCAGAGTGTAAATAGTCTCTGGATTATGGGGCTGAGCATGTTTACTATTAAGCATGCATTTTATTTCAAAAGTTAGTTGTGAGAATTTTTAACTTACTAAAATCTCTTGTTAAATTGAATAAATAGAATACTTTCATATTTGTCTGTTTTATCTCATTTCTTGTGCTAACCTCTTTCACCACAACACTTTACGTCTTTGTTTAGTGCATAGAATCATAGAATCAACTAGGTTGGAAAGACCTTTAAGATCATCAAGTCCAACCATTACCCCAGGACTGCCAAGACCACCTCTAAACCATGTCACTGCTCCATGACCTTCTCCAGCACTGAGGTCAGGCTGACAGGCCTACAGTTTCCAGGATCTGTGCCAGGATTTCTGCCCTTTTTGTAGAAAGGCATCACATTGGCCAGCCTCCTCGGGAATCTCAGGGACCTGCCCACTAGACCAGGAGTGCTGACAGATGATGGAGAGTGGCTTAGCAAACTCCTCTGCCAGCTCCTTCAGTATTCCTGGGTGCAACCCACCCAGCCCCATAGATTTGTGTACATTTATGTGGAGCAGGAGGTTGTTAACCACTTCTTCCTGAATTATGGGGACTTCAATCAGCTCCCTGTCCCTGTCATCCAACTTAGGGAACTTGATACTCTGAGGATGGCTGGTGTGACTATTAAAGATTGAGGCAAAGGCAGCATTAAGTACCTCAGCCATTTCCTCATCCTCAGTCACTAGATTTTCCCTAGTATCCAGTAGAGGACGGGGGCTCTCCTTAGCCCTTCTTTTATTGCTAATGTATTTGTAAAATATCTTTTTATTATCTTTTATAGCAGTGACCAGATTTAGTTCCATCTGTGTCTTCATGTTTCTGACTTTCTCCCGGCATAACCTAACAACATCCTTCTACTTTTACTGGGGTGACTGTACCTTCCTCCACAGGTGATAAATTCTTTTCCTGGGTTACAGCAGTATCTCCTTGTTTAGTCAGGCTGGTGTGTTCCCCGACAGTTTGATTTTCAGCACATAGGCACCACCTGCTCCTGTGCCTTAAGGATTTCATTCTTAAGGGACATCCAGCCTTCCTGGACCCCTTTGTCCTCCAGTAATGTTTCCCAAGGAATTCTGCCAACCAGTCTCTTAAACAGGCCAAAGTCAGCCCTCTGGAAGCCTAAGGTTTTGCTGACCTTCTTCCTGACTTCTCCAATGATTGAAAATACAATCGTTTTGTGATCACTTTATCCAACCATCACATCACCCACCAGTCCTCTGTTTGTGAACAGCAAATCTAGCCAGGCATGTCTCCTAGTTGACTCACTCACAGCTGAGTTAGGAAGTTATCATCTTCTACACCCTTCAAGAACCTCCTGGATTGTTTCTTCTCTGTTGTGTTGTAATTCCTGGTAGGGTGAAGTCCCCCACGAGAACAAGGACAAGTGATTACAAAACTTGTCCCAGTTTGAAGATCACTTCATCTGTAGCTTCATCCTGGCTAGGTGGTCTATAACAGACTCCTACCAGGATATCTGCTTGGCTGGCCTTCCCCCTGATCTTCACCTATAAACTTTCGGCCTTCTCACGCCCAACATTGAGCTCAAGGCAGTCAATGCAGTCCCTGACATACAACGCAAGCCCACCACCTCTTTTTCCTTGCCTATCCCTTCTGAAGAACCTGTAGTCATCTGTTGCAGTACTGCAATCATGCAACAAATGCAAATCATTCTACTATGTTTCAGTGATGGTGATTACGTCATGATTTCCTGGATGCACAATGGCTTCTAGCTCTTCCTGTTTGCTGCCCATGCTGCAGGCATTGGTATAAACACATTTAAGTTGGCCTGCGATCTGCACTCCAACAGTGATATGTTACCCCATTGCTCATTTCTAGCAAGCTTGGTGTTATCCCCCTCCCTCTTCAAACCTAGATTGCATTAAGCAATCTGAGTAACATCTGCCATTTAGGATCCATCTTCCCATCTGCTATCCTGATTAAGAAATAATTCAAGTTACATTTAATACCTGATGTATACTAAGTTTACAGTTTTACAGAAATGCAGGTCATTTACCAGAATTTTTGTTGTCTATAGAGCAACCAAGGAAAAATGTACCACAGTTAGTGGGAATTTACTAGTCATTTCATAGAGAGTCAAGGACAAACAAGAAGTAACAAAGAAAAAAAAATGAAGCACAAAGCTGTTTAATATGATGGCCAAACAAAGTTTCAGCTAAGTATCATTAAACTGCTCAGCTTTCTTATCTGCAGTGCTGAGCATACCCATACAGTCTTACATAGCTATAAGAAAAAGTATGAAAAAATTTATTGTATGCAAAACAGCCCCTTGCATGAAAATGAAGAAGTTACTTCTACATATTTGTCTTTATTATTGTTATTATCTCTTCTCTGATGCCAATTAACGAGCTGTACTCACATCACTTTTACTGTTACACAGCAAGTCATCATTACAGAGGAGACCCAGGTAGTCCTTGCCTTACTGTCATTTTGGGGCTAATTAGCCGAAATGGTCAGCTGTGGGACTCCCAAATGCTAAGAAGTGAGGCTCTCAATATTTTCTAGATATTGGTTCAGTCCCTTTTTTTTACATCACAGACACTTCTGAAGAGACATTAAGCACTCCTTTGCCAGTTGTCATTTTTCAAATGACATTATTATATCACCTTAAAGTTTACTCTCAATATACATTGATTTTACTTCAATCACACGTATCGGCCATTAAGCAAATTAGGCTCTGAGGCTTTCATAATTTTATCTTTTCTTATACTTTCTTAGAATAGTCATAATCTTTTTAATTAGAGTCTCATAATCTAAGCAGTTTCAACTGAACAAGAAAAAGCCTTCCTTTCATGACAATAATATTCTACATAAAATTGGTGGCAAATTTAGTAAATCTATAAATAAATAATATATTTTATGAGGTCATCAACAAGTGTAACAGAGTTTCAGTGAATTATTTTTATAAAGTATTAGTATAACAGCCTTGTTTCACAATTGCTTAACTGTAGCTTGTTTTTATTGCATTTAAAAAGAAGACATCCCCTCATCCACAGTGAAAAATGGAAAATCATTCATTTTGGGGTTTGTGGTTGCTAGTAGCAACAAATACTGGAATATTGCCATCTGGCCTCTTGTTTTAAATGAGATTTGAATAACCAATTTAATAATGGATAGAGTACATACTTAAAGAAATAATCACTTGTCATATCTTAAGAAAACTTTAGCATAAAAAAATCCATTGTATGAATTAATGCAGAGCACATAGGCATCTAAAGAGACGAAGCAATTTTTATGTCCTTTCTACTGCCTCAAAAACTTAGGCTTACAAGGTTTTAGGCGATCATATCAAACATTTAATAATCAGGAAGACCACAAAGAGTGATTGTCTTGTTACAAGTATTCAAATCCAGTAATCACCTAGTAGAGATTAAACCATATAGAAATACAACATTTTGAATATGTTTGTAAGTCCTGTGGTATTCACAATAAAAATAATTACATTAAACACAGAAAAGAAACAAATTGTGAAATACTCATGTTACTATTGCTACTTTGCACAGGACACAAATGAGAATTCAGAACTTGGGAACTCCAAAGTTACAAAAATTTTCTTCCTTTATAAGATGCATATATAGCTGGCAAAGTGTTCCCACACACCATGGTGAGACCAGCAAGGGGATGTAAGTGTTGATTCTCTCCTGGAAACACTGGACTTTTAGAAACATACTTAATTCTGAATTTTGTATACAAAACTGTCATCACAGGAGAAATAAACAGGAATCAGAGGCTTAACCATGTCAAATTAGGAAACCACATCTACTATGAAATAAAAACGTAGGAGATAAAACTTATGCACAGTATTCAAGGTTGATTCTGATTGGAATGCAAAGCAACTGTTTTTTAACTAACCTGCATGAATGAAATTCATCCCTCTGGTGAGAAATTATACTTGTGAAAAGCCTCATCCTTGTACTGTGCATTTAATGCCACGAACGCAATTCCCAAGTTCAGAGATCAGCTCTATTTACAACACTGTCGTGGTTTAAACCCAGTCAGGCAACTTGTTCACTCACTCCCAGTGAGTGGTGCCCGGCTGAGAGCAATCGAGCCCCGCCCCCTCCCCCCCCCCCCCCGGGGCTCTCCCCTTCCCCGCTCCCAGAGGAACGGGGAGGAGGATCGAAAGGGTGCAACTCCCACGGGTTGAGACAAGAACAGTCCAGCAACCAATGTACAACACAAATCACCACCGCTACCACCAATGACAACAATGATAAGAGAAAATAACAAGGGAAGAGAATACAATACCACCGGCCAAGAAACGAGTCCGACCCAGAAGCCCGTGTCCTTCTGGGTAACTCCCAGTTACCCCCCACCCCGGGCATGACGTGCTGTGGTATGGAATACCTCTTTGGCTAGCCTGGGTCAGGAGCCCCATCTCTGCTTCCTCACAGCTTCCCCTCCTCCCTGGCAGAGCATGAGCCTCACAGAGTCCTTGGTCAGGGTAAACATCACTTAGCAACAACCGAAAACATCGGCTTCACCAACATTGTTCCCAGGCTGGAAGTCAAAACACAGCACTGCACCAGCTACCACGAAGGAGAAACATGATTGCTACTGCTGAACCCAGGACATTATCCACCCCTTATTCCATACCATTCACGTCATGCTCAGATCCCACATTTTCAATACACCATCGCTCTCCCACATATATACATCCATATACATGCAGACCAAGAGAAAGAGATCATTTTCTTAGTGCTTGGACCAATCCCTATAATGCTGCCGAGTCCATTCGGTCCATGATGTCAGGTTCCATCTCCTGTAACAATCTTTCAGGGCAGAAAAGGCTGTGTGCAGTATTGGGTCGTTGCCTGCTGATGCTGGTCGTTCCTTTACTGTGGAACTCATCCGGGTCATCAAAGTTCATTTTCTGTTGGGATGATGGTTGGAGGAAAGTCAGGGCCAGTCACTGGTGACTTGGAGACATCTAGTTGATGGGCTATAAAAGTATTACACAGCAGGCAACAGCATACAATTGAGTTCACTGGCTGTTTTCCCCTAAAATCAAATCACCTTAAGGTATACATCGGACTTCCCCATCTTCCCGCATTACCCACCAAGTATATCCAGGTCCCTGAGCAAAAGCAATCCCACGAGTGGGTTTGCCTTTACCTGAAGCAGGAATAACCCAGACTGTCTTCCCCAGCAAATTCTTCATATGCACCACGGGAACTTTGTCCCCCTGTGCAATATGTAAAAGTTCTGACTGGGCTGGGCCAGCCCTGTTGGCAGATATCCTCTGGTGTTGACCAACCAGGTAGCCTTGGTAAGTGTGTATGCCAATGCTTGAAAGTTCCCCCACCCATTGCTCTCAGTGTAGTTTTTAACAGCCCATTGTACTGTTCGATTTTCCCAGAGGCTGGTGCTTGGTAGGAGATGTGATATACCCACTCAATGCCATGCTCTTTGGCCCAAATATCTATAAGGTTATTCCGCAAATGAGTCCCATTGTCTGACTCAAATCTCTCTGGGGTGCCGTGTCACCACAAAATGTGTTGCTCAAGGCCCAGGATAGTGTTCCAGGCAGTGGTGTGGGGCACAGCGTATGTTTCCAGCCACCCGGTGGTTGCTTCCACCATGGTAAGCACATGGCGCTTGCCTTGGCGGGTTGGTGGCAGTGTGATATAGTCAATCTGCCAGGCCTCCCCATATTTATACTTCAACCATCGTCCTCCATACCAAAGAGGCTTTAACCGCTTGGCTTGTTTATTTGCAGCGATAAAGTCAGGTCAACGGAGCTGTTTGCCTTAGTCGATGAGGAATGGGTTAGAGACCAGTTGAGCAATCTGGACATCCATAAATCCATGGGTCCAGATGGGATGCACCCGCGGGTGCTGAGGGAACTGGCGGAAGTCATTGCTAGACCACTCTCCATCATCTTTACCAAGTCTTGGGAAACAGGAGAGGTGCCTGAGGACTGGAGGAAGGCAAATGTCACTCCAGTCTTCAAAAAGGGCAAGAAGGAGGACCCGGGTAACTATAGACCGGTCAGCCTCACCTCCATCCCTGGGAAAGTGATGGAACACCTTATCCTTGGTGCCATCTTAAGGCATATCAAGGATAAGAGGGTTATGAGGGGCAGTCAGCATGGCTTCACCAGGGGGAAATCATGTTTGACCAATCTCTTAGCCTTTTATGAGGAAATAACACGGTGGATGGATGATGGCAGAGCGGTGGATGTGGTCTACCTTGACTTCAGCAAAGCGTTTGACACAGTCTCCCACAGCATCCTCACGGCTAAATTGAGGAAGTGTGGACTGGATGACCAGGTAGTGAGGTGGACTGCGAACTGGCTGAAGGAGAGAAGCCAGAGAGTTGTAGTCTATGGGGCTGAGTCTAGTTGGAGGCCTGGAACTCGTGGAGTGCCTCAAGGGTCAGTACTGGGACCGGTATTATTTAATATATTCATCAACGATTTAGATGAGGGAATTGAGTGTACTATCAGCAAGTTTGCTGATGACACTAAGCTGGGAGGAGTGGCTGACATGCCAGAAGGCTGTGCTGCCATCCAGCGAGACCTGGACAGGCTGGAGAGTTGGGCAGGGAATAACTGGATGAAATATCAAGGGAAAGTGTAGAGTCCTGCATCTGGGCAGGAACAACCCCGGGTTCCAGTATAGGTTGGGGAACGACCTGTTAGAGAGCAGTGTAGGGGAGAGGGACCTGGGGGTCCTAGTGGACGACAGGATGACCATGAGCCAACACTGTGCCCTTGTGGCTAAGAAGGCCAATGGCATCCTGGGGTGTATTAGAAGGGCGGTGGTTAGTAGGTCGAGAGAGGTCCTCCTTCCCCTCTACTCTCCCTGGTGAGACCCCATCTGGAATATTGTGTCCAGTTCTGGGCCCCTCAGTTCAAGAAGGACAGGGAGCTGCTGGACAGAGTCCAGCGAAAGGCAACAAAGATGATTAAGGGAGTGGAGCATCTCCCTTATGAGGAAAAACTGAGGGAGGTGGGTCTCTATAGTTTGGAGAAGAGGAGACTGAGGGGTGACCTTATAAGTGTCTATAAATACATAAAGGGGGAGTGTCACGAGGATGGAGCCAGGCTCTACTCAGTGGCAAACAATGATAGGACAAGGGGTAATAGGTACGAACTGGAACACAAGAGGTTCCACTTAAACTTGAGAAGAAACTTCTTCTCAGTGAGGGTGACGGAACACTGGAACAGGCTGCCCAGGGAGGTTGTGGAGTCTCCTTCCCTGGAGACATTCAAAACCCGCCTGGACACATTCCTGTGTAACATTATCTAGGTGTTCCTGCTCCGGCAGGGGGATTGGACTAGATGATCTTTTGAGGTCCCTTCCAATCTCTAGCATACTGTGATACTGTGTGATACTGCTGAACCCAGGACAAACACCTCTTCAGGAAAGACAATGCTTCAAGCTAGGCTTGTACCTAGACTGTCACCTTCCTTTCCCAGGTTACACTGACATCCAGGTACAAATTCAAAAAATGCCCAGGTACTAGATGCAGTACAGGATTTGGTCAATTTTCCATAGCCTGTGGTTTGTAAATCAGACTTTACCTTATTCAACAGGTACCAACAATATCAGCATTCCAACTTTATATGATTTGTTCTTATTGGTAACCTGCCAGATAGCATAGAGAGAGCAACATGCACTGCTAACCAAGTGAATTGATCTGAGACAGACTCTGGATTCCAGGCTGGGCTGCACATGCAGTCAGATCTCCAGTGACTGGCAGGAGTCATTTATAATTTCCATTTCTTCAGGGCATATTATGGGTTTTCCCCATGAACGGTGAGTACATTTTGGTAAAGAATGTTGCCAACATTATAAAAAATGTATTGATGTAATTTGAGCCACTGAACAGTGATACATATTTTCAAATGAAATGAAAATATGTAAGTGCCACATGGTTAGAAGATAGTGTAAACTTTTTAGCTTGGTCAGGCAGGCCTGCAAGATGCAATTTTACAAGGAGTGAATCACACAGGGAAACTGTTAGGAAGGATTGTTTTGAGCCTTTTCTTCAATACTTACTGCTGTTTGAAGCAGTTTCTTGTGACCATTTATCTCTGGCATTTATAAAACACTAATCACCATGGAAATGTTTAGTATATACCCCAAGCAAAAAAGACAGAAAATCACTGTCTCCTTTATCAGGTCTTTTATCTCAGAATATCTGTAGGTGGTTTTTCCATGCAATATTCTATTTTAAAATATGCTTTCCCCAAGAACTAAACAGATTTTAAAAACCTCCAAATATGGAAAAGGACAGACTGTTAATTAACTTCCCCCCAGATGCTATTATTATATTATAAGAGTAAAAGAAGAACTAATAATGGTCTTTCAGTGATCAAAATGAGAAGGAATTTTAAACCAGAAGGTTTATAGGAGATACTACTATTCCAAGGGACTTGAGAAAAAAGTCTTTTGCTCACCCAGACAAGTTTGTAATATATAAATCAATAAGCTCCTATGGAAAACAGCCACTAACTCTCAAACTTCTAATACACTACTGAATTAAATAAAGATTTCCAATTTAGGGAAGTGGGGTGTCATGATAATTTTCAGAAAAAGTCACTATAGAAATAAGTTTAGTTTAAAGAACAAACAAACAAAAACATTTAGCAAACAAAAGAGCATGTTATTTCTAGGATATAATCTCTACCCTAGGCTGGGGAAATAATTAAAAGATCACAGAGTGGGCTGCTGCAGAGCCAGGAAACTATTGCCTAACTTCAACGTTTCCCAACCCTCAGCCATCTAGGTCTTGTTTTCAAGACCCGAAGCTCTGTCATATCGATTGTTTTGCATCCCAAGAGAAGGCACACCATAGAAAGGCATTCTCTCTAAAAGAGCAGGTATCCTCACCAGATACAACAGATATAAATTAGAATAAAATCAAACACTGAAGAAGATAAATATTTAAAAACTAAGAATGAGGTTTTTCAGCATGACTCCAGTATTTATGTTGTTTGCGAGTCATTGTGATTGTCCTGGGTTCAGCAGTAGCAGTCATTTTTCTCCTCCTTAGCAGCTGATGCAGTGCTGTGGTTTTGACTTTCAACCCAGGAACAGCACTGATAACACTGATGTTTTTAGCTGCTGCTCAGTAATGTTTACTCTGACCAAGGACCTTCTGAGTCTCAAGCTCTGCCAGGGAGGAGGGAAGCCGGGAGAAAGCAGAGACAGGACACCTGACCCAAACTGACCAAAGAGGTATTCCATACTACAGCACATCATGCCCAGTATATAAACTGGGGGCAGTTACTCGGAAGGGCTAGATCACTGCTCGGGTCAGGCTGGGTATCGGTCGGCGGGTTGTGAGCAGTTGTATTCTCCTCCCTTGTTATTTCCCTTATCATTATTATTATTGGTGGTAGCAACAGTGGTTTTGTGTTATACCTTACTTACTGGACTGTTCTTATCTCAACCCATGGGAGTTACATTCTTTCAATTCTCCTCCCCATCTCTTCATGGTTCTGAGTTACTGAATGGGCTTAAACCATGACAGTGAAATTCAGCAATGAACAGTGCTGTGATTGGTTTTACCAGGCAGGTAGAGCCATAAAAGCATCCAGTCTGCAACATGAATGCTGCAAGTTTCCAGTACTAGTCACATATGTTAGACATAAAGCAGAGACAGAAAGGAAGTTTACTTGCACCTCTTAAGTGGATCGTCAAGCATTCTTTAAAAAAAAAAATTGAAAAAACAAATAAAATACTTTTAGCTTTTCATTTAACAGAAGTATCAAAATTGCATGAATGAAATACTCCTCACTTGTTAAGAAATTCGGTTTTCTTTCCTATACCTAAAGTTCATGCCTTTTTGTTGCTAACATTTAACGTACTCAGAAATAATTTCTATAAAGTTATAGCCTCATAAAGTCCTTTTGCAGACAAAGCAGCCTTGAAGACATTTCTTTATTATTTATTTATTTTAGGAAGCAGCATGACATTACATCAGAGTGAAAAGTTGTCCTTAATCTCTGAAAATCATAAAGTTAGCAAGCCAGACGTTGCTGTCACCTCCACATAGTGCTATCTATTTCTAGCTCACTTAATAAAACCACATTCAGAATTGTGGCTCAGGAAGTGCTGGAAAGGTAAAAAAATACAAAGCAGATGTGAAAGAAGAGTTATATGTATATGGACATTGCAGAAAAAACTTGATTCCATAAGTTTCCTTGTGAGCTACATGCTTATCATGCTGTTTTAAGCAATGCACCATTCTGAATAATTCTTTTGTTCCCAAAATTCATGCACACACAGTTCACCAAAAACATGTTCTTACAAAATGTCCTGAAGTTCTTTCTCTAAAGATAACAGACCATGGAATTTTCACCAGACAGAACTTAACTGAAATCTTGAGAGAATCAATGGAATATGAGACAAAATATGAGTATCACTGAAATTATCATGCCCATGAAGGCATTTACATATTAAACTCTAGTAAGAATCAAAAGTCAACCACAAAAGGTAAGCTTCTTAATATTACTTGCAACATACCTCCTCAAAGATGAGGACATGTGAGCTAACACTGCATAGCTGACCAGCACCCAGTGGTGACTCCTTGCATAGGAGTCTTATATAGTCTTAAAAAGGGGATCCACAAAAGTCAGCCTGCTTAACAGAGAGATGCTCAACACAGCAAATAGAAAATGTTGCAGAAAAGTGGTAGTGATACTAAAATTTTGTCCAAGTTTGTCCACCAGCTCCATTTTATTTACCACACTTTCAAATTATTAAGTTTATGAAACTTTCAAATCATCAGAGCTGGTTCATGATACCATCATGTAGGTCATGATTGTGCATATTCCAAGAAACAAAAATGCAAGGCCTTATTCAAAACCAGGTGGATATATACAGCACACTTTTAGAGTCCATAATTTTTTTTTTACATTCATGTTACTTCAACCTGAAAGACAAACTTTACTAAAAAATCCGTTATTCAATCTAGTAATTTGATCAGCATGTTTGATGATGCATATTCAAATAGTCTAGGGACTTTGTTACAGAGTAAAGGGCTTTTCATGGCAAACACTACTGAGTGACTCAGATTTTTTAAAAGCAATCTGGAAAACATCCCATGTAATGCATCTGCTCATCTACCATAAAATTCCAAGGCTAAGGTTTCCTAAGTAGGAGGGAAATATGATTATGTACTTGGCATCAATATGAACTATACCACATTCATTTTCTTCTGTGAAAAAACAGAGGAAGATGCGACCCTTCTGATTCTCCCACATAATTCTACTAAACTACAAAATATATGGCTTATTCTAATAGCACAAGATACACAAAACCCTATGTGAGCTCTTGCTGATCCAGAGAGCATGCTGCTTATGTCTGAAAAGTGGGACATAATCGCACAGAATAAAAAATTACTGTGAAACAGGCCTGAATAAACTGTGTACAAGTAGGAATGCAGATAGTGTGAATGTGATTAGGGAACAGAGACTGCTAGCCATAAAGAAGGTGGGGAGTTCCAAACATACAGGTGAGGAACTCTGACAAAGTTGCATCTTTGGACTAATCACCGAGTCTGTGAAAGTCCATGTTTCCAGACATTTTCATTATGGTGTTCTGCAACAGACCTGTGGGCTTATCTTGACACCTTGATTGCACATGTTTCAACTCTACGGGAAACCGTGATGGACCTAAGTGGACTTCTCCTGGCAAGCACACTCAATAACTTCTTTCTAGAATACAAGGATCTACAAGGACTAAACTCTCAGGAGGAAGCATTTTTCCTCCCTTTACTGCACATGGACAATGTTTTGGGGCATGAATACCATTTGCTCAGGTTCTCCTTCGTTAGTCACAAAATTATCCCTCGTTACATAAAGGAGAAAAAAAAATCACCATTATCAACATACAATAACTTCTTTTTCAGAAACAAAGTGGACCAAGATGCTCTACCAGTCCTGCAGCACAACACATTGTGACAAAGAAAAGGATCTGAGGGTACTGCTCAACAAGAAACTGAAGATGATCCAGCTTCAGGGTGCACTCGCAGCCCAGAAAGTCAACCATATCCTGGGCTTCATCAAAAGAAGCATGACCAGCAGGTCAAAGGAGGTGATCCTGTTCCTCTATCTGCTCTCGTGAGACTGCACTTGGAGTATTGTGTGCAGTTCTGGTGTCCTCAACATAAAAAGGACATGGAGCTGTTGGAGCAACTCCAAAGGGGGCCACGAGGATGATCAGGGGACTGGAGCACCTCCTGTATAAAGACAGGCTGAGAAAGTTGGGGCTGTTCAGCCTGGAGAAGAGAAGGCTGCGTGGAGACCTCATAGCAGCCTTCCAGTATCTGAACAAGTCATAAAAGGATGCAGGAGAAGTACTCTTCAACAGGGACTGTAGTGACAGGACAAGGGGTAATGGGTTTAAACTTAAACAGGGGAAGTTTTGGTTGGATATAAGGAGGAAGTTCTTTACTGCGAGGATGGTGAGGCACTGGAGTGATTTGCGCAAAGAAGTTGTGAATGCTCCATCCCTGTCAGTGTTCCAGGCCGGGTTGGACAGAGCATTGGGTGACATGACCTAGGGTGAGGCATCCCTGCCCATGGCAGGGCAGCTGGAACTAGGTGATCTTAAGGACCTTTCCAACCCTAACTATTCTATGATTCTACAGTTTCTTCACAGTTGACTATCAAGGAGTACAAACAGTATGTTTATGATGGTCTGTGGATAGGTAGCAAAGAGGAATGCTATGTGCTTACATTCTTCTGACAGCCATGCTCTGATCAGATTGAAACCTGTGCAGACGCAAGGGAGGAAGCAATATTCAGCCCTGCAGGCCCCCAGAAGCAGTGGTTAGAGTGGGACAGTGGGGATAGCACAGGCACAGTTTGCAGCAAATGGAAGACTGAGAGCTTCCAGAGAAAAGGAATCATCTATCAGCAGCATGGAGCAGATCCAAGCCTTGGAGCGGAGACAGAAAGAAATTTCTAGGAATCAAGAAGGACTGAATGAAGTGTGTTTTAATCCAGAAGCCACTAAGCCAATGGACTGGAAAGCAAGATAGAACAGGGTCACCACTTTCCCTGTCTATGGCAGGTAGGGGTAATTTATTTTAATCCATTTTGTGTGGATATTCCCTCATTCAGAAATTCTGTTTGTGCCTTTTTACAGAGCTAGTTTTACATTAATATTAGTGTATTTTGATTAATAGAGCTTTAAAACTCAGAAGCATTTTGGCAAAAGAGAAGGGCAGATTCATCTCTGGTAGTCGTACATTTCAGCTCATACTGGTTCCTCTGGTAATGGTAGGTAATGAAATACATCAGCTGGATCTGTGTTTCATCTACACTAGTAACACAATGAATGTGTAGCACTGCATGTCAGATTTCCACTAGGCTCCTCCAGAAAAAGACGTGCCATGAAGTAGCAGGGTTGCAAGTCTGTCATGAACTGAAGTCCACATAAGAGGTTTTCAAATTTTCATAGCCAAATATATTGTTTTAGGGGTGACACAGGTACATTTGGCAGATTGGAAGAGAATAATATATATTCAGAAGCACAGCGACAAAACAATGTACACCCAGATAATACCTTGTCCATGCCAGTATCACTGGTCTAGTAGGCTTCTATTTAGGAAGATTTTCCATGGAAGAAGCAACATGCATTTGGGAACCACTAAGGAACTACCAACAAATCATAGAATCATAGAACAATCAGGGTTGGAAAGGACCTTAAGATCATCTAGTTCCAAATCCCCTCCCATGGGCAAGGACACCTCAAACTAAACCGTGTCACCCAAGACTTTACCCAACCTGGCCTTGAACACCGCCAGTGATGGAGCATTCACAACCTCCCTGGGCAACCTATTCCAGTGCCTCACCACCCTCACAAGAAAGAATTTCCTCCTTATATCCAATCTAAACTTACCCTGCTTAAGTTTTAACCCATTACCCCTTGTCCTATCACTACAGTCCCTAATGAAGAGTCCCTCCCCAGCATTCCTATAGCCCCCCTTCAGATACTGGAAGGCTGCTATGAGGTCTCCATGCAGCCTTCTCTTCTCCAGGCTGAACAGCCCCAACTTCCTCAGCCTGTCTTCGTACGGGAGGTGCTCCAGTCCCCTGATCATCCTCGTGGCCCTTCTCTGGACTTGTTCCAACAGTTCCATGTCCTTTTTATGTTGAGGACATCAGAACTGCGCACAATACTCCAAGTGCAGTCTCATGAGAGCAGAGGAGAGGGGCAGGATCACCTGCTTCGACCTGCTGGTCACGCTCCTTTTGATGCAGCCCAGGACATGGCTGGTTTCTGGGCTGCGAGAGCACACTGCCTGCTCATGTTACATTTCTCATCGACCAGCACCCCCAAGTCCTTCTGCGCAGGGCTGCTCTGAATCTCTTCTCTGCCCAATACTCTTCTCTGTTGCTGTGCCTGGGATTGCTCCGACCCACGTGTAGGACCTTGCACTTGTCATGGTTAAACCTCATGAGGTTGGCATCAGCCCACCTCACAAGCATGTCAAGGTCCCTCTGGATGGCATTCCTTCCCTCCAGCGTATCAACCGAACCACACAGCTTGGTGTCATCGGCAAACTTGCTGAGGGCGCACTCAATCCCACTGTCCATGTCAGCGACAAAGATGTTGAACAAGACCAGTCCCAACACTGATCCCTGAGGGACACCACTTGTTACTGGTCTCCAGCTGGACATTGAGCCATTGACCACAACTCTTTGCATGTGCCCATCCAGCCAGTTCTTTATCCACCGAGTGGTCCATCCATCAAATTGATGTCTCTCCAATTTAGAGACAAGGATGTTGTGTGGAAGAGTGTCAAACACTTTGCAGAAGTCCAGGTAGATGACATCAACTGCTCTACCCCTGTCCATCAGTTCTGTAGCCGCATCATAGAAGGCCACCAAATTGGTCAGGCAGGATTTCCCCTTAGTGAAGCCATGCTGGCTGTCACCAAGCACCTTGTTGTTTTTCATGTGCCGTAGCATGCCTTCCAGGAGAATCTGCTCCAAGATTTTGCCAGGCACAGAGGTGAGACTGACTGGTCTGTAATTCCCCGGGTCATCCATTTTCCCCTTCTTGAAAATGGGGGTTATATTTCCCTTTTCCCAGTTGTCAGGAACTTCACCTGACTGCCATGATTTTTCAAACGTGATGGACAGCGGCTTAGCAACTTCATTCACCAGCTCCTTCAGGACCCGTGGATGGATTTCATCAGGTCCCACGGACTTGTGCATGTTCAGATTTTTAAGATGGTCTCAAACCAGATCCTCTCCTACAGTGGGCCCAAGGTCTTCATTCTCACAGTCCCTGCGTCTGCCTTCCAAGACTTGGGTGGTGCGGTCAGAGCATTTGCCAGTGAAGACCGAGGCAAATAGCCACCTTTCTTTCATTTCGCTTACTTGTTAAATGAGGCAGTCAGTAAACATGATGATGATAAATCTACAGTACTGCAGGTACACTTTTTTTAGAGTATTAGAATAACCAGAAGTCTCTGACAAAAGAATCCTTTCTTCCTGCAATATTAAATATGCAAAATGATGGGTGATGATTTCCAAGAAACTGTAAATGTTAGGGCCTAATTTTTAGAAGCAGCAGAAATCTAGGGCACGTGAAAGATGGTAGGATTTGAGTATTAAAGGTCAGGTAGTCTATTAATAAAGAGTACAACTTAGAGAACTTTAATGTTTCACATATACCTATGTGTATGCTTATAGAGACAGTACAACAACAATCACTGATCAATACACTAATGGAAGCCACAATGAGGAAATGAGAAATATACTGCAGATAGAATTAGTACTTATTTGTATCCTAAATGCAATATGCAGAATACTTTTATAAGAAAAGTATTATGACACAGTAATTTGGCCACGAGAGGGTAATTGACTTAAGATATGCTGATAAAGATCGATCGCTAAGGTTTGGAGTTATGACACCAACAAAGTTACAATGACATTAGCACAAAGAGAGAGACACAAATCCATTATAAAGATACAATCAAATATTCAAAAAAGCCTGGCATGCTCATTACTTATTCATGCTAATACAAGTATATTAAGAAATCTAAACAGTGTTAGCATTCAATCACTCACAAACCAAATGAGGTTTTGCATTTATCAGCCACCAGCCCTCAAGAACGTAACATTAGCTGTACAAAGGTGGTAATATGACATAACTGGAGATATTTATATCAGCCTACACAGACTGAGAGATACAGTAGGATTTATTAAACTGAGTAATGCTTTCACACTCAGCACAGCAATAAAAGAAATAGCTGTGCAGGAGTCATTTCCCCAGACAATAAGATTTACTTTCATAATCACTTAAAGAAGTTGTATATGCTTTAAAGGGTCTAGAACGGTCTTCTCACCCATAATAAACTGTTTGCAAATACAGAATCAAGTGCTAAAATTTTTAAAACAAACCCCAAAAATCCAGCTAGTTTCCAGGGTGTCTGTCTTACTGGGGTTTAGCACTTTTTCTCTTAGACAGGTTAAAGAATCACCAAGGTTAATTTAGACTCAAATGGATTTTTACAAGTTTAATAAAACTTTGTCTATATTGCACTTGAATCTCAAATGGTTTCATCATCCAAACAGTCAAACCCAAGAATCTTAGTCAGGCTGGGATACACAGCAGGTTAATTTCTCAGATCAGGCAGGCTTCTTTTAAATTCTTTCCTTGGATGTACATCACTTATTTTGCTGTAAATTTTTGTAGCATTATTTAGTATGCCTTTAACTTCCTTGCTCACAATAAACAGATATGGTTTGGAAACACTCTTGGGTAAACTTCTCATTTCAGTGGGAAAGAGACCCACCATCACGGAGCTGAGGTTCCCCAGCCCTGCCTAGTCATCCCAGGGATTCTAGTTCCCCTCTCTGGGTCTGATCCTGACCTCCACCCAGCAGGCTGACATCCCACCTAAGCCTCAACTGGTCCTATCCCCAAGGAGGTGCCTGATGCCCGGGGCTGGGGCTGCCCGCAACTGCCCTGCTCCGTGGCTGGGGCAGTGAAATGAGCCCTGGCTATGAGGCCCTGCCCTGCAGCTCCTGGAGCTTTTCAACACACCTTCACCTTTTCCAGCTATGTCTATACATGGTACCAAATAGCTATGCTTTTCTCACCAATAATGGGAAAATACAGTTTCTAGTAAAACTATAAACATTTTTGGGCTATGTGTAGAGCAGAAGTCAAGTTTTGACCACAAAACAAACAAAATCATTCTAGAACTAAACAAAATACTAAAGGTTGCTATAATTATATGTTGCATGACATACCTCCTAGTGCAAGGACACAGCATACATCTGCAGGAGATGTTTACACTTGCTTTAGAGCAGCACTTGAGTAAGGTATTGCTTCAGTTTGATCCAGATGACATGCCATTTATAAACTGTGACTGATAAATCTAATGCCTCTGAAATCAGATAAAACTTTGATAAATGACTTCTTAGTGAACAGGCTGCAATAGCTACTTCTGTCCACATTTAACCACCCTGCTGCAATCAGCACCATTTTGTTTAATCAACAGTTCAGACAACAATACATTTGAAAGCTGTCACACCATTAAGAGATGTGAAGATATTCCTTTCCTGAAGGATACATTAAGACAGAAAACTGCAAAAACTAAACTCCTTCTTAACAGTTTTTATGGCATGAGTACTTGCTAGGAGAATTCCGACAACTTTAAAGAAGAATTTTATTCCAGGGGCTTTTCCCATATTTTGTGGTGATGACACTTGAGTAAGAGCCTGTAGCAGAATCAAACACACATGGTAACACAATCATTTTCTCCTTCACAGGCAAATGCTTTAACAAAGAGAAAACATGCAAGGGTGGCTTAAATACCAAAATGATAAGAGGAGCCCTAAAACTACAGCAGCATGGGAAAAACAGAATTTTACAGTTAACAAAATAAAATTGTGCCAAGGCTGCTAAAGCCATGGCACTTTTTTCCCACAGTCAGGGGAATTCTCTATAAAAATTCAAAATGAATTTATGGTGATGTTAAAGAGCATGAGGTGCGGAAGATCAAGTAGAAACTGATTTGTTTACATCAAAGCACATCAGCCTGCTGGGCAGAATAAGCTAACAACTCATAAATGCTAAATGCTTCCTATTTATGCCTTCCCTCTAGATTCTGTGAGCAGGTCATTTGTGGCTGAGTGAAGAAGTATAATATTGTTTCTTTGGTCTTCACCCAGTGGAACCATGTTTCCAGATTAGCAAGTGATTTTTGAAACAGAATGGTAGCATTGTGGTTTTTACTTTCTTAAACTGGTTAGTAGCCACATGAGGTAAATTATTTCACTCTAAGTGGAGATATTATTCATATTGTAGGTTTTTAAATTTAACTGTGATCCTGACCAAGGCCCCCAGAGTTAACAAAGACAGAAGAAAAATCAGTAATTAAAAAGAGGGTGGGTAAAAAATTCCCTACCAAAAATATTGCTCTGAATTATTCCAGGAGAACAGTCTACATTTCTTTAACTAGAAAATGGGTATATGTTGAACCAATTTTTTTGGAAAGGAATAGCTTATCCACTCTGCATTGAAGGAGGAGGCTGCTAAGCTAAATGATTAAATAATCTAGTGTGGGTACTCATTTAGTAATGGTTTTCTCACAACCAGAATGTGACATCAGGAAAGCCATTCCTTAAAGAAGCTGAAGAAAAGGACCAAAGATTTTAATGAACAGTGGCAAAATCCCATTTCTCAGCCATTGATGTCTTCTATAAGAAAAGGACAGAAAGGCCAAATGGTGGACTAATGCTGAACTGTGAAAAAACTTTATTGTGCATCAAATAGTCACAATTAAAATCAAAATTGTATGATAATCAGAGTTCCCAAGTAAGTTACGTCAATAAGGCTAAGGTCTACACCCCCCAACCTTGCCTTCCTTTTTACCTATGGTAAACAATGACCAAGTACAGAATAAGTCAAAATCACAGTGACCAACTAACTTCATTCTCAAACACGATCTCTCCTTTGTCTTCAGAAATTAAACTGGAAGCAGAATTAACCCAGATAAAGAAGATGCAGGCTGATCTAAATGAGCAGCTTTCACCTAGTCACAAGGAATGACAAATTGAAAACTTCTCCAAAATGCAGGTATACAATCAAATTCTGTTATCGGATGAAATAATTGGGACCAACATAACTTATGCACCATCACTCCAATCACTGTATCCTTGCCTGGTGACCATTAATCTTTCTCTGCCAAGTTTCCACTTCATGTTGGAATGACAGCAAAATGATAAGGAGATAAACGCAGCTAGTACAGTACACAATATAATACAGTGTTTTCTAATTTAACCCTCCACTGATTGTTGTACACTTTCCAGTATTCCCAGAGCACAGCAAATATAAATGGTCAAGATAGTGAGAGTCCAAACAGCTGGTTGAGCATTGTAACTTTAAACAGACATTTCACCTTTTTATGGACATTGACTCTCAGAGCACCAGTAAGACCCCATCCTGAAAACAGTGGGACAACCCACCACTGATGTCCACTGAAACTGTAGGTTTGACACTGGAGCTCTATTAGATTTTGAGAGAAGAGTTCAGGCTACTGCATAACAGTGAGTTAACTTTTCATTAACCAGCAGCTATGTAAATCAGAATTTGGCAACTGAGCCAGGCATGCCTCACTTGTTCCTAAAACTCAGTCTCGCTTCTGGTTTATACTTGTTAAAGAGGGAATAGGAAAGAGAGAAGTAGAAGCAATACAGTCAACTAATAGCAACATTTAATGCCAACATTCTTTTTCCTAAGAGATGATAGAGTGAAATATGAAATTTCTTCTCCTCTCCTAAAGACTTAAGATTTCAACCTCAGCTACACAGATCTGCTTTAGTACACTGCACATTGTCCTAGGTACACAAGCGAGGGAAGGATCTTTCACAGGAAAAGAATGTAACAGCAGTGCTGAAACTGTAAAATAGAGGAGGCATGAGCTACTGTTCTTTCTTATTTAAGAAATACAGGCCTGAATCAAACTGGTAAGGGAAAAGTCATGGATAAACTCTCCTTTAGTTTTGACTTTATTATGTTACCTCTTGTAACACGGTGATTTCACTTGAAACTTTTTGAATTCTCCAGACATATTCAGAATAAGGAGGGAGGGAGGGAGGGAGAATGCAGATGGGGCATACTCAAGTCCCATGCACCCAACTACTTTGTACCAGAGCTTCATAAACCTCTCTGTTTTGGGTTCATGAGAGACATGTTGCTATTGATAGCCATTGAGTCAACACAGTTTTACTCTGAATTCTGAAAAACTCTGTATACCATGGGAAAACCATGAGCCCCACCCAAAGAATGTTATTTTTCTTATTATCCTGTCTTTTTAAATTTCCTTTACTCCTATTCACATCTCCCATGTTTCTTCTTATCTGACACCTTTCCCTTCCAAACCTGCTTATAAAAGGACACTTCTTCAAACAGTTGCTCTGATGACCTCCTTAGTAGTTCTTATTTCAGCACTAAATAAACTTCTGGTTTGACTGTTGCATTCCAAATGACTATTCCTCACCAAACTGTGTAGGCTTAATGCAACACAGATCAAGAGAACAAAGACACTAAAATTCTTGTGTCAAGAACTAGATAAAGAAAATATTTTGAAAAGGGAATAAAAGTATTAAAAGGCAACTGAATATTTCTGAGTATCTTGTTTTCATACTATCTCTACATGACATAGTACAGAAATTTGGAAAAAAAAAAAAAGATTTAATATAGGTCAAGTGAATAAGAAATCACAGTATATGATGCAAAAGATGTGTTCTGCATGAAACTGACTTTTCCCAGGGAGAAAAACAAAGATAAATCTAGCATTCTGTCAACTGTTTATTTGATTTCATAATACAGATGGGTATTATGAAATAGATTAAATACTTAATAGAAACAGGACACCATCTCAGGTGAATATCAGATATGGTTGTCGTGGTTTAAACCCAGTCAGGTAACTTGTTCACTCACTCCCCCACTTCTTTCCCCCCCCTACTCCCAGAGGGATGGAGAGGAGAATCGAAAAGAATGCAACTCCCACGGGTTGAGATAAGAACAGTTTAGTAACTAAGGTATAACACAAATCACTACTGCTACCACCAATGATAATAATGATAAAGGAAATAACAAGGGAAGAGAATACAACACCTCACCACCAGCCAACCGATAACTCACCCCCCAAGCCCAACCAAGCTCTGACCCATACCTCCTCCAACCCCACAGTCTCCCAGCCCTTCCGGCTATCTCCCAGTTACATCCTGGGCATGACGTGCTGTGGTATGGAATACCTCTTTGGTCAGTTTGGGTCAGGTGTCCTGTCTCTGCTTCCTCCTGGCTTCCCCTCCTCCCTGGCAGAGCATGAGGCTCACAAAGCCCTTGGCCAAACCAAAACATCCTTGTTATCAGCTCTGTTCCCAGGCCAAAAGTCAAAACACTGCACTGCACCAGCTACCAAGAAGGAGAAACGTGACTGCTACTGCTGAACCCAGGACAATGGTTCATCTAGAGTTACTAAAAATAAGCCCAACATGATGCTAGTGATACACAAGCTACTTTGAAAAAAGTCCAGAAACCAGAAAAAATTTAGCGTTCTCACAGAATAAGTGCATATTTTATACATTCACGGAAACACAGTACCAAAATAATCCCATAATTTATCACCAACAACTGTTAACTTCAGCAGGATTAAGAGATCTGATCAAAGAAAGCTGTCACTCAGCTCTCCAAGATATATTTTGACTATTCATTGCAAAGAACAGAAGCAATACAGTATCACACGTTAATAGAAGCAGGCATAGAAAAGCACACAAACCCAGAAACATGTCAATATTTCTAATATTGTTAATGAAATACTGAGACAGACTAGTGAAGTTTAAGACATAGAACACAAGTTGTCCAAGTTCAAAAGAACAAACACTAAAAAATCGGGAATTTGGGGAAGCGTGTTTTCTGCCTGAAGGAATCAGCTTTTGATTAAGCAATTGACTTTTGCAGTAAATAACATTAAAATAAAGAACTTTAATTTCATCAATATTATAACATTAAAATACAAAAACCACTAACTGCCATGCACAGCTGTTTTCCATTATATTTAAAGCAAATAAGGGATGAGTTCTGTGGGAACTTGACATTTATCATTCAAGTGAGAAGACATCTTGTGAATCTCAAACAACACAGCTAAGAGCAAGTTTAGTGATCTTTTTTTCTGTCACAGACAGAATAATGCTACATCTTCCTACAGCCCATCACATATTCTGTTTCAGTTGTGTAATCACATGCAGAGGTTTCAGGAGAAATGTGGGAAAACCTGCTGTCCTCCTGAAATCTTCATAGCAGACACACAGTAAACCTGCATAGTAGAGCATCACTTACTCCCAGCTGATTCACATATGTTATGGCAAAAATAAAGGAAGCATTCACATCTCCTGCACACAGACACATACAGGCTCCCAATCTTTTATGCAGTGCAGCCTGTCTCAAATTTAGATTTCAGTATTTTTATAAAATATAATGTCATAAGTGCACTCATATTTCATGAAAAATTTCCAATTGAAACTAAACTACAGTTGTCAAAATAAGTGAATGAAGTATCTTTGCTTATTAACATGATAAAGTTTAATATTTTACTAGAGGTCTGCTAATTCCTAATGTACAAAATTCTTCAGCCTCTAAATAATCCATGTAACTGAAGACCATTTAACTTAGAGCTTAATACAAAAACCATAGTACATCTATGATTTAAACTTCTGAGAATGTTGCAACACCTATTTACCAGCAAGCGCTGTACTTCAGTTATACAACATTGCAAAGAAAATATGTGTCTTCTTCTACTACAAGCAATCAGATAATACAAGTATTTACATTTTCCATGACACTTCTTTACTGCACAGGCACAAGATGAATTCACATAGATTTGAGCCATGTTACAGCAAGGTTTCTAGCTCAATGGTCATTTTTCCCTTGACAATTTTCATTCATTTTACTATCAAAATACTAAACCACACACTTGAGACAAGGAGGCACAAAAGCACAATATAATCAGTTCTAAGTAACCTTAAGTTTGATGGCTTTGTAATGGAAAATAACTACAGTGCTTGAAGGTAGTTGACATAGTTTTAGGTCCTTAGGACCTTAGTACAAAAAGTGTAAGAAAAGCAGAATAGAAAAACAGGACCTGGGGATGGGGAGTATCTGGGACTAGCAGATGTCCAAGGTGGGCACAGTTAAACTAACTGATATGTAGAAGGACAGGATGATTGCTATGTTTGTGGTGTTAATGAACCCATTAAGCTGGTGTAAGTATCTACTGGGGAGTATCCAGGACTAGCAGATGTCCAGGGTGGGAGCAGTTAAACTAACTGATAAGTAGAAGGACAGGATGATTGCTATGTCTGTAATGTTAATTAAGCTGGTGCTTCAAAAACTGCCAGAAGTTATGAAGATTGCTGGAGAAGTAAACGACCCTAAAAGACCACCATCATATTTTTGTAAACGTGGGAAACTCACTGGAAAATGATGTAATTCATGTGTAGCCTCATGAATATTGTGTCCAATAACTATGCAAGGATGGCCCGTTTAGCAATACGGAGACGCACGTTAGGAGGAGCTATCTCCCATGACTCCTGGCGCTGCAATAAAGAATACCTGCTTGTCAACTTGAAAACTTTGTTGGCAAGTTTGTTCCTGGAGTTTTCTCTGAATTGACTTCAACCACATAACCTTGTATCAAAACTTATTCAGAGGACTATTGGAGATTCTTTAATTTAAAAGAACCACTTTCAGCATTCTCTCCTTTAGAAGAAACCTTTTTTATCCCTTGATTTCTGAAGGCGTATAAACATTTCAGCACACCAACTGTAAGCAAAAATGCTTAACTTAAAACTAGTAAACAGAAATAAGATAAAGTTGCTCAAAGCTTACTAGTGTTTGCTCGTTGGGGTTACTCACTTCTCATGTTGGAACTTACCCAGGAGGGTCACTGTGAAGAAGCAGCCTTATGAAAACTGAAAAGCATGCCACCGGGCCAGCTAAAATTCAACTGCTGGAGTCAATAGAGCTGTTTAAGCAAAGGTCACTTTTAGAAGACTCGTGTATAGAGACAGACTAGAAGAAAGTGTGTTTTATGTGATTATACACATGTGTTAGAGCTAACCTTAAAAATAAACAAACAAACAAAAAAGATAAAACTAGGTAACTAAAAAAGATAAGGGCTTTTCAATATCTTAAGGAAAATAATATCTTCTTCCACTTTGCTTTGAATTCTTGCCTAATGTGAAAGTTAGTTTTCACAAATTTATGAATTAACAACATTATCAGAATGGAAAAACACATCCACTGTAACTACCAGGATATCTTTCTGTATAGGACATTTTCAATAGAACCATTCTTAGCCAGAGCCAACCTATTGAAAAAGACAAGCCCATTAGGCAATCAAAAGATTTTAAAAGGACTAGATGGGATAAATGAAAGGAAGAAATTATAAGACAAAGCTGTACAAAGACCTCAGAAAACTACTATTCCTTTCTAAGGAAAACAAAAATACAAAAGGCATTCAAAAGCCAACATGGTGTCCTTGTTGGTCAGCTGGGCAAGCTGAATACTTCCAAAAATATATATGTCTGGTAAAATAAAAAGAAAAAAGAAATTTAAAAGCAAATCCATATTTTTTAAATGCAAGCAATTAGGAAGGCTATCCAATAAAAAGGCATGTTAGCATTTGCCAAAAAAAATTAAACTAGCGTCAAATACGTAAAGAACATTGAATACCTCAATAATACATCAATTAGCATGGCTTTCTACAACTCACTAATCAACTAAGTCGGCACAATTAGTTGGTATGCTATTTATGCTAATCTGTAAAAAGTGACTTATTTAACAGTAAAAGTCAATTAGAATCAAACCCAAGGCTTTTTAATTATAGAAAACACAAGGTATAAACTTAAAAAACAATTTAATGGCTAAGTGATTTATGCTTTACCTGAACACATATTCTCATTAAAAGCAAAGTAAATATCTCTGAATACAGACATATTCCATGCCATTCTCTTTATTATTTAATTTCACAGGTATCTCAGCATGATCTGAATAAATTATGCTGACAATACAACAACATAATGATAAATCAACAACACAATTCTAGTGATATATAGCATGAAATGTAAATAATAACCAGCACTGCTAATTGGCTCACTATTTGGCACAAATCAGTAAGTAAGCTGTTTCCCTGGTAATGTTTCCGCTGTGTGCCACCCTAATCATTAAGCATTTCTAGCCATTCTAAGCTGTTTCTACTGTTTTGTATAAGAAACTGTATTGTATCATAAAACATAATGCCTGAAAGAAACATTTGTTGAAAGAAAAATAAAATTGCTCACTGACAGCATCTGGATATTATGAACCAACTCCTGCTACATGGTGTAGTCAATTCAATAGCATTAGTCGATTCATTGCTTGAAATACCAAATCACAGTGTGTTTTACTTGAAAAGCTAAAGTAGAATAATCAGAGACTGAAGTTATTTACCAGCCCAATCAATTCCCAGTGCCTAGAAGAGTCTGTAGTCTCTGCTTCAGGACTTTATTTATTGTCAAACACAAAAGATTAATATAAAAGTGTAAATCCTGCTCTCCATCACAGGCTGAAGATTCCCTGACCTCTGAAACTTCCACAGAGCTCCTTATCTCAGGAGGGGCTCCCTCTTACAGAGCAGAGGCTTTCTATTACTATAACAAGACCCAGCCACCTAATGCTGCTCCGTGAGGCTCTGCACAGCCTTTCTTTTTCTTTCCTAACCTGTACTACATTACAACAAGCCCCAAGCTGTTGAAAAGAAAACCAAAATCATCACTGTCCTGAAGTGAGACTCACTGAAAATGTGTTATAAGATAACTGTTAACTCCTGTTTTCCTACTTTATGTCATTGCACCTGTGAGAATTGCCTTACAAACATGTATGCCTGGTTTGGTTTTATTTTCTAATCCTGCCAAACTTTTCACTCCAAAGACCTTCTTCATCTGCAAGTCCCATTCTGCAAAACCCCCTCTTCATCAATTTTCAATTCGTTGGCACACCTCTTTGCTTGCAGTATGCGACAAAGCCAATTAAGGAATCAGATTTACCTTGTGTAAATCACTCACTTTCTATAAAATCTTATTAATCCTCTCATTCACTTAAACTAAGCTATTTTCATTTTTTCTTTCTATGCAAATTTCTCTGTTTCTGAATACATTTTATGACTATTCCTGTATTCTTTCTGCTTATGATGTATATATTTTCAAGCAGAAAGGCACAAATTCAATAGTGTATTCAGGGCAAGAGAATATCACTGATAGGTATCATAATATTTGCAGTATTATTTTCCAACCCATTCTTTATTCATCCAACCATTTTGTTTGCTGCTAAGACCACCGCTGTGAACTGAGCAGCCTTTTCTATTGAGCTGTCTGCAGTAATGATGATCATGGGGAAACTCTATCCCCAATGAAAGAAATGGAAAAACTCCCAGAGACTTCAGTAGGATCTGAATTTCACTGAAGTTCCTTCTATCAAGTAGCTATAGCTAATTTACAATTCAATCAATGGTTATGAATACTGCAAATAATTCTATACAATTTATATTGCAGGAAATTTGTCAAAACTGAGTATATTTGAATTTCTGCTCCCTAATAATCAAAATCGGTTAGATCTGCAGAATTCCTCAGAGGCCTCTATGAACTTGACAAAGCAAAAACTATTGTCATCTATTTTTTTTTTTTTTTATTTTGCATTCCTGTCATGGCTGTCACCTTTACACTGCAAATAAATCCAATAAATATACTGAATAGATCTTCGTTAATCCTGAGCCTCATGGAGCCCCCTGTTAACTTTAACCTATGCTCAGTACTGGTCAGTTCTCCATTCTCTGTTATTTTTCCAAGGGTCCAAAACCATGTCATTAAGGTGGTTTTTTGTATACTTGCCCGTTCCTTGCTAAACATAAATACTTCTAGTAGCCTGAGAGGTATCATTTATGGCAATTTCCCTATTTCTACTGTACATGCCCTCTTTAAATCATTATTTTTTGTTGTTAGTGTTTTAAATCGAGATAATCACTTTTCCCCTATTCCTGCTGAACCTAAACTCACAAACTGATAAAGAGTTTCTGTTCCAGAAATGGAACAGAGAACAAAAGCAAAATTGACACCTAGAAAACAAAAGGTTATAGTCCTCATTGCGTACCTACAAGTGCTCATCTATAATTTACAATTCTGTTTCATGGCACAGTCACATACAGTGTATTTAAGTTAATTTGAAAATACTATGCATTTGCAAAAGTCCTTACCATCTGCTGCTTATCTAACCATCAATTACAGAATTAAGTAATGTAGGCAAAGTTGCTGAATTTGATATCTGTTCCAAAGTCTTACTAATATTACAAAGCTTGGTAATATTATCCATAGCATTTATTGTTGGAGCTTGATGGAGGACTACACTGACACAGTCCCACTAGTGTACCTTATGCAGAGCATGCAGTTTTCAAGACACGGTGGGGTTTGCATGGATCTGCACTGTATTGCATCAAAGATACCAGCTTGCTTGCAAGTAATCTGAGATTTTTAACATACACGGCAGTACACTACATAGGGAATTTCAAGAGGGACCTCAACACGCTTGTGAGGTGGGCTCATGACAACCTCATGAAGTTTAACCATGACAAGTGCAAGGTCCTGCACCTGGGTCTGAGCAATCCCTGGCACAGCTACAGGTTGGGTAAAGAAGAGATTCAGAGCAGCCCGACAGAAAAGGACTCGGAGGTGTTGGTCGATGAGAAAATGAACATGCATTGGCTTCACTCTGCACTCGCAGCCCAGAAAGCCAACTGTATCCTGGGCTGCATCAAAAGGAGTGTGACCGGCAGGTCAAAGGAAGTGATCCTGCCCCTCTCCTTTGCTCTCGTGAGACCTCACCTGGAGTATTGTGTGCAGTTCTGGTGTCCTTAACATAAAAAGGACATGGAACTGTTGGAACAAGTCCAGAGAAGGGCCACGAGGATGATCAGGGGACTGGAGCACCTCCCGTATGAAGACAGGCTGAGGAAGTTGGGGCTGTTCAGCCTGGAGAAGAGAAGGCTGCGTGGAGACCTCGGAGCAGCCTTCCAGTATCTGAAGGGGGGCTATAGGGATGCTGGGGAGGGACTCTTCATTAGGGACTGTAGTGATAGGACAAGGGGTAATGGGTTAAAACTTAAACAGGGGAAGTTTAGATTGGATATAAGGAGGAAATTCTTTCCTGTGAGGGTGGTGAGGCATTGGAATGGGTTGCCCAGGGAGGCTGTGAATGCTCCATCCCTGGTGGTGATCAAGGCCAGGTTGGATGAAGCCTTGGGTGACATGGTTTAGTTCGAGGTGTCCCTGCCCATGGCAGGGGGTTTGGAACTAGATGATCTTAAGGTTCTTTCTAACCCTAACTATTCTATGATTCTATTAAATATGCATGTTTGTAAACAGAGAGCGGTGAGCACTTAGGTGAACCAGTTGAGTTATTCAGTACATATCTTACTTAGTCCTACCATCCTAGGGGAACTCTCCATTTCTTAAGTCTTCTTTTTAATAAATCTACTAAATTTAACAAATCTGCAATTAAGAAGAAATTAACATGGTTCAGGCATGTTTAATTTTAAATAATCACGTGTTTTACTAAACAGGAGCTTAAACAACACACATGACTTTTTTCTTCAATGTTATGCTTTTATTTTCAAATTGCTGAAGTGGCATTGGCAGCTAAACTCAGACTCTGACCAGCCACAAATTCAGGATGAAACATGTGTCTGGTGTTTAAAATATCCTTTGCTGTAACAGTAAGACTTCATGGTCTCTCCCAACAAAGGCAAGGTCCTGTCCAGTGAGATGGGAATATTACAGGTATCACGAAACAATGCAATTATTTTCTAAAAATAAAAACTAATTAAAAAAAAATTTTAAAAACCCATACCAAATAATAGTAAAATTATTTCTTCATGAAACGAATATACTGGGATATCAGTGGTTGTAGTATCATAATTTCTCTATAAAATGCAAAATATATGTTTGGTGCTATTTCTTTTAATCTCTTTCGCAGAAAGAATTAAATATATATCTGGGGACAGAGGGATGCTGCCTCGCTTTAGAAGGGTAGATGTGGGAAGAGCTGTTATGTTATCCTTTGCTAACAAGTGGCAAAGTTCTCATATACCTCCACTCTCACATTTGTACATCCATGCTTGTAGACATACAAATATTCAGAAATGCATGCAATACCTAGTAGCATTTACATTCTATGTTTTCAAAGGCAGCAGGTTCAATTTTGCTTAAATTTTTTAATTGAAGTCAAAACATTTTTGCATTTGGCATATGATGGCAGCAAATAAAATGATCCTGACTAATGGCATAAAACTATTAATTATGTTTTGTTCACTCTACTGTGATTGTATTGCTTGTGTGGTTAAAAATTAACTGTATGATCTTCTTTAAAACAATACAAATGTCATTTCAGACATTCCTAAAAAGGATGCTTACTAATAATAAATAGGTGTACTTGTCAAGAGAAATTTGCTACAAAGTGAACTCGAGCATCTTAAATATATAAAAGAAAGCAACAATAAATTACCACAGGGTAATATCTGTTTTATTTTTTTTAAAGATTCTTCTCTCTGTTTTTTTTTCATTGATAAATTTTAGATATGCAGATAAAGTCAATAAATGTTTCATGATTCTATGGGCATTCCAGAGTCTCCAGACAACCTTAAATATTTCAATGTCTGGGAAAAGTGTCAGACTATATCATCATGTCTGTATTATAAATACTAATAGTATTGATAAGTATAACTTGAATGATTTGAAAGTAAAACTGTCAAAGTTATTTCCAACCAGGGCACACAGTAGGGAAAAAATCAGTATTCTCATCCTCAAATACAATGAAGCAACAGAAACAAATAGGAGTTTGAAAGTAAAATTTGTAGCACATCTGCATTTGTCATACACATTAGTACACAAATAAGTGTGCAAATAACTTAAGGTAAGTGTACAGCCAGCCACAATATGTCATGTAAATGCCAACTTACATGGTTTCAAATATACAAAATTTGCCTGCACAGTCTCCGAAAGCAGTTTTGAAAATCTGGCCTTTTGAACTTACGTCTCTGCAGCAATGTCAAGTAGGTCCAATATGAGTGGTCACAATGCATCTTAATCCCATGATCTAAATAAAGATAACACATTTGTCAAAAAATATGTATGATTTGTCAGGATGAATTTGCTCTAACATGTACTACCTTTTCCCAAGATGGATGAAATTTATCTATACAAAACCACAAAAAAAGTGTTCTGTTTAGTGTTTTGTGTGTGTTTTTCCATCAATTTAAGAAATCTATGTAGGTTTCATCAAGTATTTATTTCCCTCCCCCTGAAAATTTATTTCTTATTTAGAAAGAAATTTATGTTCAAGAAATTCACAACCACTTTGTATTCCCACAGCCAGTTGGAAGAAACTACGAAAGAGCAAGTATTCAAGCACAGTCCCCAAAAAAGCCAACCCCTAGATAAGGGGGTGAAGGCCTAAGAATGGAATGTGCCTATGATGTCATGACTGTCTCAGAGGAGATTCTCACTGTGCTCCAAATCAGTTTTCTAGAAATCATGCACTGAATGACTCAGAAACACTGAAGTCACCCTAATGGGCAGAACAAAATTCACAGGAAGAGCCAGAGTTTACCTAAAAGGTAGAATTGTACCTATCAATTCTACCAAACAGAAGGGGTGCGTTTCAACACCTGTACTTGAGAATGAAGGTTTGTCAGCGCCACCACTGCAACAAGGATAAGAAAAGCTCACAGAGACAATATCTGGGTTGACAGTGTATCTACATGAACATGTAAAATCTGCTTAGGCACTGTCAGAAAAGCCGCCATAGAACTGAGCATTGAGGGTGTTTTGGAACTACAGAAAATTCCTGATGCTTTTGTGAGGGAAAATACCATATGCAAAGGTATGGTGAGAGCTGAATTTCTCTTAGGAAATTATAACCATTTATGCATGGCATTTAAGCCTAAAATTCCTAACAATACCCCTTTCAACTATTCTATTCTTAGTCTAGATTTGCCAATTCTTAGGTTGCTACACTCTCAATATACACAAAAAACATCTACCAAGAACACACCACTAGTATATTTCATGGACATGTACCAGGAAATACATCTTTGTGCCAGGAAGGAAATCAATTAACTTTTCTAAGACTTTGCACCAGCATAAAGATCATTGCCTGAATTTGAAATACAATATGGCAAGTTGGCAAAAATGTTGGCAAAAAGGAGCAGACAAAGATTCATAGTGAAAGACAGCTTGGCAATACTAGTAAGACCCTTCTCCAGGCCTCAGTGCACACAGAAGCTTTTACAGGACAGTGCCCTTTATGTGAATAATATATAAATGCCTTCAGAAACTGCAAGAAAAGCTTGGGGCTTTTACTTTTTTTCACACCCCTCCCCCCTTTTTCTTACAGAGCATAACATCTTCATCACCTTTTTGTAAATCCTTAATAGTGTGTTATCATACTGTTTATATATGAAGACAGCACCGTGGCAAAACTTTTTATTGATCATAGTTTGAATTGTCTGAGGAATTCTCTCTGAGACTTATGAAAGAAGTATCTCTTGTGCATAATATCCTTTTATTTTCCCACTACATTTATTTTGTTAACCGAAATGTGTGCATACATGTAACCACATCATGGTTTAGCACCTGTGAACTATTTCTAACAATTTTTTTTTGATCCACATATGGACATGGGAATGTTGGAAACGTAAAATATATGTATTTTTTTAGACAACAACAACCAGCTAATAAACTATTTTTTTATGCCCTAGAAACTCAGATTTAGAAACTATGTAAAAACTTCTGATCGACCCAATGAGTACTTGAAGTATAAATATGTCACTTTAGCTATCTAAACTGACAAAGTACATATCAGCAAATATTAATGGAAAGCTTGGAGAAAGTGACGGCTTACCTAAGAAACTCAAAGTAAAAAAAAAAAACAAGACACAAAATACCCAACCAAACAAAAAACAAACAAACAAAAAAACCAAACAAAACGGCACAAGAAGAAAGAGTAAGATGATTAAATTTAATAATGACATATTTTTACTGTGGCTGTTGTTCAGCATTCTTTATCTTTTTTATTATCTCACCCTTTAAAGATGCAGGAGCAGTCTGCTTTGGATCTGAGGTCATCCTTACAGCTATGTTTGTATTCAGGCATATGTCTGAAGAACTGGGTTAAAAAGGACCTGACTGCTTCATTATGTTTGAAAACACAACTGCATTACCACTTCTGGATGTCGTGACGAGCTTGATCTAGACTAACTACTACAAGGGCATTGTGCGCATCAATAAAGAAATGTGATAATCCTCTAGCAAAAATTAATTTATTAATGAAATGAATAATTAAATCTGCTGAAAAACACATTTGCAGGAAGTTAAGGTGTTTTGAATGAGAATGGGGCATTTTCTTATAAGTACAATAGACTTGCTAAAGTAAATAACCCAGTAAGTTACTTACCTCATAATGTGTTTAGTTATAATATTAAATAGATAAAGTACTTGATCATCTCCCAGGATAATAAAGCTGGTGGTATGGAGAAAAGCCTCCATGGGATTAAGGGAGAGCTAAAACATTTAAAATATGCAATTAAAGGCATTCTAGCATGCCTGTGATCTCTGCTCTGGTTCCCTATTTACAGAGAACGAAAACTGGCTCAGACCTCCTAGACTAAGACTAGGAAGTATGCAAAATCGAGCAGTCTCTGTGCCAGCTCTTGCTAATCCTTTTCAGTATGGTTTGCTGCTAATTTGTCATGGCACATATTTGCCTTATGTCTAATTAGCATCAAATTGCAAACTGCTATTTGCTAACAATTTGTTGCATCAATCTGCTTGAAAATCTATAGTTTAGAACTGGATTGTAGCTTATTCTGTCTATCAAAATTCCATTTCATACACATCACAGTAAACTATTTCCCTCTAGAAAACATTGCACTGTATTGTACAAACGAGCCTACATTTAAACAAAAAAGCCTATACAAAGTGACATTTTCTGTTCCTTTGTTTCATCCTCCATTTATATTGTCCTATAACCTGTTTACAACTGTAATTAAATAAAGCACAGGTTGCTGTTTGTTTAGAGATAAATCTAGCTAAAATTGCATCACCTTTATAATAGAGTAGATACCTACAAAATTATCACATATACTTTGGAGAATATAGGCAACACCATTACAAGAATTTGTGATCTGGAACTAGTTCTCAAAGTATAGGAAAATTGCAGTCAAGGAGTTTGCCTGGTTTCATAGAATCATAGAATAGTTAGGGTTGGAAAGAACCTTAAGATCACCTAGTTCCAACCCCCCTGCCATGGGCAGGGACACCTCACACTAAACCATGTCACCAAAGGCCTCGTCCAACCTTGGTCTTGAACACCACCAGGGATGGAGCATTCACAACCTCCCTGGGCAACCCATTCCAGTGCCTCACCACCCTCACAGGAAAGAATTTCCTCCTTATACCCAATCTAAACTTCCCCTGTTTAAGTTTTAACCAGTTACCCCTTGAGGGATAGGAACTTGCTAATCTGTTCTGTTCAATATCCACAGATAGCATAATAAATAGGTAAGAATTTTTGTCACAAACAAATACTGCTGCAAAGATGTTCGCCAGTAAAACTGTAAGTGATGTGGGAACTGTTTGTGTGTGAGATTTCCTCCCCCGCTATGCCTCATTAGAAGCAGATGGAATCCTCCTGCTGTATTCATTGCAGGGAATGGATGGAAATGTGTCAGTGCAGGGCCTGGACTATGAAATTCACTTGACAGTAACACATGATGTTCTAAGCATTCTCCTCTGCTATATTCCAGGGATGGTATGGGGTCATTTAATAAGCACGGCTACATGCTGCTTCTGGAAGCAAAGTCTCAACCCACTATAGGTATGGTAGAGATGGATATGAAATGTTTTTTCCACCACAGAAACATTTGAAATTTCAAAAATATTTTGCCTGGAAAAAAAAACAAATTTGTGGGGCTGAGGGAGACATCATGGAAGAGAACAAGAAAACAATGTGAGAAATCCAAACAGGCAATACCCATATAAATGCTCTGGGCCTCAAATTGCAGCTGCTTCTGCATCTTCCTTTGCCATTTTGATCCAAAATTCCATACTGGGCACTAGACATATTTTTCTGTTCAAGTTTCAACAAAATAAGTATGAGGCTTGCCTTTCAGTGAATTGGCTTCTGCTATAGCGAATAAAAGTAGCCAGAATTTCCTGCCCACTTCTATGAAAAGTTTGCATACTTTCTTCTTGTGAGAGAATGTGCCAAGTGCCGTATAAAATGTCGTCAGATGTAATTAAAGCTTTTACAGCTAAGTGAAAAGACAAGTCTGTTGTCACTGTATCCATACCCAAAAGAAAGTCTTCTACAGTTACAGAGGAATATATTGAATGCAACTTTCAAAGACAAATTGAAGACAGACATAAAAGAAGTGCTTACCATTAAGTTGAACCCTGCTGTCATTGGTAAACATCCATAGCTTCAATGAATGCAGAGCTAGAACAAGATTCAGCATTTTAGATGAGTTTCAGGAGTGCTTAAATAAGTCCAGTCATAAATACTGAAGTAACAGCTTGAGCTGGAGACTGGCCTAGATAACCTCCTGAGGTCCCTTCCCACCTGAATCATCCTAAGATCTGACATCTTATTTAATGAGCATTTAGTAATTTATTTTTTTTTCTTTCCTGTATTCTGCATTACTTTCTAATGAGAGAAAAGTCCAATACAAATGCACACTGGTGATCACTGCTGCTTGTAAACCACACTGAAGGGCTCAAGGGAAAAAATGATAACAAATGGTTGAAACAGAGTTAAGAGAAAGACTACTTGTTTCCAGTAAGATCAGATGGCATCCCTGATTTGTACCTTAAGCAACAATAACATATTAATCACATCTAAGGGGAAGCTTTGCCTTGCCTTCAAAAGCTAGCTACTTGTTTAGAGGCTCACTATATTTCCCTGTAAAAGAAATAAAAAATAAAAAATACGGAAATATAATTTAACATTGAACAGGACACTTTAAGCAACCAGCATCGTCCGTGTCACAAAAATGGGAACAATCCCTGTTATAGAAAAGGGCTCCTGCCTTAACATGGATCATACCAAAATAGTGCCTGTATGAGTTGGACATGGCATGGTAATATATGGTAAAGTAAGAACACTCACTGAAAGAATACAACTTTTCCTTATTTTTTTTGAGTACTAATATGCTCTATTGAGAAACTGTTTTTTTGCAAATATGTTAATTCCTCAAATTTTATAGAAATTCTCCTAATGGACAATATTTTTGAAACCACATTAATTTCTCCTTGTTTCAAAATTATACATAAATATAGTAAGGCCCAATTTTGTGCATAGAAGTGGGAATGCAATCTGGACAGCTAAACACGTCTTAATTTTCCAATCTGGAGGATAGAATTCAGGAGGTTTTATCTTGGCTGAAGGGGAAACCAGTCTGTGTGCCCTGAATTCTCTCCAGATTTTATGGCTATGATATCAGCAGTACATCTCTAGCCAAAATAGCTGTGTACACTGCAATTTCATACACCTTCAGTGGGAAGTTGGGGAACAGTTTTCTGCCCTCAGACGCTCCTAGGCTGAGAGTGATTTGAGGTCAGCAGAAAGCAAGATTCAGTAGGTTCTTTTGTATAATGGTGCTGGTTTTCTTGAACAACTGAAATGCTCGTTTTTCATTTATGCATAAGCTGTTCATGGTTTCTGTAAAACAAACCCCAGAATTTCCAGTTGCAGCTTTTTCTTTATGCTAGAAGAGCAAGGAAGCCAGACATCTTACATCCCTATAAAAAATAGAGAAGAAAAAGATAGGGAAATCACAATTTTTTCAGTCAACTAAAAAGAAATAGTATAAATATATTCGCGACAAAGAAAAAGAAGCATTTAAAAGTATGCAGCATTGACATAATCAGATCTACCGCATCTACGTCAGCTGAGGATGCATGATTCAAACATCAGTTATGTATTCAAAACTTCTGAACAATGCTGTATTGATTGACAGCTCCCTAACTGTGACTTTTGCCAGAACTGGTAAAACTACAATGTAATGTACATATTTTGCATAGCTCTGAAAAACTGATTTCCAGCTAATTTGAAAAACTTCAAAGGCATTGGCTATAAAATAGGGAATGCTGTACTCACCATTTACTAGTGGCAAGTCTGCTGGGTCTGCAGTCAAGATCAGTCGGGATTTCATTGCTTGTTCTCACTGGTGGTTATGGAAGCAGAGAACAAGACTATCCATGAACAAATTGAAGAAGTTAGAACTAAACTTACTGGGTAAGTGGTGGCATTATGTGTGTAAAACTGAAGCCTTCCTTCTTTCTGCCAGTAGGAACTTGAATAAAAACCTCTAGTGAGTGTCCTAGCAGCTAATGCACAAACCAAGGTGGCTTCTTTCTATGTCCTTTTGCCAGCCTCCCAAAATGCCACCACTACCATGAACTGTTTCCTGTTTAAATAGCCTAGAATTTAGAATGACATTTAAAATGGAGCCCCAAGGTGAGTGACTGACGTATTGTTAAATGTATTCATATGAATACTCTTAGAAATGTCTGGAACATACCATATGCATATTTCATCTTATGCTTTTCTACAATGCTTGTAAAATATGTTTTGCAGCACATGAAATAGCTAATCCAAGTGAAGGATAAAAGTCACTTCTGCCAGACAGCAGACTTCCACCTTTAGCTCAAACAAGTAATAAAGGTCTGTGCTTGGGTTCCCAGATTCAAACCCTAGTGATGGTTCAATGATGGAGGTTTTTTATACTCGTATTATTTTCTTGAAGAAAGGACAATTACATAAACCAGTTGAGTGACTTGAGAAAACTATCCGAAATGCTATGAAAATTATTTAAGTCAAAACTGGGATTTGGGAGTTGTAAATGGAAATAAATATGTATAGAAAAACAAAAAAAAGTACCCCAAACCTACAGTTCTTGATAGCATACAAGGTTCAAAATGTCACTGTAAATACATTTTAATTCTGGATCCAATACTATACTATATTCAGTATACATGAAGACCTCTGTGCTTCCCTCCTAGTCCTGTAGAATGCTAAGCAACAGTATACTTAAACATAAACCACATCATTCTTGGCTATATACAACAAATTGCTGTACAACCCTTCCCTCTTCTCATTTAGATTCTAATGAATGCTTCTCTGCTGGTCAACTATAATGCAAGGCTACAAGTACTTTTCTCCTTGTCAACACTCTAAAAAATACTGTTGTCCTCCTGATGTAGTATACTTACACAGGGCTAGTAAGGAAAGAACAGCATAGTCTAGCAAGTAAAGTCTCATGAGGGAATTTTCTCTCACAATCATAAGAGAAGTAAAATATATCAGACAGACCTATCAAACTCCAGAAGACATCAGAATGTGTGGGACTCACATACAATAAAAGGAGGAACCTGAGAGTAAAGTTATTTTTACAATCTAAATAACAAGAGCGAGCACTGAAAGGCTGGTAGAGGAGGAATCACTTTCATTAGGTGTGTTCCACTTTCCTCCTCACTGCAGCAACTCACTTAGAGAAGGTGTATGTTGTTACATGACACATTTCCACTTTCCTACGGAAGTGCCTGTGATTTTTGAATGCTGTTTGTTGTTACTGCCTTTCTTCTCCAACACAATGCACCAATTTTTAACCTTTTCAGTAACCCAGTGACACTTCTGGGATATTACAGTATTCCTGTCAAAATGTCTGGTCTACAACGATAAACTTTACATTGATGTCTTGCTTTTTGGGAATAATTACACTGTTCCTTAAATGTTAGCCTATTTACTATTTGTGCAAAAAGATGACAATAAAATCAATGGAACACAATTCCCAAATGTGCATCATAAGTCTTTTGCAATGTTAATGGATTGATGTGCCTATAGAGGTGCAAGATCATTTTGTCTTGATGTTCACACTTGAGCATGATATGCAGTTCCTCAAAGCTAAACTTATTAACCCTTATCTGCTGAGCCATCCTTTCAAAAAGTTAGTTTAATCTCCCTGCATTTGTCAGGATTACTCTTTTTTTTTTCTTTTTTAAAGCCAAGCTTGGGAATAATGCCCATAGATCAATAGGTGTATGATGAAGGAACCTCGTCCTGATACCTATGACCAGCGGCTATGTTTTTTCAATGATTCCGCAGGAGTCAAAAACTCAACAAAGCGAATCGCGGATGCTGTAAAGGGAGCATGCTGCTCATGTCTGTGACCACTGTATGCAAAGCTTGGCATTAGTCACCGCCAGGCCGCCTCTGACAGCCCTGAAGTGAGGGAGATTAATGTGAGGCAGGGGCACTTTATTATTGTCATTCTGTTCTTTCACACTCTGCCTCTGACTTTCAATTTTGCTCCAGAATTAATTGTCTGCTCCCTACAGTATGACTGATGTAGAAGGATACAAGTAACATAGGCACCTGGTTCTGGCCTTGACAATCTGACTCGTTGTTGCAGGATGTATTGTGTACAGTCAAATTCAGGGACAGACGGGCATCTTTCAAAGAAATCAGCCAATGTTTCTTTTGACTTCAATCAGATTTGACTGTAGATTATGCTTCTCTAAGAGCAATTTTTTTCTTGTAGAGATGCTAACAAAATGCCAGTGCCATTATTAAGTACCACTACATGATACTATTGCTCTGTTTTATGCAGTTTCATATGAGGCTTTTCTCTCCAAGATTTCTTTTTTCTGTTCAAAGGTAGTAAATTAGTCATGTAGCAGCGTTAAATCCCTACCCTCTCAGAGTTACACATTGTTACAAGAACATTATATATGGTATCTTTGACAACAAAAATACATGACTATGTAGGTTGGTATCATTTACTATTTATTGGACTAACAGTTCCAAAGCAAATGACAGAAAAAAGTAAGACAAACAGTTAAAGATCTTGTATCTAATAGAATATCTGACTTAAAATTACTGTTGTACAGAGAGATCAAAGAACATCTCTACTAGAGCATTGAGGATTGGAAAAAAAAACATTACTCTTAGGATTGAAAAAATCATACAGAATCAGTATTTTCACATGAACCACTATCTCTGCATCTGCTTTTTCTCAGTTTAACGTCTGATGGTGACAAATGTGAAGCCAGTTCTACAGTGCAGCAAAACAAGGAGCTTCACCTTTATCTTCAAACAATAAGCATTTGCTAGTAGTCACAGACATTACTACCAGATGTCCTGGTAACAACATCAACATTCGCTGCTCTAAAAATATGACTAAGCGTGGTATATTTGGTAATGAATTAGGTTATTGTGCCAGATACTCTAAGGGCTCATTAATACTTTCAGCTGGATTTCACCATATTTGGTCAGACTGGCAATAAACTTTTCAGAGCTATGCAGCTGAGAAATTATCAGATGTATATAAAACATATGGAAATAAATAACACTTAATGTTGCAATATTTCTCTCTTAGCACATGGGTGCGGTTCTTTATGAGGATCTCAGGAATTTCTTCCCAAATACCCTTTCTGAATAGAACATGAAATAAATTATTATGGCTTTAACTCATCTACTCCTTCAATATGACCATGATATTATGTTAAAGGCTACAGAAATATGTATTATGCTGAACTGTCTCTACCCTGGGTACCAGAAGGAAAATTACCACCGTTAAGTGAGGAAGATACAACCTAATTACATTAATGACTTATAATAATGAGCAAAATACAAAAAATAAACAGTTGCTTTTATTATAGGAACCAGCTTTTCTCACTTGCTCCAGTTTTCCCAGACCTCTGGACAAACTAGATTTCAAGATGTGTTTCAATTTCCTTGCAAGACACAAAATGTAATAAGAAAGTCTGTCTCTTTAAAAAGGTGTGTGAGTAAATGTTTTAATATCCTTCAAACCTGACATTAAGTATTCAAATGTTACTTAAGCAAAGTGTGAGCAATTAAATTAATCAATCTTCCCAGCCATGTACTGAACAGATGTTCAATAAATCCTCTCTGCTTACAGTGTGGGAGAAAGAAAGTCCACTTTTAGCTGTCCTTCAGTGATGACATCCCTCAGCCTGTCCTTTCTCTAGGCCTCATGGGCCACTGCCAGGCAGATCTGCTGTGTTGTTTCTTTATTATAAATAACAACAGACCACCTGGACTACCTGCCGTACCTGGAAGCTGCGGTTTAATGATCCTTCAGGCTACATCCTCAGCTCTCTCCTGATCCCAGATAATGGGACTGATGGGAACGGCAGAGGAGTGACGGATGGCAGTGACGAATGACTCCAGACAAACATGTGCTGACAACTAGTGAATATGGGGCAGCGTTGCAGAAAGGTCAAGATAAAAACATTTGTTTGACTTTCAAAGTTTCTCTGTGAAAAAACACTCTAAATCTTCATATTTGTTATTAACAGATAACTTTGCCAAGCAGATATGTACAACATACAATCAGATTATCACAAATCTGGCAAACAACAGTGCAAGCAGGATCAAACAATACCTTTCAGTAAAAATAAAGGTCTGCAATGCAAGAATAGCTATACAACCATAAACAGGCAAGAACCTGAATGTCTGCAATTTTCAATGTTGAAGTTGCCTGCATTACAGACATGTCCTTGTTTTTTAAAAGTGCCTATTCTGTTCTAACCGGGTTCTCACTGAGCCACAGCCCCTTCCAGGCAGCGAAAGGCTGCTGCACCACTACTTTGTTCTGCCCAGTTAAACAGTGAGGTCTTTTCTTAGCAGAAGTTATAAAGTTTGCCTGGAAGTCCTGTAATGTAAAATCTGATTGCTATAAGATGCTCAGATCACCAACTCTATTTTAGAATCTCTGATTTCACAAATTAAGGGCCAAGGTTATTCATTGCACTTCCCAAACCTTAAATAACAAATCCTACTGGGTTATATGATATATACCATGCATCTCATCATCTTAACTTTTTACATGCTAATATCATCTGTGATCAAATGAGTCGACTGACATTCAAATGTAATGGTTAAAATTTCTGCACCACAGATATACAACTTCAACCTTTTGAGTGCTGCCATTCCATATATGGACTTTATCCACATTTTAAGGAGGCTTTAAAATCTCCAAGATTAAGCTAGTATTTTATATAGAGCTGCCTTCTTTTTATGATATCCTGACATGTTGTACAACATTTGTGACTATATTGATCCTTATAAATTCAGCATCTATATATATTCATGAAAAGTATTCCCCTCCACGTTCAGTATGCAGGGTGACCAGGGGGATGACGACAATAGGAAACACAGAGGGGCACACTTCTTAGGTGATTTGCTGTAAATAGAGAGGTAAGGAATATTTTAGTAGCACTGCTGCACAACTCAGCAACACTTTAAAAATTAAAATACCACCCTCAAATTGCACAACAAAGAACTGATAGGGATTCTTTCTCAAATTTTACTCTATTTCATTCTCCTTCACGCAAACCTGTTACAAATCCTGAGGGGGTGAACAGTACACCTTTCCCACCCTGGACAGTTATACATCTTCATGCCCCTGTATTTGCCTGACTGCAGAGACAAGCTTTCTTGTGTTTCTCCATGCAGTTTCATGCTTTTAATCTGAAACAAATGATTGCAGGAAAAAAAGCATTATCACCTTGGCGAGGCATCAGGAGTATAGAGAAAAAAAAAAGAAAGGGTCTATGGGCAAATTCATCTTCCATTGCTACAATCAATCTCTCACCTAAAGAAATACACAATAACTAGGCAGGAAAGGGCCAAGATTTATGGCCTAGAAACATCTACACTGACCAGCATACACCTAGCCTTCTTGGCTCCCTCATTGCCAGAATGGCTCTTTCTAACAGTTACAATGATATACTGTCTCTCCCTACTGTTTTACAAGTACATTAGCTTTATTTAATGAGATCTCTGAGTAATTTAACAGATGTATATAGGACATAAGACTAGAAAAACTCTTGCTACTTGAACACTTTTGCCAAGGTATTCTAGGGCTACCTAATCTCCCCTACCATGTTACATTCCTTGAAATAGTGTTATTGGAATTTTGGGAAGGTTTTTAAGAATAATTTTAATAGAAATGTTATATTATAATCAAATAAAGCAGTGCCATATACAACAATGCCAACACTTGCTTGTATCAGACCCATAAAAATCAGGTTAAATGTAAATATGTTAGATCTTCAAAACTATTTAATGTATTAAAGGATAATAATACATTAAATAATACATTAAATGTATTAATGTATTAAGGAGGAAATTCTATCCTGTTAGGGTGGTGAGGCACTGGAATAGGTTGCCCAGGGAGGTTGTGAATGCTCCATCCCTGGCAGTGTTCAAGACCAGGTTGGACGAGGCCTTGGGTGATATGATTTAGTGTGAGGTGTCCCTGCCCATGGCAGGGGGGTTGGAACTAGATGATCTTAAGGTCCTTTCCAACCCTAACTATTCTATGATTCTATGATTCTATGATTCTATTAAGAGGCCTGAGAGAAATTCAGAAGCAAAATGAATATATTATAAATCTCACACCCTGTTCTTAGAACTTCAACATCATGTCCCAAAGAAAAAAAAAAACCCCTGATTCTTATGAAATATATATTCAGCTTTAAATTTCACAATGATTAGCTCATTCAATGAGAAATCATTAAAAAATCATGTATCCTGAGTTTTTCTTTAATACATGAAGTATAGCTAGCCATTACTTTAATACAATAGCTTTGCTTTCCATTAATTTATTATCTCTGGTTTTGTGCAACAGACCATGATTTGATGGCTGCTGTTACCCAGCAAAATAGTTTTAAGTACTAGTGTTATACAGTAAAATATTAAATAAAAAGACTGCAATAATAACTTCTGAAATAACTGTGATTAGCTAACAATTAATAATACAGAGAGGCAGCAATAGGAATTACCTGTTTAAAATAGTATTTAAACAATTTTTCTTAGTGAAAGAAAGAAGATGGGCATAAACTTTATGCATTTGTCTGTGCATTATTTACAGCAGTGCATCTACAAAAATCTATAGTGTATTTTTTTCTCCTAGATTATACTTTTAAAATTGATTAAAAATAGAATATTGCCCCCAATTCAGTAAATTACTTCAATGAACTACATTAAAAAAAAATTCAACAACTTCAATTCTACCCAGTGGTGAGACTAGTACTAATTGGGTTTAGTGGTGTTTTTTGTAAATAATATATAGTCTTGTTAAAGAAGGCTCATTTTAGTTTCAAAATATATTTCTTTTAAAATTCTTTTAAGCTGAACGGGAAAAAAAGAAAAAACAAAAAAAGATGAGAGTAATATTTACAATTCTGGCAAAGAGTTCAATGTCCTTCTGGCTTACGGGATATTGTGTTAACCTTGAATTAGACCATAAAACACAGCTCTAGCACATTTATACATAATTACCCATAGAACACTACAAAATTTACAACAAGCTTGTAGCAACAGATATGTCTAACATTCAGAGAAAATCCACATATGTATCTGACAAAATAAACATCCTGAACCACCATTCTGAATTGCATACCACATCTTAGCCAGCAGTGATGATTCCTTGTTTACAAAGTAAGAAAAGTCAAGTTGGGAACTTGAAACATGATATTTCTTTAAATAGCAGAAAAAGACTGATAAGTTTCAGGGTACAAAATTCAGAATAGTCACCATGTAAAAATTATGTTAGAAATCAAGAATTTACAAAATTACTCCGGAAGTAGAAAAGTAGAGGAAAAGAAGAACAGAAGCTGGAACAGAGAAAATTCATTGCATGAAATTTCATTTCTTGAGAGCTATACATCAAATTGTATTTGTTTAATGAGGTTGACACTAGAAAGATGTATAGAACATGCCAGACACCCAGTACCAGTGCGTTCTGGGAAAAAGATAACATCTAAGAATCTGACCACTCACTTAGTCTTCTGGCCAGCCTTCTCTATCTACTGGTTCTTCGGGGGATTATAAATGAGAGGGCAGGAGGAACAAGGAGCAAAATAATGAAAAACACACAAAAAAATAAAAATTATAACATTGTAAAGCAAAGTAAAGCCAAATTTATTGATCTCATAACAACATAATCAAGAGAAAGTTATCACTGTAGAAACTTTTACTAAAGGAGAGTGATCTTAAATAACAAGGGAGTGCTATGAAATTTACAGCACTTTTAAGATATGCAAATTGAATGCAAGGTATAGACATAAGGGTAATTAATTGTAAATCTAACAATAATGTTTCTTTGTCAGGGCTGTCTCCATGTTGTGGAATACATTCTAATGTGCCTTAACTCTGAATATTTCTTAAAGGCCAGTCTAATTATAAGACATGAAGAATTTCAAAATAGTAGTTATTCTTATCATTTAATATAGCTGCTGTAAAGTTTCGTAACAAAATTTATTGATTACGTGAAAATATTTTAATTTTCAAGAATAAAACACATTTAAAAGTCTAGGCACTGAATGTTTGTCTTTGAAAAAAATAATATGATAGACACAGCTTTCGTCTAAAACAGTGCCTTGTGTGGATTTTTTTTTTTAAGGAGGAGAAAGGAAGGTGGCAAATAACATAATTAACTGTAAAACATCTTTGCTGCACTTTTTAAGTTATAATGCTGGTTTTCTATAGGACTTAATAAATTAAAATATAGATTTACAATTTTATTATTTGCTCAATTTTTCCTGTAGTATTTAAGTATGCGACAATAACTAAGGTCAACCTTTCCATTACACTAGGACTATAAAAGTTCACTTAAATGCTAAAGGTTTTTCACTTAATTTTTTTTCATTTTCATTTTTTTTAAAAAACTTTTTCACTTAAGTTTTAGAGTTCGGCATACAAGTCCTGAGTTTGAAAGAAAATTTATATAAACTTATATATATGTATAAAAACTTTTACAAGAATAAATCAAGCCCCTTCAGCTTCAGCAGCAGGCCTACATAAGCGATCATGCTCCCTGGCAAGAAACACATAATTTTAGCTTCTTTTAGCATTTAGTTAATTCAGACAAATTAAAACAAAGCTTCTTTAGGGGCAGCATAGTAAAAAGCCTTCAACAGCAATGCCCTCATATGAGATGCATTGGATTTTTAGGGAAAAAAAACACTCATTACCCCTCAAGTCTTAGTAGAATTTGCTATAGATCTATAGAAGATTTAAACAATATTGGAGAGAACTAATTGGAGCAGGCAAAGCTTCCCAAAAGTCAGATTACTAACCAACAAGCTACCTATAGAAGCATGGAAAACAGGAACATAGGGAACCACATATATAATCTTAGAAAGAAATTACATTGTTGAAGTATGTGACATAGATACACATGTATTAGCATTACAAAAAAACCTTCCATATTGTCACCACTTAATGTTACATTCCTACTGGTGCAAGAATCATCCATAACCCCCACGTACAGGATATTCTTTTCATATTCCAAAGGGAAAAGAGCAAAACACTTCATAGCCACCTAATTTAAAAGAGGTGCAAGTAGGATAGTTAGAGGTGAGATGTTCAACCAGATGTGGAAACCATCACCTGAAATAGACTGTTTTTCTTACGAAAAGGGTGCTTCTAGGGAGGGATAGGAGCCACAGTCCCTCATTGGCAAGAGCAATTAAGAGTAAGTTATAAATTTTGACTGGCAGAATCAGTGTCATTTATCTGTACGAGACAAAATGTATTCTAGAAACACATCAGCAATGCCTTTGGGAGGTACAGAAGGAGTGATTGAGCATCAGTATGCAACACATAAGTAAATGCTAAGACTACTTTCAAAAATGTACACATCATCACTTCATGTCTGGTCTGCCTAAACAATTAAAATATTCTGTTAATATTTTTTTACCTAAGCATAACATGCCATAACTTTAGCTCCTGTTCAGTGACAGTTTGTGCTTGGGAGTTCTGTTATAGTTTAAACAGAGACCTCAGGAAATTTTGAAGTCATTGCCAGATATAGAGGCAGATTTCATAACACCAGTTTAATGCATCATATGCTTACATGAGAGGGTCTCTCCTATATAACACTTGCAGAAATTATAAATTCTCCATATGCCAGCAGAGTTAATAGCTTCCTTAAAGGATCTTTTAAAAATTATGCTTGCACAGGAACAAGTTTACAAAACTTTCTATAAGGAAACAAAAAACCAAGGCACTCATTAATGGTGAGTTGTAACTGGAGGCAAATCAAAGTTTTCAACCATCCTCCCTTCTATAATGGCTTTCCTCCACAAGGCTTAATCTTTGTTGCACGTGAATAAAGTCTCAGTGGCAGCTCGCATTGGAATCCTCTTCTCTAACCTCTTGAAAAGTCAGAAAACTTAGCCTGGAGTAAAGGTCATGACAACACACAGAGTAGAAGATGTGGCAAGGTTATGCAAATTTTCTAAAGGCCAATTAATGAGGAATCCTAGGAGACAAACTTTATGGTTTTTGTGGAGGTAAAGGATATGACGACAGTCGTCTCCTTCTCTGTGGAAGTGCATTGGAAATTCTATTACATTGGTGAAAAGAGGCACTGATCTGAAAGCACAAAGCTCTTGTTTTAACTGATTGCTTTTGTATGCTGTGATTGGTAGAGGTTACTCCCCTTTTTGCAGCGTTTTTGCAGATCATAGTTTGAACTGTATTTCAAGTAGAGACTACAATTTTTCCCAATCAATTATCGTAAGACTGCATGTCTTAGGTAAGTTGCAGAGCTTAACCATAGCTATGTTTGAAGAAACATAGCTTTTCTGGCAGAAAGCTCCAGGGGAGACCCGAGGTCGACCCCTCGGCTTTTGGAGTCGGGGATATAAAGGATCTGAGGCCAGCTATACCCCAACTGAGAAAGAGACACTGGCAGCCTATGAAGGGGTTCGAGCTGCTTCGGAAGTGATTGGCACTGAAGCACAGCTCCTCCTGGCACCCCGGTTGCCCGTGCTGGGCTGGATGTTCAAAGGCAGGGTCTCCTCTACACATCATGCAACCGATGCTACATGGAGTAAATGGGCTGCACTAATTACACAACGAACTCGAATAGGAAATCTCAGTTGTCCAGGCATTCTAGAAGTCATCATGGACTGGCCAGAGGGCAAAGATCTCAGAATGTCACCAGAGGAGGAGGTGGTGCGCGCTGAAGAGGCCCCACCATAGAATAAACTGTCAGAAAGTGAAAAGCAGTATGCCTTGTTTACTGATGGGTCCTGCCTTATTGTGGGAAAGCATCGGAGATGTAAGGCAGCTGTATGGAGTCCTGGACGACAAGTTGCAGAAACTGCTGAAGGAGAGGGTGAATCAAGTCAGTTTGCCGAGGTGAAAGCCATCCAGCTGGCCCTGGACATTGCTGAACGAGAAAAGTGGCCAGTACTTTATCTCTATACTGACTCATGGATGGTGGCAAATGCCCTGTGGGGGTGGTTGAAGCAATGGAAGCAGAGCAACTGGCAACGCAGAGGTAAACCCATCTGGGCTGCTGCACTGTGGAAAGATATTGCCGCCCGGGTGCAGAACCTGGTGGTGAAGGTACGCCATGTAGATGCCCATGTACCCAAGAGTCGGGCCACTGAGGAACACCAGAACAACCAACAAGTGGATAAAGAGGCTAGGATTGAAGTGCCTCAGATGGACTTAGATTGGCAACATAAAGGTGAATTATTTTTGGCCCGGTGGGCCCATGACACTTCAGGCCATCAGGGCAGAGATGCAACATATAGATGGGCCCGTGATCGAGGGGTGGACTTAACAATGGACACTATTGCCCAAGTTATTCATGAGTGTGAAACATGTGCTGCAATTAAACAAGCCAAGCGGTTAAAGCCTCTTTGGTATGGAGGACGATGGTTGAAGTATAAATATGGGGAGGCCTGGCAGACTGACTATATCACACTACCACCAACCCGCCAAGGCAAGCGCCATGTGCTTACCATGGTGGAAGCAACCACCGGGTGGCTGGAAACATACGCTGTGCCCCATGCCACTGCCCGGAACACTATCCTGGGCCTTGAGAAACACATTTTGTGGCGACACGGCACCCCAGAGAGAATTGAGTCAGACAATGGGACTCATTTCCGGAATAACCTTATAGATATTTGGGCCAAAGAGCATGGCTTTGAGTGGGTATATCACATCCGCTACCATGCACCAGCCTCTGGGAAAATCGAACGGTACAATGGGCTGTTAAAAACTGCACTGAGAGCAATGGGTGGGGGAACTTTCAAGCATTGGGATACACACTTACCAAAGGCCACCTGGTTGGTCAACACCAGAGGATCTGCCAACAGGGCTGGCCCAGCCCAGTCAGAACTTTTACATACTGTAGAAGGGGACAAAGTTCCCGTGGTGCATATGAAGAATTTGCTGGGGAAGACAGTCTGGGTTATTCCTGCTTCAGGTAAAGGCAAACCCACTCGTGGGATTGCTTTTGCTCAGGGACCTGGATATACTTGGTGGGTAATGCGGGAAGATGGGGAAGTCCGATGTATACCTCAAGGGGATTTGATTTTAGGGGAAAACAGCCAATGAACTCAATTGTATGCTGTTGCCTGCTGCGTAATACTTTTATAGCCCATCAACTAGATGTCTCCAGGTCACCAGCGACTGGCCCTGACTTCCCTCCAGCCATCATCCCAACAGAGAATGAACTTTGAACATCATGGGCCGAATGGACTCGGCAGCATTATAGGGATTGGTCCAAGCACTAAGAAAATGATCTTTTCCTCTTGGTCTGTATGTATATGGATGTATCTATGTGGGAGAGTGACGGTGTATTGAAAATGTGGGATCTGAGCACGACGTGAATGGTATGGAATAAAGGGTGGATAATGTCCTGGGTTCAGCAGTAGCAGTCATGTTTTTCCTTTGTGTTACCTGGTGCAGTGCTGTGTTTTGACTTCCAGCCTGGGAACAGTGCTGGTGAAGCCGATGTTTTCGGTTGTTGCTAAGTGATGTTTACCCTGACCAAGGACTTTTTGAGGCTCATGCTCTGCCAGGGAGGAGGGGAAGCTGTGAGGAAGCAGAGACGGGGCGCCTGACCCGGGCTAGCCAGGGAGGTATTCCATACCACAGCACGTCATGCCCGGGGTGGGGGGTAACTGGGAGTTACCCAGAAGGACACAGGCTTCCGGGTGGGACTCGTTTCTTGGCTGGTGGTACTGTATTCTCTTCCCTTGTTATTTTCCCTTATCATTGTTGTCGTTGGTGGTAGCGGTGGTGATTTGTGTTGTACATTGGTTGCTGGACTGTTCTTGTCTCAACCCGTAGGAGTTGCACTGTTTTGATCCTCCTCCCCGTTCCTCCGGGAGCAGGGGAGCGGAGAGCCCCGGTGGGGGGGGGACACGGACCTCGATTGTTGTCAGCTCGGCACCACTCACTGGGAGTGAGTGAACAAGTTACCTGACTGGGTTTAAACCACGACAACAGCACAGACTGACAAAAAAGTAATTCAGGAGGAAGTGTTCACAAAGTTCACTCCCACATGATGAGCTACCACATGATAAAACAACAGCCCCACAAATTTCAGTGGGACTACCTGATCAGTAAACATGCACAAAGTAGGTGGTGGGACAGTAAAAAAGGCAAATGCAGTATCTGGCCTTACACTCTCATTAAACAGACTTAAGTCTTAAATACTGAAAGATGGATAGTCTTAAAAATACTTATTTTTTTCCTAAGGTCATTAAGAAAAGTGGAATTCTTCACCTTGTCCTTAAACTGAGTGGAAACTGCTCAGCTCACCTCTTTCACTTGGTGCGTTAAATTATTTGCACAGCTTTAATTAATACTGGGTCTATGCCTGAATGTCTTTGCTTTTGTCACTTTCTGCCAATCACTTAATACCCAAAAGTTGAGGTTTGCTTGCTGCAGAAGTCATCGGGGAACAAAATCAGTTGAAAATACCCAAGTACAGTGAGACGACTGATCTTTTCAAAGAACCTTTATTTCAGTCTCTCTAGTTTCTAGCATAAGAAGTCAGTCCTAGACAATTAGGAGAGAGAGATAAATACAAAATCAGGCAAAATGATGCGCTGATATGTTGTATTGCAATAGCTGTCTGCATCTTTGTGATTCAAACTAAATTTGGGGAAGCCACATCTATGCAGCCTGTCTCCCTATTGCCTATAATTTTACATGCAGAATAGCAAGTGGGATCTCTTCTGAAATCAGAGCAACATGGAGGGTAAAAGGTCTCACTGAGGTGAGACAATCTAGGTGCACAAAAAAAGAACTTCCCCATTTAATGAAACAAATACAAAGCCACAATGAGATAACAAGTATGTTTTATACAAAGGTAATACATTACTGTGCAACATTTACAAGTGCAAAGTTTGTGATTCCATAGGCACAATGTACCTATACATTAAGATGGAATACTAAGTAAATAGAAAGAAAGAAAAATAAAACTAAGCTAACTAAAAAACACATTAACAGCTTAAATCTCTTACCACCTTACACCCTTCACAGCCAGCATGAACTCAGTCCATTTGCACAGGATGTAAGTCAGGGCACAAACTGGCCCTTCAGCTATGAGGTTCCTCCAAGCTTTCCCAACAGCTTGCTGAGCATAATTTGGACTTGGTTATTTAAAGCTACATAGAATAATACAGTATGAAGATCGGTGTGAACAATAACTCTTGCACAATTTATCACATAGAGAAGAGCTACTAATCTTTTTAGGAAACAAGGTATTCAAAATTATTTAATGCTAATATTTATGCATCAGAAAGCATTCTAAGCACAAAACAGCCCTCCTCCCCCTCCCCATCCACACATACAACATGCATTTGTGAACATCTTCAACTACAATACACCATATTCTCAGAGAATCTTGAAATTATCGTACTATAGGTTGGCGATTATGAAATCGGTATTAATGCCACTTTCATAACAAAGATAACCTGTATTTACAAGACTAATATCTTCCACAAATAATTAGATATGTATAGCTACACATATATTCTTAGACACCAAAGATGGCTCAAGACTGTAAGGAAGTAGATTATTGTAATAAACTCTTACAATAGCAATGATCAAAATAAGTTTGGCACGATTCTGCATATCAAATTTCCATGCAAGGTTGTCATCAACAAAAAAAAAAAACAAAATGCAACATTATGAACAAACTATTATTTTCTTGGTTTTGTTTTTTGTTGGTTTTTTTGTTGTTGTTGCTTGATGGTTTGTTTTTTTCCGGTTTCCTTGTTATTATTTAAAGAAATACAAAACCACAACAGATAGACATTATAGACAGATAGGAACAGCCTCAAGCTCGCAGGCCCTTGTTCTCATGGGTGACTTCAACCACCCTAACATCTCTTGGAAGGACGGTATGGCCCAGCACAAGCAATCCAGGAGGTTCCTCGATTGTGTAGAAGACAACTTCCTTCTGCAAGTAATAGAGGAGCCGACAAGGAGAGGTGCCATGCTTGACCTCGTGCTCACCAACAGGCAAGGGCTCGTTGGAAATGTGACGCTCCAGGGCAGCCTTGGATGCAGCGATCATGAGATGGTTGAATTTGAGATCCTCAGGACAGTGAGAAGAGCGTGCAGCAAGCTCACTGGCCTGGACTTCAAGGGAGCAGACTTTGGCCTCTTCAGGAACCTGCTGAGTAAGGTTCCATGGGATACAGCCCTAGAGGGCAGAGGGGCCCAAGACTGTTGGTTGATATTCAAGTATCACCTGCTGCAAGCTCAGGAGTGTTGCATCCCAACCAGAAGGAAGTGCAGCAGGAGGGCCAGGAGACCTCCTTGGATGGATAAGGAGCTGCTGAGGAAAATTCAAATGAAAAAAGAGGCTTAAAAAAGTGGAAGCAAGGACAGGTGGCATGGGAAGAATGCAGGGATGTTGTCCGGGAAGCTAGGGACCAGGTTAGGAAAGCTAAGGCACAGTTAGAATTAAACCTGGCTAGGGGTATTAAAGATAACAGGAAGGGATTCTACAGGTACATAGCAAATAAAAAAGACTAGGGAGAATGTAGGCCCCCTCAGCAAGCTCTCGGGAGAACTGGCTACGCAGGATTTGGAGAAGACTGAGGTTCTGAATGATTTCTTTGCCTCCGTCTTCACTGGCAAAGGCTCTGACCACACCACCCAAGTCTTGGAAGGCAGATGCAGGCACTGTGAGAATGAAGACCTTGCGCCCACTGTAGGAGAGGATCTGGTTTGAGACCATCTTAAAAATCAGAACGTACACAAGTCCATGGGTCCTGATGAAATCCATCCATGGGTCCTGAAGGAGCTGGCGAATGAAGTTGCAAAGCCGCTGGCCATCATATTTGAGAAATCATGGCACACCGGTGAAGTTCCCGATGACTGGAAAAAGGGAAATATAACCCCCATTTTCAAGAAGGGGAAAATGGATGACCTGGGGAATTACAGACCAGTCAGTCTCACCTCTGTGCCTGGCAAAATCTTGGAGCAGATTCTCCTGGAAGGCATGCTACGGCACATGAAAAACAACAAGGTGCTTGGTGACAGCCAGCATGGCTTCACTAAGGGGAAATCCTGCCTGACCAATTTGGTGGCCTTCTATGATAGGGCTACAGAACTGATGGACAGGGGTAGAGCAGTTGATGTCATCTACCTGGACTTCTGCAAAGCTCTCGACACTGTCCCACATGACATCCTTGTCTCTAAACTGGGGAGACATCAATTTGATAGGTGGACCACTCGGTGCATAAAGAATTGGCTGGATGGCCACACGCAAAGAGTTGTGGCCAATGGCTCAATGTCCAGCTGGAGACCAGTAACGAGTGGTGTCCCTCAGGGTTTGGTGCTGGGACCGGTCTTGTTCAACATCTTTGTTGCTGACATGGACAGTGGGATTGAGTGCTAAATCTCAACTAACGGGTTAAAACTTAAGCAGGGGAAGTTTAGGTTGGATATAAGGAAGAAGTTCTTTACTGTTAGGGTGGTGAGGCACTGGAATGGGTTGCCCAGGGAGGTTGTGAATGTTCCATCCCTGGCAGTGTTCAAGGACAAGTTGGACAAAGCCTTGGGTGACATGGTTGTGTGTGAAGTGTCCCTGCCCATGGCAGGGGGGGGTTGGAACTAGTTGATTTTAAGGTCCTTTCCAACCCTAACTATTCTATGATTCTATGACAACTATATCAACATTAAGATACTTATGAAATTGGACTACATAACAGTTGTTCCTAACAAAGCAGATGGACACCAATCCATCACTGTAGCTGTACGACTATTGCTACATTATTTTAAAAATTATAAAAAGTTTATAAGATTATTGTTGTTTGAATAATTCTCAAAGTATCTGCTAAGAACAAGATTTTCTTTACATGCCAACTCAACAGTCTAAAAGCAAAAATTTAAAGTTTTCATGTGACAGACTTCTTTAAAGTATTAAAAGCAATTTAAAAAAAAATCTTTTTTTAGTGAAGTATAACTCTATTGCTTCCAAGGCGAGCTGGGTACTTCCTTTGCCTCAATTAGCATAGGTACAATAAATCAATAAATCAGAGAAATCACTTCCATTTTTTTCTTGCATGCAAGTAAAGGTTCCATATCCAACTCAACGTAGTACTTACTTGGCCAGTGAGCTCCCTATATTTCTCTTTTTTGCAGTATTCCTGCTCCAGTGCATAGCATTGCTCTATTAAGCTTGTGTTTGTTTTGGTTGTACTATGTAACAAAGATAATTAAGCACATTCTACATGATCTCCAACTACGACATTCCAAAAGGATATGAAAATTATGTATAATCAACCAGAGTCCTTTTTACAGTTGCTTTCAACTTCCATTTAAATCAAAATATTAAAACCCCACAGTCTCCCAGATTACACACAGTAGGTGCAAAGTGGGCACTTCACTACCATTTACCTAGATCTAAGGTATTAGGAAATTTCCCAATTATTCATTAGACGTAACAAGAGGGGAAGGAACATCTACATCACTGAGAACACTCAAACACAGACAACTGCATTCAAACTTCTTATGAATTAGTAGCGGTATCTCGGCCATCAGCTGTTAGAGCACTCTCAACTAAGTTAGCCTCTCCAGAATGCTTAAGAAGCACTTAGATCCATTAGATTAAGTATGAAAGCTAGTGTTATAGGGTGCTACTTCCCACACATTCCATTCTTTAAAATCTTATATTGAAGATAATTTTTCTTGAAGCAAAAGACTCAGTTTGGTAAGAAGAAATAGCACTATTACCAAGCAAGAGGCAAAAGCAAAAGAACAGTTATCTGAAATTCCCCAAACTGCCTTTTAATAGTTCCTTTTAAGTTGTCTCAGACTTCATTCCTTATCTCTGTATGCTGAACCTCAATCTGAATTTCTGCTTATTGGTCTTAGTTTCTCCAAGAAACCTGTGATGGTTCTTTAATGAATCCGTAAGATGAATATCCTCTGATAAGCCAAGCTTTTGCACTGTTTTCTCACACAATGTGATTCTTTTCACCTCTCCCTTCACTTTTTAGTGCAAAACCAATCCTAAACTTCACACAGGCAGTAACAGTAACCTGGCTTGTCCCACTCTTGTGATCATGGAAATCCATTCCATTGGCTTATTCTCCAGTTGCAATTTAGAACTTACTGTCAATGTATCATATTAGTTTGATTTAGGGTGTGGTGGCAATAAGCTCTCAAAAGATAGCTTTTCTATCAAATAGCTTGCTAAACCTATTTTTAAGACTATGAGAGACCGAGGAGATTCAGTTATATTGTATCTACAGCAATATCCATCTTACCACAGATATCTCATAAGAATATCTGTTCTATCTTCCTCATACATTCTGTAAGCACTGCTTTCTTACAAGTTTCTGAAACAGATCCATATTCTTTTCACATACCCTTACTCATTCAGTCCTGGATGGTTTTTGTAACTTTCCTTGTTCTGAACTGGTGTTTTACTCAATGGTCATTGCATGTTAGCCAGAACCCTGCACCTGGGCTTTCACCTTCTTTCAGTTTCTACTGAGTTGTTTCTATGTCTCAGAATTCCAGCATGTATTCTTTCTTTCATATTTACTGGGAAGCTTCTAAAAGAAATATTTCATCTACTTTGTATCCCACACTGTGCACCACTTCAAAATGTTCTTTCCATCATCTATTCTTTGCTCACTGTCCTAAACTGTTTCCTCAGGCTTGTCTTTCCCTGCTGACATATCCAGCTCAAATGTCTCATTCAGTTCTCTTATTTGTGATACAACCCATGTGCCATAGAACCATAGAATCATAGAACCGTTAGGGTTGGAAAGGACCTTAAGATCATCTAGTTCCAACCCCCCTGCCATGGGCAGGAACACCTTACGCTAAATCATATCACCCAAGGCCTCGTCCAACCTGGCCTTGAACACTGCCAGGGATGGAGCATTCACAACCTCCTGAGCAACCTATTCCAGTGCCTCACCACCCTAACAGGAAAGAATTTCGTTCTTATATCCAACCTAAACTTCCCCTGTTTAAGTTTTAACCCGTTACCCCTTGTCCTGTCACTACAGTCTCTAATGAAGAGTCCCTCCCCAGCATCCCTATAGGCCCCTTCAGATACTGGAAGGCTGCTATGAGGTCTCCACGCAGCCTTCTCTTCTCCAGGCTGAACAGCCCCAACTTCCTCAGCCTGTCTTCATACAGGAGGTGCTCCAGTCCCCTGATCATCCTCGTGGCCCTTCTCTGGACTTGTTCCAAGAGTTCCATGTCCTTTTTATGTTAAGGACACCAGAACTGCACACAATACTCCAGGTGAGGTCTCACAAGAACAGAGTAGAGGGGCAGGATCACCTCCTTCGACCTGCTGGTCATGCTCATTTTGATGCATCCAAGGATACAGTTGGCTTTCCGGGCTGCAAGCGCACACTGATGGCTCATGTTCATTTTCTCATCAACCAACACCCCCAAGTCCTTCTCTGCAGGGCTGTTCTGAATCTCTTCTCTGCCCAACCTGTAGCTGTGCCTGGGATTGCTCCGACGCAGGTGTAGGACCTTGCACTTGTCATGGTTAAACCTCATGAGGTTGGCATCAGCCCACCTCACAAGCGTGTCAAGGTCCCTCTGGATGGCATTCCTTCCCTCCAGCGTATCAACCGAACCACACAGCTTGGTGTCATCGGCAAACTTGCTGAGGGTGCACTCAATCCCACTGTCCATGTCAGCGACAAAGATGTTGAACAAGACCGGTCCCAACACTGATCCCTGAGGGACACCACTCGTTACTGGTCTCCAGCTGGACATTGAGCCATTGACCACAACTCTTTGCGTGTGGCCAACCGGCCAGTTCTTTATCCACCGAGTGGTCCACCTATCAAATTGATGTCGCTCCAATTTAGAGACAAGGATGTCATGTGGGACAGTGTCGAGAGCTTTGCAGAAGTCCAGGTAGATGACATCAACTGCTCTACCCCTTTCCATCAGTTCTGTAGCCCCATCATAGAAGGCCACCAAATTAGTCAGGCAGGATTTCCCCTTAGTGAAGCCATGCTGGCTGTCACCAAGCACCTTGTTGTTTTTCATGTGCCGTAGCATGCCTTCCAGGAGAATCTGCTCCAAGATTTTGTCAGGCACAGAGGTGAGACTGACTGGTCTGTAATTCCCCGGGTCATCCATTTTCCCCTTCTTGAAAATGGGGGTTATATTTCCCTTTTTCCAGTCATCGGGAACTTCACCGGTGTGCCATGATTTCTCAAATATGATGGCCAGCGGCTTTGCAACTTCATTCGCCAGCTCCTTCAGGACCCATGGATGGATTTCATCAGGACCCATGGACTTGTGTACGTTCTGATTTTTAAGATGGTCTCAAACCAGATCCTCTCCTACAGTGGGCGCAAGGTCTTCATTCTCACAGTGCCTGCATCTGCCTTCCAAGACTTGGGTGGTGTGGTCAGAGCCTTTGCCAGTGAAGACGGAGGCAAAGAAATCATTCAGAACCTCAGTCTTCTCCAAATCCTGCGTAGCCAGTTCTCCCGAGAGCTTGCTGAGGGGGCCTACATTCTCCCTAGTCTTTTTTATTTGCTATGTACCTGTAGAATCCCTTCCTGTTATCTTTAATACCCCTAGCCAGGTTTAATTCTAACTGTGCCTTAGCTTTCCTAACCTGGTCCCTAGCTTCCCGGACAACATCCCTGCATTCTTCCCATGCCACCTGTCCTTGCTTCCACTTTTTTAAGCCTCTTTTTTCATTTGAATTTTCCTCAGCAGCTCCTTATCCACCCAAGGAGGTCTCCTGGCCCTCCTGCTGCACTTCCTTCTGGTTGGGATGCAACACTCCTGAGCTTGCAGCAGGTGATACTTGAATATCAACCAACAGTCTTGGGCCCCTCTGCCCTCTAGGGCTGTATCCCATGGAACCTTACTCAGCAGGTTCCTGAAGAGGCCAAAGTCTGCTCCCTTGAAGTCCAGGCCAGTGAGCTTGCTGCACGCTCTTCTCACTGTCCTGAGGATCTCAAATTCAACCATCTCATGATCGCTGCATCCAAGGCTGCCCTGGAGCGTCACATTTCCAACGAGCCCTTGCCTGTTGGTGAGCACGAGGTCAAGCATGGCACCTCTCCTTGTCGGCTCCTCTATTACTTGCAGAAGGAAGTTGTCTTCTACACAATCGAGGAACCTCCTGGATTGCTTGTGCTGGGCCATACCGTCCTTCCAAGAGATGTTAGGGTGGTTGAAGTCACCCATGAGAACAAGGGCCTGCGAGCTTGAGGCTGTTCCTATCTGTCTATAGAGTGCTTCATCCACAGGTTCTGCTTGATCAGATCCCCACAGTAATGTCTCCCATAGCTATATTCCCTTTAACCCTGACCCACAAACTCTCTGTTATCTGCTCACCTGTCCCCAGACAGAGTTCCATACTCTCCAGCCTATCCCTAACATAAAGAGCAACTCCCCCTCCCTGCCTGGCAGGCCTGTCTTTCCTAAAGAGCCTGTAACCTTCCATTCCAACACTCCAGTCATAGGAGCCATCCCACCATGTTTCTGTGATGCCTATTATATCATACCCCTGTAGATGTGCCCACATCTCTAATTCCTCTTGTTTGTTCCCCATGCTACGGCTGTTTGTATAGAGGCATCTGAGCCGAGCTCCAACTGAAGCCGGCTCATTGGCTGGAGTGGCTGGGATATCTCTACATTGCTCCAAGCATTTATTATAGGTGCTGGCAACTGACTGGGTGTGTTGGGATGGAATGATGCCCCCTCCCCCAACACATCTGGTGTAAAGCCTCCTTGACCAGCCTGGCAAGCCTCCTACCAAAACTGCTCTTATCATCAGCTCCACCAGCCCCCACTAGACCTGGCCTACAAGCTTGGGTCCCATGTTCAAGACACCCAAACCCCTGACTATGACACCACCCTTTTAACCATTTATTAACCTGGCCAATCCTCCTAGCTTTTTTTAGGTCCTCCCCTGTACCCTGGAGAATTGATGGAAAGAGTATCTGAGCTCCAGCGCCCCTAACCACCTCTCCCAGGCCTCTGTAGTCCTTCTTTATGTTCCCCAGGCTACTGCTGTCTATATCCCTAGCACCCACATGGATCACTAGAAGCAGGTAATACTCAGTGGGACTTACTAGAGCAGGCAGCCTCTCTGCAACATCCCTGATCCGTGCCCCTGGTAGGCAACACACCTCCCTTGAGACGGGGTCAGGCCAACAGATGGGTGCTTCTGTCCCTTTCAGTGTAGAGTCCCCTACTACTACGACCCGCCGCTTTTTCCTAGCAGCACCAGTAGAGATCTTCTTTAGCAGTGCATCAGCCGGCTGTTTCTGGCTCGAGTGCGCTTCCTCATCAGCCCTCTGCAGCACAGCAAAGCGGCTCTGCATGGGGACAGGGGATTTAGGGGGAAGCCCCTTGCTTTTGGTTGTCCTTTCCCTTTTTTTTTTTTTTTGTTTTGTTTTTTTGTTTGTTTTTTTTTTTTTGTCACTATTTCCCAGCTTCCCAGGTTAACGGCCTCCTTCTTTCCTTCATGAGGTAGAGGTGAAGCTCGAGGCCCCTGCACAGTTTGGGCCGGGAGCAAGCATTCCTGCTTCCTCTCAGCTTCCCTGACATCTCGCAGCCTATTGACAGCGTCCCGCAGCTCAGCCCCTGCTGCAGGAGCACCTCCACCAGGGAGCACCGAGTGCAGCCCTGCCCATTGTGCACCCTCCCCTCACCAGACCAGTGCAGGCACTCTCCTCTCTACACCCCGAGCTCTGCACTGCAGCCTCCCCTCTCACCGACTCTGTCTGGGTGCCTACGCTGCCACCGCCGGGGCAGCCAGAGCAGAGCCCCCAGACGGGGCCCTGATCATACGGCGAGTGCCCACCACCCCGCCCGCCGGCCCGCAAAAACTGCCTCGCCGCGCTCCTGCTCGCTCGCGCTCCCTGGGGCAGGTTTTTACCCACTCAGGGCTGGTGCCGCTGCTTCAGGCTCCGTCCCCTGTGAGTCTCTGCCCGCGTCAGCGGAGCTGCCGGCTCCTGGGCAGGTCCTGCCGAGGACTTGAGGCTCCCCCGCTGGCTGTCGCCGCTCTGAGCTGAGGCTCCTGGACGCTGATCTCCCCCCGCTCCCGTGTTGAAGGCGTCCTCTTCTCGATCTGCTCACCTCAGCAATGAGGTCATGTTTCTCTTTACACATCCCTCTGCATGCTCTTACGCTGATTGCTTCTCCAGTTGTTTTTTCTCTCTTTACTTTCTTTCCGTGCTTTTGGTCATCCAGTTGTACTGAGCTCTTTGACTGATGACTCCTTTTTTATTCTCCTTCAGTCTCCTACTGCAAAGTTGCATTTCATCTATGATTCAGCTCACTTTAAGGAGGACTACCAAGAGTCCCAAAAGTGGGGACTACCAAAAGAGGTAGTCAGTTATGCAAAAGTTTTTGACTTCAGGCTTCCACCAATAGCTAGTTAATGAGAAAATACAAGAGCCTGCACTTGGAGATTTCAGAAACAATGAGGACCTTAGAGTCCACTGGGCCAAATCTCTTGATCATTTCTCAATCTGGCCATTAAAAGTTACCTTAAAACTATGAATTAACCATAAACTAGGGATGAGGTTGTTTTCCTTTTGGAATAATTTCTTATGTGTATTCAAGAAATCGGGTCTGCCTCTTAAATCAACATCACCCTTTCCGCCTGTAAATATGAACCAGTGATCCGCATGACAACTCACTTGATTTTCTTCCAATATTGAAAGCCATTCTGAGCTTTTTCACCAGCAATAGCAAATTCAACTTTTTTGGGGGTGACAGTTTTTTTTTTTTAAATAGTTTCTTCATTATTAAAAGGCAGTTGCTAAAGAATATGTTTAACAAACTTCCCTCTTTCATTTTCTTCATCAAATTAGTCACTTGTTCCACTCTAGGAATTCTAACGTAGTCCTGCTTCTCACACTTTCAAGTCTCTCCGCATTCATAAAACATTTCTTCTTTAAATATATTGACATTTTCTTACCTATCATCTCAGAAAAGTTTAGGAAATCCAAGTTGAGAGCCATATATTGAAGTCTAGGAACTAGATTACAAGTTGCTATTCAATAAAAATATAAGACATCTAAATTACATGATTCTTATTTAAATTTAAAAACCTTCATACATTTAGAATAAAAAAAGTCTCCTAAGTGTATAAATGAGACAAAAAACCAAAACTAAAATTCTCAGTGAAGATACTGCAATGGGTACAAGAGGGGCTGGTACCTAGAGATAAAAAAGAATATAGTGTGAAAATGCAATCCATAAATGTGCTGCTTTTTGTAATACACATACCAAGCACCACAATGGATATGGACACAAAAGCTGTCAAAAAGGTTAAAAGTTACAAAAAGAAGATCTTAAAACTTTCAATAAAAAAAGCCAATAGCTGAACTCTCAGCCAAAGTTTCAAAGAGAATCAAAAGATGCTAAACATTGTTAAATTCGGATAAAAGTGACAAAAGTCAAGGTAAAGGTTCAAAACTGTGATTGCAGGAGTCCTTTCATCTCTGCTACAAGAGTATGTTTCTGCCAAAAACTCAGTGTCAGCCCGACAGGAGGGCATTCCAGGAGATTGTCACCTCTCAATTCCTCACCTGAAATAGTCATGAAAATGCAGCAGGATGACTGAGAAATGAGTGAAGAGCAGCAGCACCTTTCACAGTGACACCAAGTATCTACCTAAAAATGTTTTAATTTTTCTGCGCAGAATGTAAACCAGATCCTTTTGTACCAACTCCAATATCTTAAGTAGTTTTGTTTGAACATCCAGAGTATCAAGGTCAGGACAACAGCAAAGTATAAGATCAAGCAACACATTTGAGGAGATGACTCTGGAGCAGCTGGTTAGCTTCCATGATGAATGAGAATTACAGCAGTTTTCAAGAGACCAACAGAAGGCTGGCAGGGTCCTAATCAGCTATAACATCAGTAGTAAAGATCTAAGGAGACTACAGCATTTCCAAAACTACAAACTTCTCTGGGCTTTAGTTTCAATAATTATAGCTGTGACAGCTGGACAGTGTGGATACATGACTGGAATTGGTTGGAGTTTTTGACATATGGTGCTATTGGAATCTTGTCTGTCAGGAAAGGAGCATAAAATTAGCCCCCAGCAACTGGGAGCCGCAGTGCATGTCATCCTGTCTCAAAGTAAAGGAGCAAATATAGCATTTTTGCAGGTTAGCATTCAGCAAACGATAAAATGTCATTCAAGTACTGTTACAGCAGTACATCAGTGAAAAGCACTGCAGGGTCAGAGGGGCAATTTAAGTTAACTAGAGGAAGCACGTTGGCATGCTTGGTTTTCCTTCTGCATGTGAACATGTTCTAACTAAATTTCTAGCTCCTGCTATCCTACTGGAATAACCATTTGGTGCTGACACTGCGGGAAGCAGCTTCACATGAGTTGAAAGAGACTCCAGGTGTCTTGAACAATCATGTCAAATACGTACTTCCTTCTAAGTGTGCCTCTGATGCTGTCTTTTTTCATCCAGCCCATTTAGAATTCATATACACCCAGAAAAAGGGAAGTGCTGTCCTCCACCTAAATAGATACTCTTCTATCAAAAAGCAGTGTGAGGTGGCCAGTGATTAATTTTTCCTTAAAGTCTACTGATTATAAATAAATGTGAAAATTTTGAAGGAAAAGATATTCAGTAAAATGAAGTAACACAGAACTGTTTTTCAACTAGACAGTCTCTCTGTACATGGCCTATTTCTGCTACGAAGAATGGTTGAACTATAGGTTGTCGAGACAGAATTCATCGTTTTATCTGTTTTCCTCAAACTGTGAATTGTGCAAGCTGAGAAATTTTAGGTAATATACAACACTGGTTTTAGTAATTCATGTTTGGTTTCTACTTACATGCCATGATATGAGATTTTGGTAAATCAATTAATGATGACTCAGTGGAAGTAGATGCCATTTTTTTTAAACACAAATATCTCATAAAAATATTTTTTTCAGATATTTTCTCACGAAAGTGTGAAAAAAATCTTTTCAAGTAACGTTTCTATAAGCAAGCTCTATCTGAAGCTGTGTTATTTTGCTAGTGTGAACTGTTGTGGACTTCCTTCCTCTACCATCCCCTGGTATTCTGGGATGTTCCCCTCCTCGTTTTTATTTATGCCTCAGGGGCCTTTTCTGGTGTTCATTATGTTTAAGAGGGAGAGAGAGGATAAACCTTGTAATAAGGTAACATGAAGGCCATTTCACAAAAAGCAGAGACAGGGGAGGAGGAAAGACAATGAGACCCAATACTATAATAAGCAGAATAACACAGAAATACAAGGGTATACTCTTTTTACACTAGAGTGTTGAACAACAATGAACTCTGGTTTCCAGTATATTTAGAACTCTGTCTTAACCAGGGTTCTCAAATGTGTTAAAAATATACCATATGGGGCTTAGTGTTTTTGATTAGAAATGCATTAATGTGGGACAACCGGCTTTTCCAGAAGAAAGGCATTTCTAACAGGAGAAGGCTGCTATTATTTATAAGAGCTGAGATCATCCCATTTTACTGATTCATTTAGACTGATGCCAACTACAGCAGAAAACAAGCATTTCTTCACAAAGAAATTATGAAATTACTGGAGACTTTGATCTAACATCACCCAAGTTTTCATCTACAGGGACTCACAGCACAAACATCAGTCACATACTTTATAGCATATCTTATAACAGAGGAAAGGAGAGAGAAGCCTATTTGATCAAAATATTTGGAACCATGACCTAAAGCCAGCTTTGACAGAACTAACTTCGGGGTTTTTTTTAGTAATTTAGATTCTTGCATTAAGTATTTTCTAATAGAAAGTGAATAACTCATAAAGTAGCAAGATTCTAAACACTCATATCCCTTGGCTTCTTTCCCACCATTGTAAAATGTCTGTCCAAGGAGCTGTTTTTCAAAATTACACACACATAACTACATGCCCAAATAGATTGTACATTTATTTGCTTGTATTTGCAAATATTTGATCTTGCTTTGTACTACCAGATTTGGCATACAGTATTTGCAGTTAAAAAATCTTCCCTTAGGCCTGTAAGACTATCCCAGTTGAAGAAAAAGAATCAAAGAACAATTGCCCTCAAGTCATATCATGTGACGATTAAATATGAAATACATATAACACCAATAAAAGAAAAGCACAGAAAGTGGATTAACAGGATACTCCACTCCATACAGTTTAACTGAAAGACGATTAATCAGGACAGTAGCTGAAAGTTGCTGTTACAAGTCATGGAAGGGTTATAATAATGGCCAAGACAAAAAGGCTATATTCTCAGCGCAGCCTGCTCTATAAGACACCATGTTACCATAGTCTGATGAAGAAATGTGAAATATAAAGTGTCAAATAGAAGAAAAGGCAATCAGTTCACTGAGCCTACACTGAAGAATTAAAGAAGGCAATAGCCTTGAGGAATGAAGGCACCTCTGATCTTTCGCACAGCATGGGCTGCTGGTGCTCCCCTTGTCAAACAGTAAATAATCAAAATCAATGGGAGGCATAAGAAGTCGAAAAAAACTCAAAGGAAAAATAATTTTCCAGATATACCAACAATAAGACTCATTACCCTGTTATATAATTTTGATTTTAGCAAAATGCAGAAGGCACAGACAGGGACTAACTTTTGTATTCTGTATTTCACTGATATCTGTGAGGTTTTGTGGTATTCTGGGTTCAGTATATTCTTCTGACTGATCATTTGAGTAGAACTCAGCTGCAGCCGTAGAGGGAAACAAGTCCAACAACCCCCCAGAGAGTCAGGCTTAGGCAAAGGTATGCAGAGCACCAGAATCGATACTAATACTAAGGGACTAAACACAGCTAGGCAACTTGAAGGCCAAACTCTGTCACAGATCAAAATGATGGATAAATTTCTGGTGTATAAAACCAATGCAGCAGTATATTTCCTGTTCTCCCTACTCTAATGGGAATAAGGAAGCCCTTTTCAGTCCTTTAGAGTCCCTCCCCCAGACCACCTTCTGCCATCAACATTCACAAGAAATGTTTGGAAGAAAGAAACAGTAGTCATGAATACCACAGCAACACCTGAGAGATCACAACTGTGATGAAGTCCCAGTCTTCTGAATAAGACACAGACACATTGGACATAGCAGACAGCAGTAAAAAGACAGGTAATGATCTCTGTTCATGTTAAGGGGACTATTTCTCCACCTTGCTTTTCTCTGTCTGGATTTGGGTAGGAAAAAATTCAAGCAAATTGTTTGTTTGAAAGTCGTATGATCTTCATATTCATCTGTTAATTATCAGCCTTATTCTGCACTGGTATAGTGCCTCTGTATGCCAATTTGATGGTCTGGGTTAGAGCACCATACACTGACATGAAATTCAGGAGTACCTCTGGGATTTACGATCCCTGAAGTCAGCAAAAGCTTATAGCACCACAGAGATGATAATGGCTGTCAGTCTCTCAAGGGAAAGGCTCTGCTCATGTTGCTTTTGAAATAAATGATGGAATAGCATTAGAATCATCCTCATTGATATAGGCTGACAGTTACCTTTATTGTCTAGAGTTAGAACTGCATCAGATACAGTACACAGTACTGTAAAATAGCACAGTTTGATTCTGCATAGTGAGCCACTTGTTATGTCAGGCAGTCTTACAGAGAGAATAAGAGTAATGGAACAAAGGGAGAAACTGGCAAAACAAAGGAGTAAAAAATGGTCTCTTCCAGAATGGTTGGGTGGATCCTCTACAGCTGGGTGACGCTCTCGTGCTATCAGATCTTACTGGAAGACAAGTCACTTGACTGGGCCCACATCTGTAGTCAGTATATCATTTACTAATAATCATAGCATTGCTGCAGTTGTCTTTAACTGAATATAGCAGCCTGTTCAAGCAAATAAATTAGGAGGCAGTGTTCCTTAGTAAATCTGTAAAATAACTAAGCCTAATCCAGAGCACCTAAATTAGGAAGTCACTTCTCCACTGTCTACTTAGAGTGCATAGCTCCTGAAATAGGCATCTAGAAAAGGTTCTGAATATTCCTTGATATTCTCAAAGGGAAAGACCTTAGCATACTAAATGTGGTATTGGTGCTAGGATCATGCTGCCAGCTGGGAAAAATATAGCTGTGTCTCCATGTTTAATAACATCTACATTTTTGACATATCAGCTGAGCCCCTGGGTGACTTCAGAGAAGCTAATTATAATTACCTCTTCCTCTTACTAATAGTGCCACAGAAAGAGTAATGACCACACTTGTTCAGTGTATCTGGCCTACGGCCTGTTTGAGAAACAAGACGTTCAGTGTCACAGGCAGCACACTTCCTTCAGCCTTGTGTGCTCCTCTGAACTTCTGACATGCAAGTATTGGCGTTTCTTACCTGGTGCAATGTGAAGCAGTTTTTGAGGGCCACAAGTTCTACTACTGCTTCCAGGGGCAGGCAAATACAATAATCTGTCTTCCCAGGACATGGGACCAGAGTCTAAATTATATCTAACCTCTCAGTGTAATTTACAGCATTTTCTTCAAAAGGGACCAGGCATTTTCAGCAGGTGCCAGATAAAAAAAAAAACAATGGTGTTTCAAACCACTAGAAAGCCTGTAGACTGTATTTTCAAAAGACCAGCATAAATATATAGTTTATAACTGTCTTTTCACATACTGTATATGGACTTTCATGACTTCTCCCACAGTGTTTCAGAGGTTGTTACAAATGCCAACACAGAAGGGAAGTGGGTGTTTGGCATCTAACTAATGTCAGCATTTACTAACCTGAAGATCTCTTCTTACATCTATCTAATAAACTGGTTTGTCAGTAGATAATATGAAATTCCATCTGACACATTTGAAAACTAAGTGCCAGACTCAGCGTATGTTTTCATTTCAGTACACAAGGCTTTGTACTTGGAGCTTCTATTAGCTTCAGTAACAGCATCGATGCTGTTACCTTTAAATATCAGAAGTAGCAAGCCCCTTGGTGAAAGCAGCTAAGACTTGTACAGGTCCCTGTGTAGAATAACTTTTAAAATAATCTTTTCAGAATTGTCTGCCTGATTTTTCTTGCAAACACAAAGGGCTCAGAAACTACCAAAGGTCTGATGGACATATCAGAGGTGGGTGGAATTTGATTTTGTTCATCCTTTCAAAAGTGCCTCTGAGGTTTGTAAACATTCACTGTGGTACTAAGGTTTTGAGAAAGTAGTTGTACGGAAAATTTGAATGATTAATGACCCAAGACATTTTAACATGTTATTTCGCTATTTTCAACATAAATAGTGTGTAAAGGGTGTTTAAAACTTTAATGAATCGAACTGTATGAGTAAATAATGTTAATCATTTTAATTGCCCAGTAGTCTGAAATTAGATTTAACAGTCTGATAATGTATCTTTAAAGTAATACAACCCTGCTCTATAAAAAAAAATCCCTTCTGAGCCAATTCTAATAATTTCTATTTATCTTTTATGACAGTAACTGTTATACCAGTCTGCCGACAGACAGCCTTACGCTCACATTTAGTTTAAATGTGGTGCAGTATAGTTTTTCATTATCATTAACGTGCTCCTGGTGGGCAGAGTGCAATGCAGTGGCACTGGTCACACTTCATTGCTTTATCTGATATGACAAAGAGAGATGATGTGCTTCAGTCCAGGCCAGAAGATGAAAGCAAAAGGTGGCCATGGAAAACTCCCCCTGCTGCCTAGGAACAGCATAAGGGCTGCATCGAGTGACTTGCTAACAGCACGAAGGAGCAGACAAATAGATTTTCCTCTATATTTATAACCAGCATCATTCTTCCTTTCAGGCCTTTCAGTGCAGGTAGCTGTTTTATATGAAATGAACAATCTTTATAGACGTACCAGAGCCATAACAAGGCTGATTTTCAGCGAGGCTGAGGTATATAACTCTTACAGAATTGTCAGGCTTCTTGCTCAACAAATCAAGCCTAACTTATGATGTTTGCAGTGTAATTTTTATTCCTGTTTGACTAGCCAACTACCCAGTGGTAATAGGATGTTAGAAAAGGGCAGTAGCAATGTTTGTACATGCCATGATTGATAGGCAAACTCTGCATTTTTCATTTATATCTCCTGATTCCAAATCAGTTAAGTTTAGGAAAAATGAAACAAAATGGCAAGAAAAATGCTTGCAGATTGCAGCCCAGCACTCTCGTAGATCTGAGTTCAGCCCACATCTGCTAGGATTGTCTGGAAACATTAAGATATCTAAATGAAAATCAATACTATATGTGCCAGCATTTACTACCAAGAACAAGTATCAAGAGACCTGGCTTTCAAGCTTGTACTTGAGCCATAGTCTGAACCCCAGGGGTTTCCTAATTGGCCCAGACTAATCATAGAAGAGTTAAATTTTTAACCAGGAAAGACATCTTGTTTTTCTTACCAGTCATCATTTTGAAACTGAAAGCCTCACCTGTGCAGTAGCAGATGTATGGTGATAGCCACCGGTCATGCAAGAACTGCTTCTCACCTGTCAAAGGTAAAGGAAAGACTAATTTACTGCCTTCCATAAAACCAGTCAGGCACATTTAAGCTTTTGGTGGGTATATAGTGCTATCAAACCTTTCACATGAACTGCATATTTTCTCAACTTAAAAGCTCTGCATTTAACCCTCCTTTGCTAGAAGACAGAAGGTTTATACTTTAAAGACCCTCTGCACAATGTGGTCTCGTAACCTAATTTTTTTGTGTCTGCTACACAAATATATTTCCAAATCAAACACTGCTGGTGGAACTTTGTTTTCTTTTTCTTCTGCAGTGAATGCAGATGTGCAAAGAAACTAACACACAGTAGTTCAGTTCACAAGGTATAAAGACATTCACACGTTTTATTTTCCCTATACTAAAATAAAATTCCTTATTCTAGAAAAAAAGTGTGCATGATATCTCTTGGAATACTGTTAAAAATTATACTGCATGAGGGGATTGGGTTCCTAATATTTGTATTTGGGATGCCAAATGTGAGCAGATTTTATACTATTTTCAACAAATTAAACACAAATATGTAAAATGTTTATAAGACTCAGTCTTCTATTTTGGGCTTATTTTGAGTAACTTAGTAATTCTGCATAGATTTTTTTAAACAGAACAAAATAAAATGATGAATTAAGCTTGGAAATGCAAAATCTAATTTTTTTTTTCAGCTTTCTTCAATAGCATATGTAAACATCCCCAGAGATTCACATCTACCAGAAATTTAATGACATTATTAAGATTCTTTCTGTCCTATATGTTAGATGTATTTTTAATGTGTACCTCTTAAAACAAAACAAAAAGTTGTCAGATACTGTATTCTCTTCTCACCTCTGTTAATGCATTGTTTGCTAGACAGTGCTATCATGGAAACATCAGGGCATGTTGTGATCAATGAAAGCCTGCTTCTCACATGGCATGATGTTTCCCTTGGATTCTCATCTCCGACTCTTGCCTGCTGTGAAATTTTGTCAGTTCTTTTACCTTCAAGGATCTCCCTTGTCCTCCATGTTGTAAACTACTGAGTTATCTTCTTGAATTAATCTTCCCGTCTTTGCCGCTTCACCTCCCACTTCGTATGGAACAAGAAGGCTATCTTCGTCTTCCCCTTCAGTCACTATGTCTGATAATTTATTGCTCTCACACTGTAGAACAGAACAAGCTAATGAACAAAATAAGTAGATAGAGAATTTCAGCAAAATCCACACAAATCCACTGAGAGGCAGAAAGACAAGTAGAAGTCTCTCCAAAATGATTCGATTATCTGAGTTTTTGTTTCTAGCCTGGATATTACATATGCCAGTCAGCAGGAAAGTACCAAAAGCATCCTAATCATCAGTACACAAAATTAAGTTCAAAGATACTTTCTTTCTTTGCTGAACCTCATTTTTTTTCTCCCTTTAACAATAATTTAAATATAAATCAAAACTACTTACTACTTTGTATGTACGGAACTCTATTGGTACAAACTTGATTTCTCTTTACTCAAAACAAGACTTCATTATCCCCACTTTGTTCTGCAGCTGCCCCACTTCATTACCATTGGAGGATTTTTTATTTTTAAATTAATGCTTTTCTGAACTAAAAATAATTAAAGTGCAGCAACATTTTCCCTTCTGCTACTCATGTCAGAATGGCAGTGGCTTCTGGCAAAGAGGAGCTATGGGAGGAACTGAGGTGCTAAATGTGTTAGACCTCTTTAGCAATCTCAATTCTAGCAACCATAGCAATCTAAATTCTAGCAACCACTGTCTTAATTTTGTCAAAATGGTTTTGTTCTTGTTATCCTTTGAAATCTGCTGCACTCATGTGCTACCTGTACCCTTATTCCAGATGTGAAGAAAGATATTTCAGCACCAGGAATCCATAGCAAAAACCATCCTATCTCCCCTAACCTCAGTTAAAATCCTGGCCCCAACAAAACCAACAGTGAAAAACAAACTGACTTCAGTGGAATCAGGATTTTATTACACATATTTCATGATGGTGCTCTGATTTGAGCCCTCATATAAAAGGTAGGTGTAAAGAACCATCCTTGCACACATCCATGCTGAACTGGGCAGAATAGCTAGCTCAACTACGCATGTCATCCAGAGATAGAGAGATAGAAAAACAAATTTAGCTATTCACAGTGAAAAAAAAAGCAAGACCAAATATCTCTGGATACTTGCAGCATTACAATAAGGCAAAATAGTCAATTATTAATTATGTTCAAGTGTCTTTTACCCCCAGTTTTGCAGCTTTCTTGGGATAACTAGTAAAGCCATGCAGTATGATTTAGAATCATAGAATCGCAGAATAGTTAGGGTTGGAAAGGACCTTAAGATCATCTAGTTCCACCCCCCCTGCCATGAGCAGGTAAACCATGTCACCTATTTGTACCCATTGCATAAAGAGTGCACATGGGTGAACTTTTTATGCACCTATTTGGTGCATAAAGAGTAGACCACAACTGCTCAAAAGCAATGAGGACCACTCCCTTTTCAGCAGCCTCTGTAACTCTATGGAGAGTAATAAGCTCCAGGAGATGGAGGTCTCCATTATACAAGAGAAGCCCTGTACCAACCCTGCTGAAATAAAAGTCTTCTATGCATAGTGAAAAAGGGTATACAAGTTCTCTGCAGAGCTGAGAGCAAGCTCCAAGTCACCTCAAACTCTCATTGAAAACATGATTGATTCTGCTCTGTTTTGCTTCTTCCAGCAAAACATCGCAGGATATTTTCTCTGCTGCTTGCCTCCAAGTTTACTGTATTTGTTTGCCAAGTCCTGCAGTTGTCAGATGAACATGAACTCCCCCTGATGGTACACACCTATTTTCCTTGTGATGTAAATGCTCCTTTTCACTATAAATACAAATCACAAAAGCACATATAATTCTACTTATTTTCATATCATACTGAATGAAACAACTTAAAGCTTATGCCAAATTAACAATCTTTTCTTGGCAACTTCACACTGGGATTCTATGCCAACTTCTGTTTAACAAGCAATGTTATTAACATAGAAAATAAGTTTTTTTGCTTCTGCTTTGATTTGCCTACTTGAATTATCTGGTGCAATGAATTTTCCCATGTATATACATACCTAGAAATGTAACAAGGGCACAATAGTTGTATATTTCCGTAAGAATTGCTACCGCACTCAAGTTCTAGACAGTTTAGAGGGGAGTTTTGTGTGGGTTGTATTTTGTTGTTGTTTGGTTTGTTTATTTTTTTTTAATATATTAAAACTAATATTCAAAATAGGGCTTCAAGGCACAAGTTTCATACCATCCTGTAGACTGCACTATCACACACTCCAAGAACTGGATTTTCTGTGAAGATCTTGCCTTTTAGTGCTACTCAGGAAGCAGAAATGAAATAGAAATTAGATTTAACTAGCCAACAGATTATTCCCCTGGCACAGGGAATGCACTGCTGCTAATGTGCCAGCTTTCCTCCTGCCACCCACCATCTCAGCATATGGGGTTTGTCAGGAGTAAAAAAGCAGCAGAACAGTGCATCACTATTTCTTCTCCCCTGTACAGCTCAGTTAAGTTACCAACACTACTGGCAGCTCTTGGAATTGTCTGTCAGCAATGCAAAGACTGTAAGGTCAGGGATGAGCACAGGAAGGGAATGACGCTCCCTCTTCCCTCTGGGTTGAGCTTCAGCCCTGGAGTCTAACTGTCCTCAGTAGTTTTAAAGGCTGTTTTGTGCAGTATGCACCCAAAACTAACATGTAAATGTTTATGCTGCTCATGGTGGAGCGTACAACCAAATCACAAGTGATCTGACACCTTCTGCTTATCATTTTTCTCCAGTGCTGTTGCAACTCAGTTCAATTCTTTCTAACACCCTCTTCTTACTATTTCTGATAAAGCAGAATCCTTAAACATTCTGTATATATTTGGGGGTCTTGAGTTGTACAGATGGGCTGTTTCTTTGGAATTAAGTAAGATCAGTCCCTTGTTTCTCTCCCTGTATATATAAGACGTCTTCTGAAGTTGCTCTTTATACTTGTTTTCTACAGTCCAGCAAGATTAAACATAGAGCACATATTGTGGAGGCTCCACAGTTGAGCTCAGTGACAGAAAGCTGCTTTGTATCACTGTTTGGACTCTTTCAACAGCCCAGATTTCAACTGGTATTTAGAGAAGGGAGCGTTCAGATCACCTCTCAGAAGTAACACTTCTACTGCTTGTTTGCTTGCATTCAATGCATTTTGGGCATAGAAAAGATTATTTATGGGTTTCTAATGTATTCAGCAATGAAAGGCGTATTATATCTGAAAGATTACCAAAATGCAGTCCCCAAAATAAAAACAAGCATAAAACAGAGGCTACATTCTGCTATTCTTTGCTGAAACCTATATTATTTTCAGTTCATATTGTCGTGAAAAGTAAGGTATCCTACTTGGCCATGCAAAAAGCAGACTCCCAAAAAGCTCTCAATAAAAGCCTTTCCCTTGCTCCATTCCTGAAGGCAAGGAAGACATTGTCTTTCACAGCTTCTGGGCAGCTGAAATGCATTATTAAAGAACAGATACTAAAGTTACCTGGATGATTCTGCAAAAAGGACATGATATAACATAAAAAGGATAGCATAGTTTAATATCATCTTTATGTTTCAGAATTAACAATTCATTAATTAAATTTAAATGAGGTAAGTCTCTTTCCCTTTTACCTTGATGATCCAGGAGTAATCTGACTTTGAAACATTACCATACCAAAAATACAGGCAAAAATACTAGACAATTTTAAATGAATCTAAGATTTTACGGGAGTCGATGGCATATAAAAATAATAGTTCCCTAACTGCAGCTTTGAAAACTGACTTCTGGGGGAAAGAAAGCTCTTTGTACTTGTTCTTTCCTTTAAGGCTTTAGATAAGGAATGCAAATAGCACTTTTTGTAATAATCTAGAAAATTAATGTTGGCTATCAGAATAATTTTGTATGGGATAGTAAATTGAAAATAACTGAATGTCAAGAAGTGACTGCAAAGTGACAAATTTGCAATGATAGTACCAATTCCCTAAATATTCATTTAACACTTTCATAAGAACCAACAACTTTAATAAAGTGAATTTTTATCTGGATATTAGTTGGCATGGTGTGGTTTTATTCCATTTCATAGAATTTGCTTGAGCCTAAATATTGCTTCAAGATATTTTTTTGTGTGTGTTTACTTCTCAAAACTTCTTAAAAAAACTTTTTTCTTTGTCTTATACCTTAAAAATTGTACCTTTGTCATTGGTTATGCACACGCTTTGCACCAATAACTTAATCTTTTCTAACAATCCTCAGGCAGCTGAACTTTGCAAGTATCCAGCATTTCTGAAAATCAAATGCTTTCTTCTCTAGGCAATGCTTATATGATGTTACATCAATCTAATTTGCACAGCCTAATCATACTGATTTAGCTACTTATATATCAAACTAAAGTGCAGCCACACCATTTTACAGTGCCAGTAGAAGGTACTTCTGCTGCTAATCATTGAACAGCACAGTACTTGATTTGAAAAAACACTTGGTACACAGCCCATGGTGCAGCATTCCCTTCCTGAGCCCTGTCCTCCCCATCCCTGCTACCTGTTCAAGCATATTGCTCACAGATTGCCTGCCCTGGTGTGGGTAACTAACATCTTTCATAATTTTCAAGATAAGTAGTGGCATCACTTGCAGAAATTTTTCTTTAAGGACAGCAGATAGAACAAGCAATGTGAACACCTGGTTTTAGGTATTTCTATCGTGTCTTCTTTATGTTGACACATTAGCAACTCCAAGAACATCTTCCCTTCCTCATTTGATCATTCCAGTTTTTGAATATTGAACCACAAAGAGTTGCAAAGAAGGAAAGATCTTTGAATGGTTCATGCAAATCCAAGAAACCTGCACAAAGTTCTGCCTCTTATATTTAAAAATTTAAAAACTAACAAAAAAACAAACCTTCTCACCCCTAAGCATCACAGGAAGATATACAGGGAGAAAGGCAGAAGTGAAGTAAGGATGCTAACCAGCAGTTCAAAGAGTAGCAAAAAGAAGCTAAAAGGAATGAGTGAATCAGAATAATGTAGTTACTCCACTTCCAAGGAAGGTTACCTCACAGTCACCCAAGATGCCTTTTAAGAGAAATCCTAATGTTATATCTCTTTGCAGGGAAGGTAGAATATTCTGGACTCAAGTGCCTGCAGACAGCTAAATTCAGTATTACAGAAGGAAAAAAAAAAAAAAAGAGAATAGCTTTGACCCCTTCAAAATACTTTCTGCTCTTCTCATATTACAACTGGCATCAAACACAAAATTACAGAGGCTTTTCATCACTTTCTTTTTTTCATTAAAAGTGTCCTTGGTTGCACTGATTTTAAAATATCATAATGCTGAAACAAACCAAAAATTTCTTAGTAATAGCAGCCTGAATGACAGAGTATTAGCACCTTTATCAAACGGGAAATGAACACAACACTGAATTGCACATAGTTTTCACAGCAGATTTGACTAAAGAATCATTGTTCATTAAGCTGGTTTTATAGGAGAAATGCCTTGAAATGTAATTAAAAAGCTGACAGTACATACATTTGTAGTACCCATCACTGCAACTCACTTTGACTTCTGGATTTATTTTTTGTTGTTGTTGTTGTTGATGTTTGGGTTTTATACACTCTGGCTAAAAACTTTAATGTCATTAGCTGCTGGATGTTTTTGTATCACATCCACTATGTTCACTATCTCCTTTTATCTTTGTACATCATCACAGGCATTTTATAGTAGTAGGATAACAGAACATGGGTCCAGACAATGCTCTTAAATAGCACACTTTCCAAAATAATAGATGTATGTATAATATGAACTTATACTACAAAAGATACTGTACAGCATACGGGTATTTCCTTTCATTGAAACAGTCCTCTGTGAAATACTTTAAGAGGGCTTTAAAGTAACCTTCTACATTTCATCTTGAAAAAGGGAAGGGAAAATTTCCACATTGTGGATTCAGTCAGGCGGAGGACATGACTTGTGCAATCCTAATAAATCAGAGCATTCCCATGCGGCAGAAGCAACAGGGGAATAGCGTAAGAGCAGTGCTGCATGTTGACCTAAGCAAGAGCTTATCGAGAAATGATGTCCTTTTAAACAGACTCCTGTATAGATGTTCTGCATTTCCTCTGACAAATTGTAAGTGCCCTGACTGTAACATTCCTAATAAAATAGGGCTGATTTAGCAATGCACAAACTGCCCATTATCCTACTGCATAAAAAGGCCATTTAAAGCAAAGCCTTAGGACACTGGCCCATTGGAAACAGTACATCTGAAAAATTACCCCCATCTTGTGCCACCAAAGCTGTTAACTACCCTAGGGAATATACCTCATTTACAACACAGACAAATGTTAACTTTAATGAGTTTAAAAACTGCCATTTTTCTTGCATGACTTTGATAACACTTGAAATCTTAAGCAAATACTTGGCTATTTTTTCACCTGGAACACCATCTAACTGATATTACCACCACATTTGTTTTCAGCTGCCCTTGTCTTTCCCTCATTCAAGTCATAACACTGTGTGAAAGTGCAATTAAAAAGTACATCTGCTTCAAAACAATCTATTTTAACAAAGTGTTCCTACCTGAAAACTTTGCATGCCAAGATTACTTATCTTACCAAGAGGTGGAGCACCTTTTTAAAAAGTATCTCTAATGAGATCTACAAATCTATGTGCAAGACAGCTTACTTTATTGTGTTTATAAAGATAAAAAATATTTTAAACAGGTTGTGGCTCTTGGGACTGATAAAAACACAATGGGGTTACGGTCATTCAGAAATGTTAATAAAAGTTTTCATAAAATATGATGATGCTCAAGGACTAATGTTTGGGCATGAAAAATAACTATGAAAATATATTTCCTGCAACAGTAAACACTCAGTTTTTCTATACCTCCTTGACTCTCCAAATCCTTCATTTGTTCTGTTGGTGGACAATGTTTCTAGCTATTTGATTGTCCATCTGGGATGGTATTACTATAAGCAGATGCAGCGTATTTGCCCAAACTTCACCCATTCTTTTACAAGTTTTATAGAAAGAGAACATTCACCTGCTTTGGCCATTAAACCCTTGTTTTAAGCACTTAATCTAACTGCCAGTGAATGACATCAAAAAAAAAGCCTTATCCTAACCATACAAAGGAAAACCTGTTCAAATCCTGCAAGAGTGATGGCCTTCTTTTCTCACAGCATAGTTTTCAAGACAAGAAATTCTGGGAAATATAGCAAAAATAGGTGACATTGTTGAAGGCAATCCTGCACCAGTTAAGTGTCACATTATGCTTATACTCCCTATCACCTTCCCTTCCTTTAGCCTGGTGTTCTGTTGCTCCATATAATTAGCCACAAACTGAAAGAAAATGCTTTTTTTTCAAGTAGAATTTCTTACACAAGTCAGATTACCTTAATGAAATCAACATCAAATATTGGATTTTCATGTTCAGACATAGTACTGGGGAGAAAGCCAATACCCGTTTGATCTTTTATTTTCCCCACCTGTGACCAGTTTTTAAAACCAATAATTTACAAATACTTTCTGTTTACACAGAAAATAGGCCTTCAAGCATATAACTCCATTAATTGCAGGCTATCAACACCTATGTGTCTATTCAACAGAGACGTGTATTTTAGAGCGTAGGCACAATTTTGCCTCAAAAATTTTTTTTTTTTGCACTTATGTTTTATGTATTTATATAATTAATGTTTAAGAGTAATTTGATAGGTCAGGTAACACATTTTATCACATTAAAAACAATAAAATAATGCAGAGATTTAAGAAGAATTTAGAGCACTAGCAACCAATTATCTTGTCAACCTTGTACACAAAAGATGAGATTCTCAAAGCTGATTCTGAAACTACTCTGTTCACCAACACATCAGTTTAAAATAAAATGGTAAATGCTGAATTAGTTTAAGATTCACAAAATTGATATTTCAAAACAAACTTAAGTCATGCAAAGTAATTATAATTTTTGGTTATGCAATTTATGTAATTTTCGGGGGGGGGGGGGAAGAAAACCTTAAATAAATTTAAAAACCAGGTATTGGACAAAAATACAAGAGGCTTGAGTTTAAAAAAACTGCAGTTCTTAACCTGGCTAATAATAAGGTGCACTTTTTAATTTATCAATATTTCTACAATTTAAATACCATTCTTTTGGCAAGATCACATACAAAATCTTTATTCTATGAAAAATAACACATCACTAATTTGAAGTGAACAGATCTAAGATTAGCTAGGCAAAAAACATTTATTCATTTCCTTCTAAAGAATCAGCAAAAATTTACCAGAAAAATTAATACAGATATGTAATAAGCTTCATCAACCACAGACTCAAAAGTCAAGAAACACAGTTTATGGTGTAGCTTTCTTTTTTTCACACATCTTTTCAGAAAAAAAAAAAGAAGGACAAAAAAGTAAGCACTATAAAATATTAACACTTTGCATTAATCTCAAACATATTAGTAGTCAGCCGATAGCAATTGCATGTCATATTCCAATTACAAAGCCATTTAGTTGGTCTGCACATTTCTCTATAAATCCAGGTTTGATTCCCAAACTGAGATGTTCTATTTCTGTCCCTACACAGAAACCAGGTAACTACTGAAGGATACATTTTACAGGAAAAGTCTGTAGGAATTACACTGATGGGGATGACTGGTTTTCCTGATTTATATTCTTTGTTTTTTCAGAAGGCAGAAAGCCCAAGGTGAGGATCCTTAGTTACTGTGTATCAGCTTTGCATCAAGCTACTTTGGTTTTTGCTAAAGAAATTGTGATGGTCAAGGACACCAAAAGAAATGGGGAAGAACAGCAGCAGCAACAGATTAGGAGAGCAAAAGCGGAGCAAACTATAGACTCCTATCATGGATAAGGTTTCATTACTACAGAGATCTCAGCACATCTAGATGTAAGATTTAGCAGACAAAAATAGGCACAAGCAGTATCATAGAGCTATGTCAAATCCATTTCAGGTTCCTTCTCTTTTCCCACTGGGAAAACAATCCTCAGCTACAAGGTTTTGTTGCCCTTCTCAAGCCATCACACTATGCAATCTCTGATACCCCAATTGTTTTAGAATATAAGGTAGAGCTCTGTACTGACAAAATTCTATGCCACCAAACTGTTATCAAACTCTAATACAAAACCAGCATCTGTATTTTGCACTGGGATCTATGTAAGGCCATATTCTGACAGTCAGGACACAGACCTGGAATGCATGAGCTATGCAAGACCATGTGCTTCCATGCTATCACCTTATCCACAGACAGAGAAGCAGCCCTGACCAGCCTTTGCATACAGCCCTTGAAAGGGACATGGTGGACAATACTACCTTTGCTGGTCTCATTCAGTCAGCCAACATGGAGCAGAGAAAGATGTGAACCTTATTCCTGCCTCCCCCACCTCTTGGAGACCATCCATACTAATACCAGTACTGGTTTCAAACAGCCTTTGCCCTTGGGGATTGTAAAAACAAAGATGAAAAACAATGCTATTCAGAGGAAACATTGTGAAGGCTACTCACAGTTGTTTCTTACAGGTACTGCAGTAGTTGTCTGAACCTTTTTGTTTCACTGTAAGTTCACAGAAGGAAAGACTTTGCACATTTCTTATTCTTTAAAAAATTACAAAGAAGTACCTAAAGCAGTATAGCAAATTCAAAGCCACAACTTCATCTGGGTGTTGTATGTCCATCTGCATTAGTTTGTGGCCAGATACAATTTAAAGCAACATCAGCTCAAAATTACACTAGTTGCCAACAATTCCCAGATAATGTTAGTGGAGGCCACTCCCAGACATGCATTATCTAACCACTGCGCAAGAATCAGAGTGATATAACAGAATCGTGTAAAGGCTGAATCCAGCAGCTTTAGGAGAGCTCAGTGCAAAGCTTCTGTAAGAAACCAAGGATTGGAGCCCCTGTATCACCCCTATATCACCCCACCACAGAGATGTCCTATTTATATGAACTGCTCAATGATAATCTAACTTTTTCTCATTTCCAAATATTTCTCAGTCCTATGTGTGTATTCCTTCTAGTCTTTTGTTTAAGATATCATGTATACATGCAGTGTCACCTAGCTTCCTTCGTCTCTGGCAAAGCCGGCCAGGATGTAAATAATACAGAGACATACATTCGCAATACGTGCTTACGCAGCTGAACAGACATGGCAGTAAGCGCAAGATAGGCTTTTGTTTCTAGAACCCATGCCAGAGGTTTGAAACTGCCCCCAGAACACAACAATGTTGTTTTTCAAATGTAATTACATATTATTTCAGTGTTTGAAAGGATTTTTATGCTCTGTAACAAAAGACTGAGACATAGAAAGAACTGGAGATTACCGTTAGCCTAAAGATTTATAAAAAGCAGAAATAAAAACTTCATGAAATAAAGTTTCTATTATAAGCTTTAAGTCATTAATAAATTAACAGGATTTACTGGTTGAAATAGATCCCTATAAGCATCTGGTATCTTCTTTTATCCAATACTCAACTAGTAAAAGCAGAATAAAAACGTTATATACTAGTTTTGCTTGGATGAGAGAACAGCTGTTTGATGTTCTGGTTTATGAAAGCGGCCAAGAAAGAGTGTATTTGTTGTGGAATTAATTGGTCCAAATTAAGCACATACTGTTTTTCCAACTTATGGCAGGAATCTATGTGATTTAATAAATATGATAAATAGCTTGTGAGAATAACAAAGGATGATTCTGGGCCACCCCTGTAGTGCACAGACTGTCAGCAGAGTTTGGGTAACTATCATTTCAGCAGTAGAATCTGGTAGAGAGAAAATCTGAAACATTATCTTGGCTTAAAAGCAAATCAGCTAGCAAACATTCTGTAAAAAACCTTTCCTCTAAAACAGCAAACTGAACCAAAGGAAGCATCTTTACCTCTTGAAAGAAAAAAAACCCACAACAATTGGTTGTCCAATAACACCACATTTTAATTTGTAATATTTAAATTGGTAATGAGGAAGGTGTTTTGTCTGAATTTCCATTTCTTTCAGGGCCTAATTATGAAAGACAGAAAAAAAAATGTGCTATGCACTCTCTTTCACATCTCATTACATTTATTCAGCTTTATTACTAATTCTTTGTTAATATAATTTTCACCCTGGGAACTACATTTTTTGTCTAGTTACCCTGATACATGAAACCCTTAAAGCAGGAAGTCCTTGATCACCACATCATATTTCTCATGGTATTTTAAAATGACACTCACCATATTGTAAGAAGTAGGTTCTATCAGCAGGCTGCTCTCTGGAGGTGTTCTTTCTCTCTCTCTCTCAGGTGCTTTAAAGAAGTTTTATCTAGCTTGGTGGCCTAGAGAGACGGGGATCAGAAAGAGAATTGAAATGCTCACATAGGTGTACAATCCATCCCTTCCCACCTTAGGTTTTGCTGTGGTACACTGTACATTACCAGCATGGCATGGCAAATTAAATGATGTGACAGCAAACTCTAACCCCCAGTCTCTTAATCCTGCCACTTGTTAGAGATGGAAACCAAAGCAGCATTTACAGTGCCTCATCTACAGTTAGTTTATGCAAGTTCAGTAAGCAGGTCCCTTAAGGAGCTAAAGAGGAAAACTGCAGCAAATGTGCATGCACTCACAATGAAATCCCAGCCCAGAGGACAAGCGCTGTAATCCCACCAATGATGTTCCAAACCCATGATGGCTACCAGCCGACAATACCCACAGACCTCAATCCATTTTTATTGTATTCAGGCTGCAGTGTTATATTTCCTGCCTCCCCTTAGCACCACACATACAGTGTACTTGAAAACAAAAATCTATAATATTGATCCCACAATGTCACCACAATTATTCTTTTGAAACAGCCATTGAAAACAAATTACATCTGCACTGCCTTTTCATCCGATTGCTCTGGGTGAGCAATGCTCACTGTAGCCGCTAGCATTTTCAGTGTTAGCACTGTGTCACTAAAGACAGCACAGGAAAAGGGGGGGAAAAAAAAAAAAATCAGGGAAAAAAAGAAAACATCAGTAATACATTCATAAAGGCAGCTGGAGGAGGAGGAAGCCATCAAATTAACCAGATCACAAAAAGCCCCTCTAACCTGGTGCAACACTTAAGTCTCTTAGTTTTCTGTATGCAAATCAGGATAATACTAGAACAGTACAGCAGCCAGTTTTCCCTCCAATGGCTCCGAAGGTTGGCTTTTTCCTGCCCAGTAAGCCAGGTATAGTTGTTACACTAATTACATTGACAAAGATTCAGAGGGTCTTATTTTCAGGTAGTCTGTTTAATACCTTGTGATGACAAAAAAGCATTATTTGAAGCAACATGATTTTAACCTCATGTAACATAATTCTATTGACAAACTGGAAGACTTTCTTGACAAGGGAGAAGTGATTAACACAGAAGTGATGACTGCAGAACAAACCCACCCATTCAGATTAAAACAGTGACATGACGAAGCTCAAAGGAATCTGTCCAGAAGAAGCAGAGGCCTTTTGACACAAATAGGAATATGCAGGCAAGGCGGGGGGGGGAGCAAGCCCACCTTCTTTCATTCCAATACTTCTACATTTTTATCCCACTAATGGTTTTACTCACAAATATGAATCACCATATCAGTGAAAATGTAGCGACTCCCACAGCACACAGAAAACGGCATAATTTCATAGAGAAAACCCTGTCAGCAAATGCTAACTTTCATTGCTCACTAATGGTCTGGTTTGGAAACATATATACCTCATCAACTATTTATTTTTTTGCCATAATGGTGGTTGGCCAAGGAAAAGTGCTTTTGTTAAGTTGTGACCACACAAGTCACAGTGGTGGGTTCCTGCAGTGGGGAAACGATAACTTTGGAGTATTAAGAAAACCAATAGCCTTGTTGACATGAACATGGGAGTCTAACCCCTGAAGCCTCCTGATATGAAGCATTGATTTTTCTGTCTGGGTACAGTTCTAAAGCCATTCATTCTCTATGGTCAGGACTCACAGGGCCAGAGGAGGAAGAAAAAAAGGAAAAAAAAAAATCTCTTCTTTCCACTTTTACCTCCAGGCAAAGTTGAGGAATAAAATTCTACATTTTGAGGGATGATTTGTTCAAGCCATGTTTAGTAGAAGCTTATTGCATAAAAAAAATTTGTTTCCTTGACCCTTGTAACCTGTGACCACTTATTCTTTTGTGCACCTTCTTCACAAGATAACAGCAGGGGGAAGTGCCTAGAGAAAGCACCCCTGCTTACTTGTTATTCTCCAAATAATATCACCAAGCTTATTTATTATTCCTCAAATAATACTGTCATGTTCACTTGTCATTCCTCAAATACCACTGCCAGCTGACTTGTTATTTCTCAAATGCTTCCATGCCTACTCGTTATTCCGCCTCATGTAATTACTACATCCCTTACTTGTTATTCCTCCTCATATACTACCGCTGGGCTGCACTTGGTTATTGCTCATGTACTACTGCTATGCCTCTTTGCTATTTCTTCTTTACCACTTCTTCGACACGTTGTACCTTTTTGAAAGGGGAAACAATATTATCATCTGGTATATTTTTGCAACCCATACGCTGACTCCCTGTTTCCTCTGCACCCCTGTTGTGTTCATTTAGTAGCTCTTGTAAATACGCACTGAAAGACACCAAACCCTCTTGTGTAAGAAATAACAGCTCCACAGTTTGGAGCGAGAGCAATACGTTCCATTGTCTTTAAAAAAAAAAAAATTAAAAAAAAAAGGAGAGAAATAAAATTAAATTTAAAAAAAAGAAAATTGAAGAGATGATAGAATAATCACCAGTTTCTCCCTCCCCACCAGGACACAGTAGGCAACCACACAATGGGATGGTTCCTGCTCTGGTGACAGAATGCTGAGCCAGTTTTTGCTGTTTGTCTCTTCTTTTCAAAGAAACAAAGAGACAGCATTAGACAGAAGATGCCAGTGTTATCGAAGGCTAATGTTTGGACACAGAACCTGCTCTCTCCTTCAGCTGGCAACTATTTAATTGATTTTTTTAATGTAAGTAAATATTCAAATGCAATAACACACAATCATCTCTAAGGGAGGCATAAAATATCAGTGTCCACAAAGAGGCTGTCATCTTTACCTAGGTGTATATGTACATACATACACACCAAAACATGAAAATAAACACCTCTGAATACTGATCTTTATAAATCTCTGATAAAGTACACATTCTTACATGAGCATGATGATTTTTACCAATATATGTCTGTATACATGTACACAGATTAATCCTAGACAATCTCTTGTGTTACTATTGCAGAAGTATGCTTATATTATGTTACAGTATTAATATGTTTGTATATTTATTATTAAAATACTTACTGTTCTGCCTTTTGAAGTAGATGGACAAATGATTTAGGAGTAGAAATAGACTAGAAACAAAATTAATGCAAATAATGTGTTGCTTTTTTTTTTTTTTAGCTTGATTAGCCAAGCCAATGGAAAATTCTAGAAAACGTATACAATTATTTTAACTGTCATAGACTGGCAATTGTAATTGACATGATTTGTATGAGATGCAGTGTAATAACTGAATATATTAAAAAAAAATCTCATGGCTTGATTACCAGGAGAACATTACTAGTGCCACAATATTATTAACAACACAATTATCATGGCATCCCTAGGACACGCTCTTAGCACTTCAATGCATTAGCGAACCTTTGCTAACGAAGAAAAAATTAAAGTACAGCAAATTTCAAAGCACCAGTTGTACCCAACATCATTAAAAATTTATAAAACTTCCCCTGAACATGACAAGTGTTTGGTTTAAATGAAGATCAGCCACAAGAAGGAGCAGAAATCTTGTTATTCTTTGTCTCTTTCTCTCCCTCTTTTTCTCTTTCTCTCTTTCTCTCAGACCTCCCCCAACCACCACCACCTCAATCCAGCTGAAATATGTAACCATTACAGAGTGACAGTTTGACACACAATGACCTGTCAGAACATTCATCTCTCAATGTTTTATTTTAGTGAGGAGCCAAACTGCAGAAAAAATAAGCAAGTTGTTTCAAGGCTTGGAATGAGATCAAACATTTCTGGCATCCCCACTTACCAGACCTTTGATTTACAATGGATCTGTCAGAGGCTGATTAGACAGTGTGTGTTTAAAAACCTATAGATGTTCCACAATTGCACAAGCTCTCCCCTTCCCTTTACAAAGAGCATTTCTGCTCTTTGTTTGAATGGGGAGAATAAGCCAGGTTACATTGCAGGACCCTACACCTTGCAAGTGGAAAACACCACATGCAAAACTGCAGGCAGCTGCAATTAAACCTTTGAGGTAGGAGTGTTCCGATTCTCTACTAAAAGAAAGCTGTAGCTCTTCGTTCTCTGCAATATTCGTTATGCCAATTTCTATTACCTTTTCCTTCCAGGCCTAAAGTTATAATGGTCTGCAGAGAAAATATAGGTAGGAAATGCTGCAATCTCTGCATATTTTCAATAATGTTCAAAGGCAACATGCAGCTAAAAATTAAACAGAGAAGTGCAGGTGGCTAAAATATTCCCACACTGCAACATTTTTTTTGCTCATAATTGCAACTAGGGAAAAAAAGGTTAGAAATATATTGTTTCTATTTGTACTTGGAACAGTTGCAGAAAGAGCAGCAGGATTTGTGCCTGGCATTAGAATGTGTAATTCCTTAATACTATATTGTGGCATATGGTTCATTGTAGCAAATTATGAATACATGTGTTTGGAGAGCTTTGGTAGTAAATTTGGGCTTTGTACATCTACAACAATGCCCAAATCTGACAAACGTAATTTATGTAATATTAAGTTAATACAGTATTATGAAATTAGCTCACTGTAGTAAAGCTGTAATTTTTAAATGAAAGACAATACTGTGAAATGAAAACAAAATAAACATTAGCATTTTGTGAAAGGTAGAACAAATCTTCCAAAAGTCTGCTTTGTAATTTATTACAATGCAGTGTTTATGACTTCCAATATATTTAAGACATGGCATCCTTTAACAGTATAGTACAACTACAATGCTGTTCAGAACGATCCCAATCTTTCAACCTCTCTCAGGCAATGCTCACAATTAATTTAAGAGAGACTTTTGAATGAATACTACCTCTGACTAAGGCAGCAGCAAGTTGGAATTCTGGGATCTGGTCCCCAGGATGCTCCTAGTGGGTTGGACAATGTATTTGCTCCATGTGGTAAATTCTGATCAAGGCGACAAGGCTGTAGGAACATAGGCTAATTCTGTGTGTGTGAGCCTATTCTAGATACACAATTACATTTTTCATACCCATATATGTTACCATGAAGAGGGAAATGATAAAAGCATTATACTGTGAGCCCTTTAGCTTCTAGGAAATTGCATGTGTTGCAACATGCAATTTCATGCTTTAAGGGAAAGAGGAAAGCAAATTAGCCAGAGCAGGAGTCAAAAATTAAAAAGAAATAAAAAGATGCTTTGAGGTCATCCCACAAGAACCTGAAGTCATGCACAGTTTCCAATTTCAACTTTTTGAGGAAAAAAAAAGGGAGCATAAAGAAAAATGTATATTAGTATTTTAAGGGTGCACAGAATTTGTGTTATACCTGCTTCATAAAAATATAACCATTGACGGATGCTATGTAGGTAATTCTAGTACACCTCCAGTTGGTCAGAACAACAGAAATTGTCATCTGAAAGCAAGAAGTCCTTTGTCTCAGTCAAGATCTCATTTCCAATATTTAATTTGTTTTCTTTTAAGTGGAGAATATGATTTCCAGGATTTACATGTCCTAAAGAACAAAACACCTTATCAAAAAGGGGGTTTACAGTAGGACATGCAAAATATCATATGCCTCAGGTATCATGAGACTGGAGCTCCATCAAGTTATAGTTACCAAAACCTAGAGGCCCAGAAAGAAGCAACTGTAGAATATAGTGGCTTCATATATTCGTGAAGTTCATGTCGCAGAAACAATGATACATCACAGATGAAAATGTATGACCTTTCTTTTGTGTAAGTGAAAGCCATGTTATATGCTACTGAATATTGCTGCCATCCTAGAAATTCGCTATTGGTATTTATCATTCTGCCACCTTATTTCATACTCTCTGAAACAAAGAAAAAGCACTTTTATCTGAGCAATCAGTGAACTGCTAGAATTGTATTACTGTGTTAAATGTATGAATGAATCATGAAATACGAATTAGCACAAAATGCTAAAATAAAGTCCTACAAAATGCCTGTATGAAATGCATATAATGTGCATGCCTGTACACCAGGTACAAATGTCGTCATGTCCTTAGAGTCTCAAATCCATATTCTATGTTATTCAAAATATTGCAGGGGGAAATCTAATGCTGAATAAGGCATGTACAATTGCCTGCTGTTATGCATGTCTGCAATTTGCGTATCATGAACTATATAACTCAAGCATAAAAGTTGCTGCACCTTAATCCTGGAAAACCTACGTATCTGAACTCTGAAAATAGCCTTAATTTTAGGTGCCAACAAACATGGCCACTTTCATTAGGAAAGTGAAACATATCGAATAATTAAACTCAGAAAGGGCAAATTTCAGATACGAGCTCTCTGCTGTAGAGACCAAGAACAAGGTAACAGCTGCTGTGTTAAAGAGGCAGTGTCTGCATGCATTTGTGCCTGCGGCTGACACTATGCAAGATTCTGCTAAAAGCAGTAAAGTGGGAAGTATGTAACTTTTGGGGGTCCATTTTTCTACTCATTAAGCTGACAATCAGGGAAACAAAAAAAGACTGCCTAGGCACAAATCCAGACTACGGATTAACCTGCTTATGTCTTTTTAGGCATGCTCAAAACAAGACCTCTTTCAACCTGAATTTTGGTAAATTGCCTGGAGTAGGTTGATTTCCTGGAGCAAGACTGAGATCCAGTATCAGAAAACAAGGTTGTTGGCAGGTGAGCCTGGATCTTTCTTACAATTCAGTGAGAATACCACCAAATCTGAAGAGTGACAGGTGATTTAAGATTACAAGAAAGCAACAGAAATGCTTTCAGTACAGCAATTTCATGTGATCACACCCTGTGTGTGCCTCTTCACTTTTCAATCTACTGTCCGTTTCAACAAAGTTGACAGAGAATGATAAGTTCAAAGATAAGCACCTTCCTACACATTTTTAAGAATGGCATATCCACAGAGAGAAGACGTCCTTCTACTGACCTTCGGAAAACTTTCAGAATGACCTCAGGAACACCTTCAGAATTACTTCATACCTTACCAGATATCAAAGAATCTGTAGCAGTGAGTAATTAAAAATGCTGCAAAAAGCTAGAGGACATCCACTTCCTGGGCATCAGTATCCAGCAATCATAAAACAGAAATCTATGGTAAATTAGACTTCTTAAGTTTCATGGAAATATGTATTTCAACATGTGTAACAGCCACTTAAAAATAACATGTCTCAAAGCACAGCAAAAGTGAGATGAGAGCAGCTAATACCCTCAGTTCAGTTACTGTGGGGTATTTGGCCATTCACAGCTTGCATACTTACAGGCTGTGAAGCTCAGTAATATTCTCAGCATTAGACAGCTCCATCAGCATGCATCTATGTTATTATTGCCTGAACTATCCTTGTATTCAGACTGTCAGCATTTAAAATATAAAATTATTTTTTCCATGTTAACTTGAATTATCCTTTCATACACATATAACCTTATGTATATTCATACCCACATAATAAAATCTAACTCAGTGACAGACTCTACAAAAATTAACATTGTCAATTACTAATTATAGCATGCCCACAGGTACAGTTATGAAAATGCAACCAAGTAACAGGCTTAATTTCAAAGAATTACACCTTTTTTCTATTCTAGCACATTTGAATGTTTTTATCTATTACTATAAATATAGAAAAGCAAGATCAACAGATAACATTTTATAAGCCAAATTTAAGGACACTCTGTTTTGACCCTCTTCTTGCTCAAGGAACACATCCTGTTCATTCTGACTTTTTAAAATCAGTTAAATATAAACAAATTAACTTCCCATGCATGTTGTTTCTGAGTGAATTACTTTTCATTTTTAGAGTGGTTTTCCATCACTACAAACCTTTCCTTCCCTTATGCACCAGCAAACATACTGTTACAATTTAAAGGTCATGTTCTTTTCAAACTGACAGGGCCCTCCAAAATTTTGATGAGAGTCCCTCCAAGAATCACACCATACAAACGGAAAGGAATTAAGTAAAGCATCACTTGATGTAGGCTCAATCATGTGAACTGATTAGAAAATGTAACCATGGAGAGAGGTGATTCAAAGTGTGACGGACAACCTTTCAAAGAAAGGAGATGTCATGTTGATAATAATAAGCAAGTACCTGACATTGAAGGAGGGAGTGAACACAGAGGGTCAATAAAGATATAATTGCCTTCAGCTACTAAAAAAAACCAAACAAATCCCAACACAAAAAAAAACACAAAAAAACCACCATCACCCCACAAAGCAAAACCACACCAACCAAAACACAAAATCTCTTTTCCAACTTTTGTTTCTTCAGACCCCAAGATAAATATTTAAAATAATCAGAACATTTCATCTCTGTAGGTCAAGTTAAGTTTTAGCCAAAAGACACTGAAAAAAATGTATTAATGACAGCTCAGTTGCTTAGCTCATTCTTTCACCAAGTAAAATGTATGTCTTAAAGTTCAAAGCCAAATACATAAGAGTTTGCCTTAAAGGTTATATTGATACATATCGATCTGCATTACAAGTTAGATCATATTTAAGAAAATAGCACTGGCTTTGGATTGTAATACCCACATCATTCAAAGAAATGATACAAGCAGAAAGTAAATGCATCCATTTGAAGGATGTTTCTTACCAGGAATATGATCGGTTCTTCTTTATACATTTTAAACAGAGCAAGTCTAAACATCTTTAGGAAGCACAGTGTAAGCTGGATTATGATAAAAAAATCTTTCCACAAAATAAAAGTGGCAGTTACCATGCATTACCAACACAAGATGAAATCTGCAGCCCAAAAGAATACTCCACCCTCCTTCCCATGCAATCAATAAAGAGCCTAGCCAAACTGAAGAAATGGGTAAAAAGTAATTGGAAAATACCATATTCTTGTCTTCCTTTTGAAATTAAACAATATTTAACCTGTTTTAAAATTATTTATTTTATAGTTCTCTAGTTGCTGCTCTTTCTTTTTCCATCAGTTGCTAAGATTTATGGCGCACAAAACAGTTCCAGCACAGAATGAATGTTTATGGCAACAATTTGAAAACATTATATCCAAGATAATTTTAATGATAAGGCCTGTTCTCTTGTCTGCATTAAAATGTATATAATGTATATGAATAAATGTAATCTTAACTGATTTAGATACTATATTCATATTGATGTCAAAGAGGTGAGTGAACACATTTAGTGCTTTAGCCAACCATGGATTGAAGATTATAGTTAATTAAAAAGTAGATATGGACCCTTTCTACTATAGCACAAATCCATACCAAATTTGCACCTGGTAGGGTATCTTCAATAGTTGAGGCAAAGTAAGTCAGAGGCACAACTCAAATTCTTACTGGACAAACGCCCATTTCATCAAGAAAGTAATAAACCATGGCACCAATGACAAACTTTGACACTATTTGCTTGACATAGTGCCTGCTCAAGGCTTGTCCATGTGTTGCAGATTGAAAGCTTCAGGACACAACCAAAGTGACACCCCAGTCATACAATCTACTGCCTGTCTTGGAAAGAAACAAGGTTTTACTGCGATCTAGGTCTGTTGCAATTGCTCCTTGGTCTGCTGGCTAATGAGGTCAGACAGTACTGTCCATTCTAGACATATTCTTTTTAGGGTATCATCTCTCCAAGAGACATTCCATGAGGACAGACCCTTAAATGTGCCATCAAAGCAAATTATAATGATAGAATTTATTAACATTTTTTATGAGGCAAAAAAGAATCATACTTTTAAGGAAACACAAAATAAAAATGGGATTAAATAGAAAATTAATTTCTGAAATTATGTGGTAGATTTTGTTTATGCTATCGGAAAGCTTTTGTTACATGCAAAGATAAATGCTGAACTTAAAATGTATAGACTCCCCTTTCTAGAGATCTTAACCAGACCTCTTTTTTTTCAGCAACTGACAGCTTTCCCACATAGAAAGTGAGTGAGCAAGCATGCCTCTGTATTCACATATATATGAAAGGACGGACTTTCCTTCCTTTTTTTTTTTTTTGGGGGGGGGGGGGGGAGTGGATTTTTGGGGGGGGGTTTGGTTTGGTTTGGTTTTTTATTTTATTTTTTATTTTCATGCTTCTTAACACAGCCTTTCTAAAATGGAAAACTGAGATTGAGGTCACTTGAATCCATAAGCGAATACCACAATACACTCATGTAAGTCAACGTTTCTGTTCAGGAGTCAACAACGTTCCTCCCTTCAAGCCCTCAAATTTGCACAATGGGTGGAGCTCCTAAGATATTCAGTCATATTTAACACAATGCATACTCTGAAAACAAGCGTCCCGTTAGTTATTGACCTGTCACTGCCCAGGTCCATGCTTAAGTGAAGATATTATAGCCACAGCCAGCAGCAGCCATGTCTTCATTAGGGAAGGTTAGGGGTGATGTTGGGAAGAAAATAGATAAAATGTAGCAAGATAGTGGAGAAAGGACATGGGACTTTGTCCTGGGTTCAGCAGTAGCAGTCATTTTTCCCCTTCTTAGTAGCTGGTGCAGCACTGTGTTTTTGACTTTTGGCCTGGGAACAATGCTGATAACACTGATGTTTTGGTCTGGCCAAGGACTTTCTGAGCCTCATGCTCTGCCAGGGAGGAGGGGAAGCCGGGAGGAAGTAGAGACAGGACACCTGACCAAAACTGACCAAAGAGGTATTCCATACCACAGCACGTCATGGCCAGGATGTAACTGGGAGTTACCCTGAAGGGCTGGGACTGCGGGGCTGAACAAGGTATCAGTTGGTGCTTGGTTGGGCTGGGGGGCGAGTTACCAGTCGGCAGGTGGCGGGGTGCTGTATTCTCTTCCCTTGTTATTTCCTTTATCGTTATTAATATTGGTGGTAGCAGCAGTGATTTGTGTTTTACCTTAGTTACTAAACTGTTCTTGTCTCAACCCATGGGAGTTGCATTCTTTTCGATTCTCCTCTCCACCCCTCCGGGAGTAGGCAGAGGGCAAGAAGGGGGGGAGTGAGTGAACGAGCCCTCTGGCTGGGTTTAAACCGCGACAGACTTACAAAAGGAACAAATGAGAAATCAAAAAGAAAACACACACATTAGTATTTCCCAGTAGTGTCAGAGAAGCATAATGGACAGAAGATGTAATAACTACTCAACCTCTGTTCAGGCACATCACTGCAGTAGTCATAGGGCTGTGCTTAGATAAACATTTCAGTCCAAAACAGTGCTACAGTTTTGACCATTCTTTCCTATTTATCCCCTCTTATTGCAGCTGGCTTGATTCACAAAAGCGTTTTGATGACCTGATCCCAGATTCTTTTGGGAGAAAGAAAAAAAAGCCAAAAAACAGAGCCAACCAACCCCTGCCTCACACCTCAGGTGTGTACCAGATGTGCTACATGTTTCAATGGAAATAAAACTTTCAAACCAGTGATTGTTTTTCCAGTCATCTCCAAATACATGCATGGTGGGCACATTTGGTTCCAGTGACCATACTAAAAGTAGTCTAAAATAAAAAATCCACAAATTTACTTACTGTAGGTACGAGGCCTCAGCATGAATCAATTTGATCAACTGATCCATTTTTAAGACACCTAATTTCTTGCCAATGTAGAGAGTGCCTTAGAAAAATTTAGGAGAAATGGAGATTTCAACCTCTGTCAAAGAAAGACATACTTTTCTTTCTGAAGACATGACACACTTTTGAGAAAGGTGACATACTTCTGGACATTCTTGCTTGAGCATATGCTCTATGAAAAAAAACATTTGTAACATGAAACCCTATTTCCAAATTACACATGAGTTAAGAATTACTTCCTCATAGAAGATTAAATTCTGATGCAAATGGAAGGGGGTCAAGCATAATGCAAAAAAGAGACCAAGCATTTTAGGGGAAAGACATAAAAGTGAAACCCAAGGGTTGCAAAATCCACATGAACTAAACCCATGACTCAAATTATTATAATTGAAAACCATTAAGCTCAGCTCTGTTCAAGAAAAAATTAACTTTATAGAGACTATCATTATAAACTATTGCTTCATCAGGAAAATATATCAAGGTTATATTTTATAATTTTTATCCTCTCTTCCATGTAGCTGCTAGAAGGCAGTTACACTGAGAGCTGGATCTTTCCAAAGTTGTTAACAAGACACATTCCTTTTGGTTCATGGCTAGTATTATGAGAGTTTCTGTCTTATGTCACTATTTCTGACACATGCTGGAGATAGAACATCTTGGCTCAAAAAATATTGGACTATCATTTTATGAGAAGAGACTTTCTAGACCACAGAAGCAGCTAGATTTAGTACTGACAACACAGAGGTAATGATAACCTATCCTTATATAGCCCAGAGTCTTAGATATTGTAAACTCAATTAGCAATTCTTTTATCTTCACCCAAAATAGATATATTGAAAATTGCAGATTGAGGGCTTTTTTCATATAGTTCTGACCACAAAGATAAATACTGCCTTGCTTTAGCAGCATAATTTTTAGCCCACTCATTTTTCATCCAGTTCAGGTTGTTTGATTCTTAGAGTCCATATTCCAGGCAGTCAGAGCACTCATTTATGAGCAGAATGCAGGCAAATGTGCATTTGTTGGAGATGACAGGCATAAGAGTTGCACATCATTTTGCCACAAATAAACTTTTCCTTTGGTTTGTACTACATCATGCCCTTCCATTTGAACAATTTTGATAAAGACCTGTTACTCCCTTTTCTTTCACTATACACAGTGTAGTTCACATTAGATAAACACTTCTATATGTAATCATCAAGGAGAAATATCCCACACAAGGAAACAGACCTTGTGAAATAACATTTCACTTATCTGTGATGTTTTTCTGAAGTCTCTAATCCCAGAATACATCTGCATATAGTCTTGTTGCAAGAAATTCTGTTCTCAAAGACCAGCAAACAAATATAAGCATAGAGTTGAGAAAGGTTTCAACAGTGACATGTACGTTATTTTACTTCTTTTGCTTTGCTTTTCGTTACACCTAAAATAGTTATTTTAACAATAATTTAACAGGCAATTTACAGACATACACAGAATCTGAAGAGGTCTTCAAAATACTTTGGAGGAATAGATCATAGAGTCTAAGCCAAAAATATACATCATCTATTTGAGCTTTTCACATTTTTACTGGGTCTCAGTGATTTACTACTATAAAATAACATACACACAGCTATACTCTAGTTACAACAACACAGCCAACATGAATAGAGACAGCAGTAAAGTTTGAAACTACAGCAAGTACAGAAGATTTGAGTTAGCACAGTATGACAACAATAAACTTATTTATAAGTACATACTTTCAAACTTACCTGCATGCTTGCAATAAATATGAAAATCAAGTGAACAAAAAACCTGTTGGATTTACACACTTATGTCTACACTTATCAAACACTTTTCAACAGCAAGTATTTCTAAACAGTGGTTATAACTTCTGCTAACAGAAAAGAACAGCCTGTTTTGTTGAAATAAAGTTGACATTTAATTTACTCCTGTAAATTTAAGTTGTTCATTCATTGATCTTATATGCTGACAGACAGGATTCCTTTAATGTTCTTGTGCAAAACCATAAATACAGTGTAGTTAAATTTCAGATAGGAAAATATTATGCTTTGTCTTGACAGCACCACAGTTAGGCATAAAGTTATAATGTTCAAATAATCCCTTCTGAGACTCTCTGTGTCATAAAATATGTAGTCTTTCAAAGCATATATGTATCTGTTATTTGATTTTTCCCAAAATCAGAAAGAGATGAACGGGTATCCGGATTCTTTACCTACAGATCCAAATTTCTCTCTGCTTCAGTCCCCATCTCCAGGCTATAAATATCTGATACAAGGTCTATCTGATACAAAAATACTTGATAAAATATAAAGTTATTACTTCCACCTAGGTGAAAGACTACAGAAATTTGGTGGTTGGTGGGTTTGGAGCTTTTTTACAAATAAAAGCCCCAAACCTAAATTCAATGTCCTTACTTTAATTCCTGCAATATTACTTACCGTAATTCTTTTGGTCTTACTAACACTGATGATATTTTAAGTAGTGACCTAGGAGTTATTTCTCCAATAATGAAGAAACAGATGCATCCATCACACTTCATGTAGATGAAGTAAATCAAGCTCAGTTCCAGAACCTCATGTGCATACACATCCATTTATTTTGTGAACAAGAGGCAAAGTATGCATTGTTCCTTGTTTAACCCAAGCGATTAAAGCCTTCACATTCCATAATCAATGCAGTTAATCTCTCCCATTTCCTACATTCTTGAACACTGATTGTCCAATATCCCTACATTTGGCAGATTTATCTTGAAATAAAATGGCATATTAAACAAAGAACCTCTATGATGAGAATACATGCAGTGAGATGGAAGCCAAAAAAGAAAAAAACAACAACAAAAAAATCAAATTAACAACAACAAAAGTGCGCAGCTAGTTTAGCAAATAATAAGATGTATTATTAAATTTAGACCTTTTATCAAATGTTCTCATGATTCACACTAAGGTCTCTTTTCATCTGGGTACTTCTCTCATTTTTATTGTTAATGGATTATCAAAATTCCATCATACAATCCAGAATGTCTGCTTTTTTAACCACAGAAAATGAACTACATAAGTTCCCGTACAGATAGAACACTATATCAAATTGATCTGTAAAGAAGTAGCCACTTTCAGCAACTACTGCACAAGTACATATTAATTTTATAGTGCATTATTAGGACAGATAACTCAGCATGTTCATGATGGCCCCTATTACTGCAGTCTCTTATGTTCTAACAGCTATTACACCATATGCTATTGAAACATCTGCAGACTTTCAAGCAAAAAAAGCAAGGGTTTTTTCTCAATCATCATTGCACACCAAGGTGCTCAAAACCATATTCTGTATTCAAAGGTGAAATAACCAGTGTGACAGATCACATAACACTGCTGTTTGGTTGCTGAAGAGTAGACAGAATTTCTTAGTTTAAGCATTGTATACTGCATTTTTCCTCTACAATCAGTAGTCCAAAAAGGTGCCGCTGCAAAACCAAAAGGTTCTTAAATGGCAAATAATGCAAGCTCCTATTGTGCTTGCTCCTTATGACTTTCTCCAAGTAGAGTTTTGCCTTCAATGAGCCTAGAGCTCTCTTTAAACAATAGTGTTTAAAGTAGAGATGCTCTATGTCAAAGGAATATCTGTATCAAGTTCCATCTGAAACTGAGAGGAAAACAGTCTAAATATCCAAACTATTCACAGAGAAATAATCAAAAAGTAAAAATTAAAAAAGAAAAAAAAAAAAGAAAAAGTCTTAGGGGCATATTTCTTTTATGGCTCAAATATTCAAATATTTTGGTTATAAGATCCTTAGGATGCATTCTGGTTATTAGGCAGGCACAGCAGTTTCTATACACCTCCACAGACAAGCACATGGATCATGCATATGAAACGAAAATTCAGTTGATGTTAACTCATAACAAGGATTACTGAACCAGTCTTTCGGCAGCCACAAACAAGTTGACCAGAACTAGGTATTCTGTCAGCATCCCTTGACCTCTAGTTGTTCCTACCAAAACCCATATCCCATGCTCAGCACCAGAAAATGAAAGCAGATTACCTTAAGCAAAATACTGCCTTCAGAAGCTCGGTTTGTGTCTTAAGTCAAAACTAACTCTTAATGACCCAGACAGTCTGTGAGAATAAGAGGAAGAGCTGAAAAACACCTGAACATTTTTTGTGAAGAAGTCAATGTGTTTGTCAACTGAAAGAGGAACGAGCCAACTAAGTTATCCTCAGGGCTCCTATAATTCTAACATGGATAGCATGCTACAAGGCAATCTCCCCCCCTCTGTTTAGCCAAGACTCCCCTAAAAGATAATATTATTGCTAATTCAAGATTCCTTAAACATATTTTGTGGCCATTAAAATATTACACAGTTGGAGTTACTGAAAAAAAAATAATAAAATATTTTACATTAGGACCAAAGGAATTTGTGGTCTGAGTAGTAATTACCTATAGCTTAATATAAATCAAAAGATATAGTAAAAAAAGTAATTTTGGACAATAGAAGAAACCCTATTTCATCACAAACATTTGACATCTTAGTGGGAGGCAGTATGCCTCTCCCTGAAAGCGGAACTTTCCCACTCTGCCAGAGAAATATTAGGACATCAAGGAGTTTTTAGCAATTCCGACTAATTTCAACAACAACAACGGCAGTACTCCCTGCTCAGCATTTAAAGACAAATCCAAGAGGAAAGAACTAAGAAGAAACAGAAAGGGTAGAGAAAATGGCACCTCTGTATCTCTACTCACTTTGCATTTGTTTTCTACTAATTAATGCCATCTGAAAAGGCTAAGTTTAAACAGAAAACATAGTCTGGTTCTTCAGACCCAAATTCTATTCAATAATATTTAAATTTTAATTATCAACATTTCCACCATAGAACACAAAGACTGAAAATATAAACTTTCTCATTTTGAAAAACACAATGTAAATCATGTACATTAACCCTTATATTGCAAACCATGACTGCTGGAATTGCATGGAAACAGTTATGCAATCCAGACATATTGTTTGGGCAATATCTTTTCCTTCTTTTAGCTGCTAAGTCTTCATCTGAAAATGCAGCAATTTCAATTAAAGTAGAATATAAAGCATATAAAACATAGGGTAATGTCTGAATTTGATATGCAATGTGTGCCTTGAGGCACTGTATCATAATTCAGTCTTGCTTTCATTCTGTCTAAACATGTATTTACCAACAATAAAGGCAGGCTCTACTTTGTTGTACAGGTGGAATCCTCATCTCTTCTCTCCCTCTTTGATTTGATCTTTTCTACCTGAAAGTCGGCATATTGCAAAACTTTTTTGTAAAGTCTATGCAGACTTTATTTCAGTGACCTCTAGTCCTTATAATTACAACTGTTCTGAGCTTCTTGAGACATTGATCACATCTACATCCATGTTTGTACAATACCCACAGTAACAGGGCATTTTCTAAGTCTGGGGACCCTAGGCAATACTTTAACATAAATACTATATAATAATAAAGTTCTGTCAAGTCAGTGATCTGTGAACTGCCTCAGATTCACGTGATAGCACGTTATGGCGAAAAGGCAGACCTTAGCAACCATCATATAAAATCTCTATGGTCTAGAAAGTACTTAAACAATGATTTACACAAAAGTCATAAAATTAATAGGAATTACATATATTCAAAGTTAGTACATACACCAAAATTGACATTTGTACTCAGTTAAGGATTTCAAGTGCTCATTTCCCCTTTGCTCTTTCAACACTTTCCATATCAAACACTAAAAATGTTCATTGATACATACATATACCAATAAATTACTAATCAGCCAAGCGTTATGAAAACATTGAAATAGATTTTGATAAAATTGAAAAAAAAACATTTTACATTAACAAACAAATATAATTAGCAATTAGTTTAAAATAGTAATAGCTTCACATGAAGTTTGTCAAAGTAGGGTTAAATTGATTTTCCATTTCATCTATTCCTAGCCAATAATTCCCCCATTTTCACCTATATTATAAGAGCCATACAGTGCCTTGGCATTAACGTTCATTTCTGGGGAAAATGCAAACTGAGCTGGCTTACTTGGAAAATTGGACTTGCACAGAGAAGTAACTAAAAATAAGGGGAAGAAAAAAGAAAATTGCGGAGTTAGATACAGAAAAAAAAACTGTTTGGGTATCTCATTAATGAGTGGAGGTGGGGTGGGGAAACAAGAGAAGAAACATAAACCAAAAGGCCAACATACATCCATCTTTCATCTGGCCACAATAACAAGTCTTGCATATTTAAATGAAAGCAAGACCTACTACAAAACAAGTGAAAAATTATATTCACTAAAATAGTCAAATACGCCATCACCCCTTTCTAAGACTAAGCCAATTACAGCTAAACCCACTGCATTTTTAGCTTCATCCTACTTTACTTAAATGTAGACAATTTAAACAGCTTTGAAACAGGAGGACACATGCTTCACAGTAAACTAAGAAAGGTATATCCCACTTTCTGATTTATATGAATTCTAGGGGGAGGTATTATGCAAGCGATAATACTCCTTGTATATAAAAGCCTTCCTATATTAAAAAAATAAATAAATATTTTTTTTTAAATACTATGGCTTTACTGAAGTGATACATATAAAACATTCTTATAGGTATACCTAGCTATAGGTAACAAATAAATAAATAAATAAATAAATAAATGAACTATACTGTTAAGTATCTAACACAGCTTCAGTAGAAACCCATGAAACTAGACATTTTAAAACTTTCCATAAGTAATGAAAGAATAAATTAAGCTCTAATTAGCTTAAAATTTTAGTAAATTTACTGGAAGAAAAAAGGCAAACTTAAAAATGAGACAATGAAACCCTAGATTTTACAAAAGAAGTATAGTAAATGCCATGTATTTGAAAAAGAAAAGAAGTGAAAAAAGCAACTAAGTGTTTTGGATGTTTTATCTGGAAAGGAAGAGAAACTACAGCCTCTCTAAAACATGCTCTGAAGTATGCCCTGAAAAAAGGTAGATGCTAAAAGTTTTATTTCAGAAGAAACAGCTTCTTTATTTTGCATGTTTCTTTCTATCATTATTAAGTATCTTTTTTTTTTTTCCCTTATTGCTGAAAATAAAAAAGTTACTTCTGCTGACATTAAAAGCCTGATTTTACAAACTATTCAATGCACTCTAAGGATACTGTTAAAAGACATTGGCATGTTGATGTGAGCCGTACAAAGGTCAGTGATTTGGAGGCTCTTTCAGACAATTTGCCAGGATTTTGGCATTTTGTAAGCACACATAGGACAGCTCTCCAGCAAGCTGACCTTGACAGTGAATTGGATAAATAAACCTTCAATTTACCCCCTCCAGCTCGATGCTAGCCCAGCTGATCCCTCTGGAGCCTTCACCTGTCCATATCGTTCAACTGCCGGCAACTTTCAACTGACGAACATCCACAGCTTTACAGGTTCTGTGACAAACACCATCTAACAGATAAGGCTTCTGAAAAGTCAAAGTCAATAGTGTTTCCATTGAAAATTTAATGCTGCTTCCATCTTTACCCATCATTCTTCCTACTGTTGCATGTATCCCAGGAGGCACTTCAAGCAAAAGCACTACTCCATAACAGGTAATGACGTGGCATTTAATGATACTGTCCAAAGTGATCCAAGCCCATGGAAAGTAATGTGCACTCATGTACCAGATAAGCACAGCTGAACGTACTAGAACAGCAGTATCTTTCACTGCACTGTCACTAGATACAATGTGACATATGCTCTGCCATTGTACCTGGCTTTTCCTTTTACTTCACCATCAGAGGAAAAGAGCATTTTCAGATACAGAGCACCAAAGTGTTAAGGGAATTCAGTAAAAGGTAAGATGGCAACATATCCGTAATTAAGTATTCACAGCCTCTTTAATACTTCAGTGCTCTTGGATTCGCTACTAAAATCTGTGAATTATACCTCATTGAAGAATGTCCTTAATCGACTCTGACATGTTTTATTGGAGGCAGAAAAAATGTTTCAGTATGATAGATAAGGTTAAAAATGTTACTACTCTGATCATTTACTCTAGTGCCTTGCAAAAAACTCCAAAGCCAAAAACCATTTACATCAGTCATCTGATGCAATGGAGAAAAGAAAGCATTATCTGACAGCCCATTTTAGCTGATGGGACAAAGTGCACATTTTCAATTTTTCTGACAAAGTTATGTTGTTTATGTAGATAAGAGGGGAAAAAAAAAAGAAAAAGAAAGCAACTAAATAACTGTAACAGTTCTACCGCATGCCATAAGGGTCTGAAATTTCAGTTAAACAGCAAAGTACCTTGAGACCACGCAGAGCATAGCATGACAAACAAAAATCATTTTTATGGTTTCAAACCAAATAATACATTACATGTTTTCTACTCTAATAGCAGCACAGAGTTTTGAGGCAGCCCTAGAACACTGCAGCAAAGCTCAGCATGACATCTCTATGCGTGTGTGAGAATAATTCTCTCACTGTAGCGTTACCTAGGAAGTAGTTTAATAAAAACAGCCAAAATATTTTTAAGTAAACATTTAAACTGAGTTTTTCTTGTACGAATTTTGATACTCTCCAGATATCAATGGTTTCTGTTTAGACTACTCACTGCAAAAGGGAAGAAAAGGAATCTCATACATATTCAATTTCTATTATTAATTTTAGTAAAGTGATCCATGACTATGTGGGGAAGTTAGAAAAGAAATTTTTAAACTCATCAGCAGCAACTTCTCCATGGAAAGACATGGCACTGGCAGAAAAAGATGGCTATTAAATCACATTCCACAGGACACAGCACATTAAGTTTTCAAATAAATTATCTATACATTTAAAGCCTATGTGGATAGCCTATATGAGAGAGAATGTATGTTTTGAGTCCCTGTTTTCACCACGAAAAGAATACATCATCATTTTTGGTCACGCCAGTAAAGCAAAATTAATAGAAGGGATTTTATTTGCAAGTTTATCACTTCAAAACAAATTAGGAAGAAACAGTGTTTACTACAAAGGCAATATAATCCCATTTTGGTTCATTTTACTACTCATACACAAGAAGGTAAGCCCACATTTAAGAACTGGCCCAATTACTTCAGGCTTTGCGATACACTCCTAAATTACTAAGACATCTATGAGCTACACCATCATCCATTAGAAACCAAACTGAAAACTTACAAATAATTGGCCAAGGACCTAATACTACAGAATAGACAAGGCTTTAAATTAAGACCAGATGTTGGATTTTATTCTTTAAACAGCAGTTCTAAGGACAGAGAAAGATCCATCTTCGAAGCCTACTTCTGCCTGCAGACAATATCACCAGTCTTAATGAGGCTGCTGAATGCTTTATGAACAATTCCATCCACTAGTTACTATATTCTGGCACCAAAATTGAAATATTCATTCTAAATCTTGTCATTAGGATGGTATTGCATTCTGCCAAATTTCCAGTGCCAATTCTTATATTCAATTGTGATCAAGTGTTTCTCCAGAACCAAACGCCTAACACAAAGGTCTGCCTCCACATCTTGTAATATCACCAGCTCATTAAGAAAACTTAGTTCCCATAGACACTGTTTGGAAAAGAGACACAAGGAAAACAGTTTTTCATATCCCACTCACATCCATGCTACCTGCTGCTGCTACCAGCTACCTGTATCTCTGCTTATATGGTTAATCACAATCATAAAAATCCTACTGAACAGGACAGTCCTTCCTCCAAGATAAAAGGCAGGGGTGGTAACAGACAAGGGGAATGGAAAATTTAGGGCATATTTCAAAACCGTGAGCTAAAAATATGGCCATGTACTCAGTAGAATGTAGAAAATAAAAATAAAAATTCCAACACAGAAAAATATAGGGTATAAGAAATATGTTTGTACGTCACACTGGGGACTGTCAGTCAAAACTGTGCCTCTGGTACACTAATATGCATTACCATGCACAGAAAAACATGAAAAAAAGGCTACCTTCTGAAAACTATTCTTTTAAGAGCATTCATGAATTTTACAAATAATTAAAAAAAAAAAACGCTTTCCTACTAGAACTTCTATTTTTTAAGTATATGCTTTAGAAGGCTAATTGTCACACATGAGAACAAGGTCTCTCTTCCTGCTGTATGGCCATTTGCAATGGTGAGACTTCCAGCCGTGGGAAGACATCATGTACTACAACTAACCATGCATTCTCCAAAGTAACTGTGGGGAATAGACAGAGTAGGAGGGTCATATCTTTATCTCCTCTTCCCTGGAAAGACCAATAGAGTAAGGTGGTATTTAATACAAAAATACAAATCATTACCCTGTAGTAAAAAGAAACAGCTCAAAGAGCTGGGCGTCTGAGAGTCAAAATTCACAATCTGGAGCTACCTGACAAATCTTATCTAAACATAACATAAGGTTACAATTAACCCCAGAATATTTCACTTAAAACTGGTATATTCTTGATGAATGAATCTTTACATATGCAATTTTTCTCCACAGAAATTAATACACCATTTCTGCCCATATATCACAGCCATGTATGCAGAGGTTCACACTTCTATACCTCAGTTTTTTGAATCTTGCTTTCATGGCCTTTGAAATTATTTATTATATTGGTTTTTCTGCATAATAATTGCTTTCCTTTTCTACATTGCAGGGCTCAAGAGGAGAAAAAGGAGGAGGAAAGAAAAGAAAGAAAATGTACTTTCCTTGTTATTAATTTTGAGACTGCTTTTTTTCTTATTTATTTTAAAGTAAGATGTTTTATTTCCCAGGCAGTATGTATGCCTCGTTCGATGAAGTGTGAGGTGCAATTGCTGCCCTAGCTCTGTGTGTGGCTGTGGCCTTAGAAGTCAAGGATAAAAGAAACAAAACTTTGAGGTTTTTTTAATTCTCAAGTGAAAAATCCATTTGATTTCTTTTTGTTTATTGCTGCACTACTTAGGTAATTGCTTGAGTTGAGTCAGACTGACGGCAGGGCTCTGGACCCTCTGACTCCAATCTTTTTGCTTTATTTATTAGTCTCACTTATTAAAAGAATGTCTTGGCTTATATGATGGGTACTATTCAAGCAAAAGTTAAATCACTTACATTTGCAATTTAAGTCACTGACTGAAAAAAAACCATGTTAAATATTTACGAAGACTGTCTAAAACACACAAAAATCACAAGCTCAGCTCCCCAAAAAATCACATTGTCCAAAAGGGTCTGTGAACATTTGCAATGCATTTAAGTGAAAGAAGGCCACAGTAACTTGCAGGTAAGAGTGAGCCCACACCAAAACTGTAGCCTCAACATGTATGAAAAACTTGGCCATGCTTAAGCAGATCATACGCAATAGCTGTCCTGGGTTCAGCAGTAGCAGTCATTTTTCCCCTTCTTGGTAGCTGGTGCAGTGCAGTGTTTTGACTTTCAGCTCGGGAACAGAGCTGATAGCAAGCAATGTTTTGGTTTGGCCAAGGACTTTGTGAGCCTCATGCTCTGCCAGGGAGGAGGGGAAGCCGGGAGGAAGCAGAGACAGGACACCTGACCCAAACTGACCAAAGAGGTATTCCATACCACAGCACGTCATGCCCAGGATGTAACTGGGAGTTAGCCGGAAGGGCTGGGAGACTGCAGGGTTGGAGGAGGTATCGGTCAGAGCTTGGTCGGGCTGGGGGGGCGAGTTATCGGTTGGCTGGTGGTGAGATGATGTATTCTCTTCCCTTGTTATTTCCTTTATCATTATTATCATTGGTGGTAGCAGTAGTGATTTGTGTTATACCTTAGTTACTAAACTGTTCTTATCTCAACCCGTGGGAGTTGCATTCTTTTCGATTCTCCTCTCCGTCCCTCCGGTAGCAGGGGGAGGGCAAGAAAAGGGGGGGAAGTGAGCGAACGAGTTACCTGACTGGGTTTAAACCACGACAGCTCTTTTTGGCGCCCAACGTGGGGCATCGAGGGGTTGAGATAACGACAGATCTGACTGGATTAATAGTAGCTCGTCACAATGCTGATTTATTGGCTCTCAGAGTTGTTCTTGTTGATCTCACAGCTTCAGAATGTTGTAACTTACGTAGAGCCGGTATTTGCTGTGATAGTGTTTATCAAGTGTGGGGCCTGGGCTAAGGTTCTTGTCTCACTGTGCTTTATGGCAATGGCTTGTAATACGGGCGGGCTCCAGCAGCAGGGCGGGACGGACGTGACCGTGGACTTGTACCTGGCCGTCCGGCTGCTCTTCACCGTCCTGGCCCTCACCCTACTCTCCATCTTCGTGAGGCTGCGGGGAGCCGAGGGGGAGCGGCCCCGGGAGCCGGCGGCAGCCGAAGCGGCCCGGGAGAGCGGCCCCGGGGACCAAGCGGCGGCGGGAGCGGAGCCGGAGGCCGCGAGGGGACGGCTGCCGGTGGAGGAGGTCGGGGCGGTCGAGGAGCGGAAGGAAGCGGCTGCAGAGCAGCGGGAGAAGGCGGCGGAGGAGCCGAGCCCCGCCGAAGAGCCGAGCCCCGCGGCCGAGCCCAGCCCCGCGACGGCCGATGGCATTTCCCGGAAGCCGCCCGCCGAGCCCCAGGAGGATGCAGGAGACCACGCAGCATTTCCCAGCAAGGCAGAGGAGGAAGAGCTGGACTCAGGAAAAGAGAAGCTGGCGGTGGGAGAGCCGGCAAGCACAGCGGCTACACCAGCCCCAGTGGCAAGCACAGCAGCTGCACCAGCCCCAGTGACAAGTACAGCAGCATCAGTTGAGAGTTCTGAAGGTTTTGAATGGCCTTTGGGTGTCCTTGGTACCTGCCTGCTGATTGTGATGGGGATCAGCATGTTGGCACACACACAGGCTGTGTTCTACCCACAACCATTTTGTCTGATCTCAAAAGTTAAGCAGAGTCAGGTTTGGGTCTTGTTTGGGGTTAGACAACGATACAGGGGGACCAAGAGATTTTCCCCAAAGCTGGACAGTCATGAGTGGCAGGGTGTGTGGGACAGTATGGGCAAGTATCTAGTCCACTGGGCCCCTCCAGTGCTTTGGAAGCATCGGAGATGGAAGGCAGCTGTATGGAGTCCCCAGCAACAAGCTGAAGAAACTGCTTAAGGGGACAGTGAATTATTTTGAGCCTGGTGGGCCCAATGCACTTCAGGCCATCAGAGCAGAGATGCAACACAGAGATGGACTCATGATCAAGGGGTGGACCTAGCAATGGACACTATTGCCCAGGTTATTCACGAGTGTGAACACTGCACACAGTCTCTCCTGCTCTGGAAGCCTGTTACAAGAGATGGAGCCTGACATCATGGACCAAATGGACTCAGCAGCTTTATAGGGACTGGTCCATGCACTAAGATAAGAGTGCACGGAGATAAGAGTGATGGTATATTGAAAATGTGGGATCTGAGCATGACGTGAATGGTATGGAATAAGGGGTGGATAATGTCCTGGGTTCAGCAGTAGCAGTCATTTTTCCCCTTCTTGGTAGCTGGTGCAGTGCAGTGTTTTGACTTTCAGCTCGGGAACAGAGCTGATAGCAAGCAATGTTTTGGTTTGGCCAAGGACTTTGTGAGCCTCATGCTCTGCCAGGGAGGAGGGGAAGCCGGGAGGAAGCAGAGACAGGACACCTGACCCAAACTGACCAAAGAGGTATTCCATACCACAGCACGTCATGCCCAGGATGTAACTGGGAGTTAGCCGGAAGGGCTGGGAGACTGCAGGGTTGGAGGAGGTATCGGTCAGAGCTTGGTCGGGCTGGGGGGGCGAGTTATCGGTTGGCTGGTGGTGAGATGATGTATTCTCTTCCCTTGTTATTTCCTTTATCATTATTATCATTGGTGGTAGCAGTAGTGATTTGTGTTATACCTTAGTTACTAAACTGTTCTTATCTCAACCCGTGGGAGTTGCATTCTTTTCGATTCTCCTCTCCGTCCCTCCGGTAGCAGGGGGAGGGCAAGAAAAGGGGGGGAAGTGAGCGAACGAGTTACCTGACTGGGTTTAAACCACGACAATAGCCTATAACAAGTGGCATCCCTCAGGGATTGGTGTTGGGACCCGTCTTGTTCAACATCTTCATTGCTGACATGGACAGTGGGATTGAGTGCACCCTCAGCAAGTTTGCCGATGACACCAAGCTGTGTGGTTCGGTTGATACGCTGGAGGGAAGGAATGCCATCCAGAGGGACCTCGACACGCTTGTGAGCTGGGCTGATGCCAGCCTCATGGAGTTTAACCATGACAAGTGCAAGGTCCTACACCTGGGTAGGAGCAATCCCAGGCACAGCTACAGGTTGGGCAGAGAAGAGATTCAGAGCAGCCCTGCGGAGAAGGACTTGGGGGTGTTGGTCGATGAGAAACTCAACATGAGCCGGCTTCAGTGTGCGCTTGCAGCCCAGAAAGCCAACCGTATCCTGGGCTGCATCAAAAGGAGCGTGACCAGCAGGTCGAAGGAGGTGATCCTGCCCCTTTACTCTGCTCTTGTGAGACCTCACCTGGAGTATTGTGTGCAGTTCTGGCGTCCTCAACATAAAAAGGACATGGAACTGTTGGAACAAGTCCAGAGAAGGGCCACAAGGATGATCAAGAGACTGGAGCACCTCCTGTATGAAGACAGGCTGAGAAAGTTGGGGCTGTTCAGCCTGGAGAAGAGAAGGCTGCGTGGAGACCTCATAGCAGCCTTCCAGTATCTGAAGGGGGCCTATAGGGATGCTGGGGAGGGACACTTCATTAGGGACTGTAGTGATAGGACAAGGGGTAAAGGGTTAAAACTTAAACAGGGGAAGTTTAGATTGGATATAAGAAGGAAATTCTTTCCTGTTAGGGTGGTGAGGCACTGGAATAGGTTGCCCAGGGAGGTTGTGAATGCTCCATCCCTGGCAGTGTTCAAGACCAGGTTGGACGAGGCCTTGGGTGATATGATTTAGCGTAAGGTGTCCCTGCCCACGGCAGGGGGGTTGGAACTAGATGATCTTAAGGTCCTTTCCAACCCTAATTATTTTATGATTCTATGATTCTATGACTTACTTAATTCAGCAAAACCTCAGCAAAATTTAGAATATCCTCTGCCTCTCAAAATGATCGAGAGACCTGCTGTTTCAAACAGCTCTGTCTTTCCAGTATTTTCTAAAGTTCTTGATAGGTATTAAGCTCCTGAGATCTCCTATTATGTGGTGATTGCATGTGAAAGCAGAGAGATATTTAGCTATTTGTTACCTCAAACTGTGCTGATGTCCTCTTCTAAAACTCCCAAACTAACAATGCAATTTTTCATTAAAACATTAGCTTACAAAACAAGTTACAAAAGGAAAGGATGTCAAATGTTTTTTCAGTTATCTTTGATGTTTAACCTGATGCCCCAAGATAAAACTACATACACAAACTATTTAAGAAATCCATGCGTCTAAACCTTTAACCTTGTCGTACCCTTTTCCATTCTTTTCATCCCTAATATGCAACGTATTTGTTTTAACAAGCTATTCACTATCCCAAATGTCTTCAAAGACACAAAGGAGTTATGGTTAGAGTCATGTACTGAAAGACAAGACTTCTGGTCAATATTCCTGAATTTATGTGTCTTTTTGCCTTTGCTTTATTTCTAAGATAACGTCCTCACTCAGACTTCTCCCACTTGTTAATGTTAGCTCCTCTTTCAATCCTGTCCTGCAGCTGAGTTACACTTGCTTTTGGCACAAAGAAAGATGCATTCCTATAAGCTGTTAGAGATATTCTTCACAGTGTTTGGGGTTTTTTTCAGCCTCTTAGTTTTTGTGCTAGTACTGTTCTGGTTGTCGTTAGCAATGTAATGTTTTGGTGTACAACTTCTATATTTGCTTGAGGCCACAACAGTATCAGTGTTCAATGTCATATTCCATTTTGTCTCAGACAGCCTTTGAACTCACTTGAAATAAGTGTGATCTATTGCCACCGACAATTGAGAATGCTAATCCATATGCTATGAAAAACATGATCCACCCTGATGATTTAGGCCAGTAAGCTAAATGTTTATTGTGAACATGTAAAAGGAAATGGGAGCCTGAGTTAACAGTTCCACAATCTCTAGTATTAAGCAGTTCATGGTTTATCAAGGTAGCACCTTTTCCCTGTTAATTCAAGGCTTACTAGACAGGTGCCAGGAGACCATCCTACACGTTCTCCCACAACCCTTCTGCTTCATTACAAATTGTTTAGCATTGCTTACACTCTTTATTTCACTTCCATTCTTTGTTAATGACCACCAAATGTCTCCCAAAGCAAGTCTCTCAATTTATACTTCCAAACTCTTCAGTACTAATATTCTTACCTCTTAAAATTAATTTTCCTGAAATGCTCATTTTCGCTTGCATTGAGGGGATTATTCTAGTCTGCTCCTAGCCTCCATCCCAGATGTATTTCCTCAATACTACTAACTCTTCATCAGTTGCCTGTTATCCTTTGGTTTCTTTTGCTGTCATTTCACACTTGATTGCCTTCTCTGTAACATACCATACGCTATATATTCTTCTGCTATATTTCATTTTGCTTTCTCTACATTTTAGGATAATCATAAAGGAGCATCAGCTGCTTACTGTCTGCTAAGCCTGTTTTGTACTCTGCAAACCCGTAAAACTAATTCCGACCACCTGGTCACTAGAAAGTACCCCAGGACAGTCAGGACTTAACAAACGCACAATTTATGGAAAAAAATAAGAACTCGCCTCCAGATAAGCCTTTAAAATGACATGGCTAAAGATTTGTAGTCACAGTGTTACGGGTGAAAACTGACCTGAAATTCCTCCTTTCTCCAAGTAAGACTGTAGACTGTTATAGCATATTTTTTACAGGCAAATGTGGCATTATTATCAAAGAATCTGGGAATATTGCTTGCACATCACAGAATTTTCACAAGGAGGTTCTATCACAGTTTTAAGCCTGAAAACAAAGGTGCAAAAAAATGCATTTTGATAAAACTGTATTAGCTGAAACCACTCATAATTATTACATCCAAAATATTTTATGTTTATTTCAAATTTGAGTCAGTTAGTGCTAATTTTCTCCTTGGTGGCAGCACCCAAATTTCTCTTCAAAATTACATATGCTGTCTGAGTTACCACAGATTTTTTTTTTGTTTGGACACTACAGTAACACACATAATAGTTACCACTGCAGAAAGGTAAAGAGATTACTGAATTCTAAACCTTAGATGGAAATAAATTTCTTATTTTAAACTGTGTCACTCTTGCTCCAGAGAAAGAGTGATTATAATCTGCAAGGAGGGAGAAAGGAGGAAGAAGAAGAAAAAAAAGGAAAGCCCTGAAGAAGCAAGCCTTTCATAACTTCACCATTTTTCACAGGCAAGTATAATTACAGTTTTGCATAACCATCTAATGAGAGGAAGTCCTTTCTTGCAGTGTTAATAAAGGACCTTGCATAACATGTTAACAAAGCAATGGCACTCTATGTAGGTAATGTCATTGTGTAATTAGCATGCTCATAAGATGACTTAAGATTACAGTTTATCTGAATCTAATAACTGCCTATCAGCTGCTTTACCATTCTGTCTTTTTCAATATATCTTTCCTCATGAATGGTTTGAGTATCAACCTGCTCAGTACAGAATCGCACAGGGAATAAAACAAGCTGTTAATGGAATGGAAACAAAAATTGAGTTTGAGAGCAATGAAATGAATAAATATTTGCACTTAGTTTAAAAACAGCTTTTTCACATACCTAGACATGCAATTCGGAACACAGTACCACAAGCACCTTTTACATGGCACATTTGAACAGGCAGGAGAAATGCTACTGGAAGTTTTACTGGCCACTTAGTACTTGGTATGAAAGTAGGGCTCAGACCAGAACTGAATAGTTCTCTAAGCCACTCAACAGACTGTTTTCACAAGAAACTACCTATAGTGGGAATACTCAAATTCAGTATTTACTAGCAGCCAGCATCAAGGACTGGCTCCTTTTCCTCCTCTCCTTTCTTCTGTACCCACAGGTTCATTTCCAGAAGCAAAATAGAATTCAGCAGAATCTGATCATACAGCTAAAATCTAGTGGACCAGAATCACTTCTCCAGCTCCCAGATCTGCAATGTAGAACTCACAAAACTGCAATAAATAAATAACCAGAACTAGTAGAAGAACTTGGCTTGGAACAAGGTAATGTTGATTCATGTATCCCTGCATATAAATTCCCCTTTTATCACTTTTCTTTTATCAGGTTCAAGAAAGCAAGCCAAGGGAATGAAAAAGTAGAGGATGACAGGTAGTGGTTAAGTTCTGGCTTGGAATATTATTTACAGTACGTACATTTCAAAGCTTGCAGTGTGATATACCAGAGTTTTGGGGATCACAAATTTTATACCCCCAGATTAGCTGAAAACTGAAGACCTCTACGAAAAAAGAAACTGAGCACAGAGCACTATGTATTTCCTAACTTAAAAAACATTACAAAGGAATAAGAAATTACATATAAACATTTTCTTAAAAAAATTAAAAAAAAAAATTAAAAAAATGTATCTCCCTGAAGTAGTAACTGTAAAACAAATTAAGACATTTCCAAGTATTTGCTAACCTACTTACAGGCATCATTGCTCCCTTGGGCCTTTGTAGCCTTGCACCTTCCTTAACGGACTAGCTGAATAGGTAAATGGGTTACATCAGGCCAGGAAATCAATGTGTATACTGTGTTCTCAGCCACAGATGAGCTTGTCGAAGCCATTTTATTATAGCTCTAGGAGCTTTATTGATCTGACTGTTAACTACTCTGAGGTGGCTAGCAATCCGATGAAGATGCGTTCTGCCGTCCATCCAAATGCTTTCTTCCCTCAATAGCTCTAACAGAGTTAAGTGTTTGCAGGCTGAATTAATTTAATGTTTGCTTAATCAAAACTGACTATGCTGGAGCCTAAATTCTATTAATTACTAAAGGAATCACACTAATGCTGTAACATGAGTTAGGCTGGAAAGGGCTTTATTTTACTACGATAAGAGGAAATAAGGGTCATAGGGAAAATGGGATAAGTCAGGAGCCATATCATAAAAATATCTATTTTTTATTTTACACTCTCTTAATACAGATAGCTGAGATTTCTTTTTTTTTTTTTTTTCCTGAATGGGGCTATTGGCAGTCAGCAGAATTGACTGATAAGCACAGAAAGTTAAATGTGTACTTGGTAATGAGGAAGCAAAAAGTTTCATGTCACCCACATTTATTTCTGTGAGCAAATAAAGGTCTTCTGTCAAATACAGCCGGATGGATCTTTTCTTTTAATTTCTTATTTTTATTTAGTCCTAAGGTTTGCATAGTTGATCTTCCTTTTCACTTTCTTCTTCACTTTACAATAAGAAAAAAAGTTTCCCAAATTTTCCGCAAACAACAGCAATTGCCTACAAATAAAACGAGTGTTGTTCGACACTAATATAAACTGAAATATTAACAATAATATTATCCAAGCAACAGCCAATGTACATGCTGGATTCAGAAGGCTCACAAAACATTTACCAGGGAAACACAGGTAAGGTTTCCAGGCAATTTTTCCCTGGGAAAACCTTACAAGTACATAGTATTCTGCTTAATCAGGTGTGCATTCCAAACCCCTTCACGTCCTGCGTGTCACAGAGGGTAGATCTCCACAGTGTCTGGGTTTATTTTACTTTTTTTTTTCTTTTGTAAGAAGTTATTTCATACAGCACTTTTGGAAGCTGCATATTCTTAAGATAATTTTGGTGTTAAAATATGTGTTCATTTGCAAAACCGAGTGAATTTGCCTTTTTTTTTTTTTAATTAAATAGTCTATAGATAAAAAGACTAAGTTTTGTATGGAAGCAAAATAATCTTGATTTGATTAATATAGCCGTATGCTTACAAAGCACACGCTGAGCGTTAAATAACAAACAGTAGCCAACTGCACAGATTAGCTACATATGAAACATATGTCCTAGAACAATGATTTTATTTCAAACAGAAGAACAGTCTGTGCTCTTTATTACACCCCAATTTACTATTTCAGTTTCATACTAAAATACATTTCTGATAACTAGCTTTATTATGTGAATAGTTTAGATTTTTCTCTCACAGGCATACAGATCACAGCAAAACAGTTATAACAAAAACCTATTCTCTCTGCCTTTCATGGTCATCATTATTATTATTTTAAGTGAATGTCAGTCACCACTTCAAGGGTTTCCAGACACATTTTCATTTGAGCTGAGAAGCTTCCTGCAATCATATTAACCCAATTAATTGATTCTATAAAAAAATAGAACTATTACTCCAAGAAACATTGTTGAGTAAGTAAGAAGACTGAGTCAAACTCTCTTTGTTACATATCAGGAGCCTATCGTGACCTCCAGTGTGAGCGAAAAAAAATAATTATGAAAACTAAACAATGTATATATTTGAGCCAATGCAACAACTCACAGACATGGGGGAATTAACATAGACAAAGCACTCACAATGCAAACCGTACACATTAGGTCTGTATCTCTTACCTTACAGCATTGATCTTGATTGGAAGGGGTCAAAAGACCCCACCACCTGTACCACAACAACTGCATTTATTCAAAGAAAACCTTCCAAACAAAAAAGAAAAGCAGATCCCATAAGGACAGTAGCTTTCTGTGACTAACCAGAAGGTAAAGAGACAACAAAAGGTGTACAGACTCTGGCTGGTCAACAGCCATTTTCCAAGTCAAAGAGGGTCATAAACTGTATCCTGTAAATTTAGAAATGAGTTCTTTCCCATTCTGTTGAAAGTCTTTGAGATGACACTGGAAAGAAATTTGCTGAAAAGATTTTGGTATAGTTATTACCACTGTATTTTACAGAAATTGAACCATGAATTCAAAACTACATGGATGCTAAACACTGGGTAAAACATTGTAAGAGCTAGCTGTCAACACACATAAATGAAATATGAAGGGATACAACCTTAAGCCATATTTTAAAAGGATGCTTTTGGAGTTGTTCTTCTGCATCAAATCTTTATTACAGTTTGTGAAGCAGAAAAATTTAACACATAACCACAGAATATCCAAAATATATTAAAAACAAAACAACAAAAAAGACAAAAAAAAAACAAACCTACACCAAGTAACCTGCAAAATGAGACTTCACCATCCAAGAACTGAGAAAATTAAATTTCTGTAAGAGTTTCTTCCACCTTGTAGAAAATTACAGTGCTTATATAAATGTAATTTCTTCCCTCCACACTTGGCCTGTTGCTAGGATTTCTGATATGGACAGTAAGATGGTCCTTCAAGAACAGGATCCTTTACAACTTACAAACTTTTATCCTGTCACAGGTCATAAACGAGGTAAAAGGGAAAAAAGCAAACCCTGTGGATGTTACAGGAATTCTAACTGATGATTGACAGTGCTAAAAATGCTAAGATACATTTTGTGGCTACTGTAAGCATTCATACTGTAGTTAAGTTTCAGCTCATATTTATTTAATGCAATCAGAAATTCTCATTTTACTTCTCAGATAAGAATATTCCTTTTGTTAAATGAACATTTGCCATTGGAGTGTAATGTTTGAAATCTGCATTTCATGTCAGAGGTGGCGGATCTACACAGGGAGCAGTGACACCCAGTACAATGAAATATTGTTTTTACAAGCCATACCTTTGCACAGCACCAAGATCATTCTGGGTTAAAACACCAATAAAATGAAAAAATTCTCATTACAATTGATTCAGACATGTCAAAATGCATTTTGCTTTAATTAAACTACCCTGCCCTCCACTTTTCAAACATTTCTAAAACATAAATTACAGAAAGAAACAAAACTGACTGCTTTAAACCATAATCATTGCAAATTGCAGCATTGACATCTCCAAATTAAAATTGGAAGTGAATTCACATTTAGGTTGTTTTAACCACTATCTACAGTCATTTGACATATTATAGGATCAGAATCATTTTAAGATGAATATAATATTCTTCCCCATGTATTTCATTAGTGAGGATCATTTGGATAAAAACAGAGCCCTATTTTTGAAGTCCACTGACTCACCAGAGATAACTGTTAAGAGTTCAGTGTTTGTGGTATAACAAGCTATGAATGACAGTGTTCTCTCCTATTTCTCCAGAGTACAGCTTTGTCATCTACCAATGTGATCCCAAAAAAAAAAGATCCAGATGTCTGCAAATTAAAGGAGAGCTGGATGACATTCTGCTGTTAATGCTCAGCATATATAAATCATTGTAATAAGGGAAGATTGTTATATTAACCTTTGTCACACAATTTTCTTTTTCTCTGCAAGAAATAGGAAAAACAACAAATTAAGTGGCAAATAATTCTATTTTAAAGCAGAAGGGTGTACAGAACTTTATCCCCTTGCCAGTCACGTGATTCCCACTTACCTGGAATTTTATATGTGCCCTATAAGAAGTTAATATGCACACATACTTCACTTGAGATAGTATATTACTAGAAAGATGGAAAACATCGATTCCAAATAAATCATAATTTTTGAAGAATAGATGCTGAAAGACAGGAAACCATGAAATTTAACCTTTGCCCTACCAAAAATCCATCTTACGGACACTGAAATGCTTTACTTCCCTCCTTCTGTTATCACATGTGAAAAATAGGACATTAAAAATTCCATACTTTCAGAATGAATATACAATCTCAGCTTCTTCAATGTACAAATGTAAGTATATGGTTTCATGACAAAGCTGGTACAATTGGGACCTCAATAGTACCCAGTAAAGAGTTAATATATTTCTGAAGAGACCTGGTAATAGTTTAGGTCTCTGGTGTATACAGCATATATGCATACTGTATGAGATTAATGAAAAAATTTACCCTCATGCCAGAGACCTGCCATACCTCAAAAGCTATTTAGTTTGAAAAAATTTCAATTCTGATAAAAATAAATAAATAAATATATAGGTGCTCAAATTAGCCTCCTTAACTTTAAAGGACATGTTGTCATTTGAAACATCCTGTCATTCCACACTGGCTCCTGCTGGTGTTTCAAATTAATATGGGTCTCATGTCATGTCTTATGTTACATCTGCCCAATTTCTCACTATATATACACACATATATAGTGATATATATATATACATATATACGTATGTATATGCATATATAGTGAGATATACACACATACACACACACACACACATATACCGATATATGAGGGAGACAGAGAACAGGCAGAATGGGTTTTTTTTTGCAAATTCCATCCCTATCTCCCAACCTGCTTTTCAAAAACACAGTATAGATGCACTGGGTGAATAATAGGGTTGAGGATGGAGCTTTCAGAGCTTAAAAAATAACATTCATGACAACATGGCTTCAAAGGAGGACTCAGACATTCTCTGACTATTACTGGAGTAGGCAAATGGATAATTAAAATATGTTCAATAGAACAGAAAAGTGTAACCATATGGAATTAGTTTTGCATCATTTCAGTATATCCATACTTCACACCACAAAGTACTTTTAAGAGAAAATAAATACAAAGGGAAGGGAAGGGAAAGGAAAAGGAAAAGGAAAAGGAAAAGGAAAAGGAAAAGGAAAAGGAAGAGAAAAGCCATACAACCTGATCCACACATCATAGTACTAGATAGGAAAAACTATCAACAATTACCTAATAAAACAGGGAGTTAGTCTAACCTAGTGCATATTCCCCAGGTAGTTTCAGCTTAATCCAATCTTTTTTGGCTCTATTATTTCAACTGCATATCAACCTTGCCGTTTCATGCCTCATAAGGTCACTTCAAAAGTGTCCCATACACCAAAATGGAGATATAAGTGAACTTATTCTAAATATATTTTATATACATATGTCAATATATACTAAATATTGATTCATTTGAACTGACCAGTAACAAGACTAATTCCAGAGATTGGCTGTACTATTTTCAGAAGAAAATAGAAGTTCATATTTCTTCCTTTTGTTTAAACTAAATATTACTAATAGTATTAGATAAGATTAGGTCAAAATTTAGGTTGTAATTCCAAAGACTTTGAATTTAATAAAATGCTAGGATTTTCTGTAAGAGTTTTCAAACATGATTAATTCTATTGAAAATATGGCAAGTTTCAGAATACTTACTAATGTGAGTTAGCAAGCCATAATAAACAGCAATCTTGCATGAGGAGTAGGAGAATATCTAAAATTGTAAACAGATTCAAACCTGACACCTGAGCAGTTGATAGCTAAAGGAACAGAAAAGACACCCTGGAAAACTTCTCACCTCACTTTTCCCAGCAGAAACATCCAGGAATCTTAATATAACTTCAGAAAACTAGACACACAGTCAGCAGTTTCAGTATGTTTGGAAACAAATTGCACATTCCCAAAATCTACAGGCTTTAACTGAGAACAGTTATCAAATGTTACTGAGATGCCATACAAATTCCACTGCAGAAAGGATGCTAAATGCATTATGAACATATCCCCATGCTGCAAAGGTTGAAGGACTGCTGTACACTACTAAAGTAGTATCTCTCATCTTTCCCATATCAAAGTCCCCAAATCCTACAGCGTGTGACTAAATCCAAATGCAGAAACCTTCCCTAAAGTCAGAGTTCACACTCTTAAAGATGAACCACTGTCTGAGTTGTTTCTGCATCCAAAGTCTATAAAAATTACTGTTTATATAATAACAGCAATACATCACTTTGATGCAGTCCATTCTCTTTTAGATTTTTATAAATTCTCTACCAAATAAATTGAAAGACCATTTCAAGAAAGTCAAGCCAACACCAGGAAGTATGTATTTTACCAAAATAGTATGAACAAGGAGTTGAAACTAATATTTCTGGATTTACCTTGATGTGTACTTTCCATACGTAAGGAAACTTGACAGGCACCTGCAGTACAACAGAAGTCAGTGACAGTGTGTAGGCTTCCAGTTCTGGCGTTCACTTTACATAAAGATAAATATAAACACATGGAACACATCTGCTAAAATGTACTGTATTTATTCTTTATTTTCTTTTTACTGCCTCTGTGTTACAAAAGCAGTATTTTTTTATCTTCAAGATTTCTGTACATTTTCCCCTGAAATAAAGTGGTTTTTTTTTCAAAGTATGGGTTGTATAAACTTTTTCCACAATCCTTTTTGAAGGAAACATAAGGTACTTTATTTTCAAGGACGGATGGACAGAAACAAGGACAGATGGATGGAAACAATGACGGACAGGCAGACACACGTATGGAAACAAGGAATGACGGACAGATGGAAGGAGACAAAGACGGACAGGCAGACGGACAGAAAGACAATGGCAAAAATGTATTCTTCTCACACGGCTCTAACTCCTTGCTGCAGTGAGGAATTACATCAGCAAGGTGGGCTTGCCTCTGTAGTCAGAAGGTGAAACAGTAGCTGTGCAGCAATTCGACACGAACAGGTTTGCTCAATGCTATAGAAAAGATGAGCCTGTCCCCAGCTGTCATTAATGTCACCCTCATTAGTTTTGCTTTCCAGATTAGAGTAGTGGTAAGTATCCAGCTTGTGTAGAAGAAATACTAGATGTTTAACGCTTTTCTTTCCATCCTCCATCTTGCACACTTTCACACACACACACAAAAAAAAAACAAAAAAAACAAACACTAACCATTTATATTCACCCAACTGTAGAATCTGGGATGAATTCCCCTATATATGACTAGATTTTCATATGATTAAGTTTCAGGCTGTAAGAAATTTTTACCTACTTAATTATGTTTTCTAACCACAACAAAAAGCAGACCTTAAATTCTGAGCCCATAGCCAACAACAGCCTAACTTTGAAGCTCCCAACACCTCAGCCCACATTTTCATCTGCATTCCTGCAACTTGAGGAGTAAAACACACTTCAATCAAGGGATAATAATGAATTTCAGCAAAGAAAATTCTTTGACCAAGAACTAGGTTACTCTGTTATGCTGTCTTTATTGCTCTGTTCAGATATAATTGGCAAAAATCAGTCTCCAATTTGCAGTGGCATGATTTCAGATTTATGTCTACTGTTAACCCAGAGAAGTTCCTTAGCTATGTATTCAGCCCCCCACACAAGTTCAGTATGCGTCCTGAGCTTAGTTTACAAAAGATTGGCCTTATAAAACTGCAGGCAGAAAACAATAATACTCATTGCATGAAAACAGCTCTTGTAAACTGTACCATCAATTCTTTTATAACATTTGTATCAATTTCATTACCAAAATCTATTTAGAAAGAAAACGTTTCAGTTCTAAAGGTACCTGGCACTAGGTGGAAATATTCTTCCTGGAATACACAGTGTAACACAGAGGTATAATTAATTATTTTAAAATACTGTTTTTCTTGTCTGTCACTGCAGTACATAACGCTTCTTTGGAATGAAGTTGCATATAATGAAGACGAGTAAGAAAGGCACTCAGTCTTAAACTTAGTGTTTAAGAAGCAGGGGGGAGTTAGAAAGACTACAGGAACACAAAACACCCAACTCCATTACAGTTGACTGTAGACATGCTTCTCAGTGACTTCAAGCTCATAACAAGGCACAGGCCAAAGGAAGTCAGCAGAACTGCAGTAGTTTGCATTTATTCAAAATAACAATAATTTTCATATCTGATCCTACCACTTCAGTCCAGACATTCAAAACTGCATGTTACATCAGTTTGCAGTGACCGCATTTCTGCACAATTCCCTCCATGATCAGTAAAGAACTACCCTTGCATAATTTACCATGAAATTCCCACTAAAAACAGTCTTTTTTCTGCCCTCCATACTAATTTATAGCCGTGAGACAAGAGTATCAGCTGTTCATTTAAGACATTTTAGCTTATTTTACAGCCTGGTCCCCAAAAACCTCTCTTTAAAATATCTCAAGCATGTATATACTATGTTCTGAAGAGCTTTCATGGAGAATGTTTATTAGTCACTTTGATCTAATTCATCACAAAAGAAACGTCTTAAAGTACATAATGTTCTTTTAAGTGACACATGTTGAAGCTGTTAACTTACTTTTAACCCATGCTTTCGAGGATCTGAACTCATCCTTATATTGTCTAAAACTTAATTAAAAGAATACTGTCAATAACAATGTCAAAGTAACTTGTCACCCTATGATGAGAGCCTCAGTCGATTTTTCAAACTATGCCAAACTTTCGAAAGGCTCTTTCACTTTATAAATCAACTAGCAGCTTAGAATATCCTGGCAGCACCTTCAAGGAACGAATCAAAATGACGGGAAAAGAGGGGATAACAATCAAAGCTTGACTGAATACAGGTGTTTGAGTTTACAGACGAACCACAAATGCCTGGATCTTTGACAGCTGTTGATGTTATCAGTTATGTGCAGCTATTATTGGCTCCGGTCTTAGGGGCTGTAAGGCCTTTCCCTTAGCAACATCTCTCTGGCTGATAACATTTGGCTGAACTTTCAGATCTTAACCTCCCTTCTGACTTTTTGCAGTCAAACCCGCCTAAACTGATCAGAGGAAGAGACACACAGTGGGAAGACAAGTAAAATATTATTGACTGGACTGTTTCATGTCTATTAGGAAGAAAGAGCAAGGGAGGGGAGAGCTTTCCAACTTGACAGGCTTCAAGATAATCAGGGAAGGAATCAAGGCAAGAGTAACCCTTAGAAAAGTAAGAAAGCAATGGCTTATGAGAGGTCATTGTTCTATATGAGGAACAAACATGGGGTGATATTTTATCAGGATCCATTTGAGTTCCCCCTTTTTAGTACATTTTAGTGCTGCTGTTTAAAAGATCTAGAGCAATTTTATGGCACACAATTCAATATTATCACTACTTAAGTCTAGAGCTTTAATCAAAGCATACACAGATAAGTAAATTGTTATGATTCACAGTAGACCAAACCGTGCTCCTGGGCATTTTCAGAGGAGTCACATTTTTAAGTAGTATTTTTAATTCTGATTCAGCTCGTTATCAGTGTTTTCCTGGGCAGACTTTCCCCTGTTCCACTGCTGAGTCAGGCAAAATAAAATTTCGTAAATATACTCACACTATTTACTGAAGTCATTCCACTGTTAATGACAATTTTTCTAAGGCAGCGCCATACACTCTGTAACCCTTTTAGAGCAGCACAAATTATCCGAAATTCCCTATGTTACTCTAAAGTAAAGGCCAAGAAGTTCTCTATATATCTGTACAAATGTAAACTATCAAACATCATTCCAATTATTAGATCAGGCTCATAATCTTAAAATCAATAAGATCCTAGGTCACTGAATTACCGATTTAACAGACTGGGTTCTTGGAGGCCTTCAAATGATGAAAAAGCAATCACGGAAACCTTTTCATTGTCACGAGAAATCCCATTCTGGACCCAATAATCCAAATGATCTTGTTCATCGGTTGGGCAGTATTTGCTTATTAACTGTTACTAGTAAGAGCACAGCACATGTATTCTTTACAATGCCCTTCTACTTTGTAAATTTTACATGTGTGCAACCCATGACAGATTATTTTCTTTTCAAGATATTGAGAATGATCTACTGTGAACAAGCAATCCACCCTCTTTATAGTAAAAATTTTGATCTTCAATTGTGTAATATGCATATCTTCTGCCTAATAACACCATAAATCCCATGTAAAAAACATGCTGAATGCTATGCATACTGTCATGCCATGCCACATGGCAGAAAGCATGGGTGAAATATACATATGACAGTGTCAATAACATTTGCACAATTACAGGGAAAAAAATGTAATCAAAGAAGATAGTGCAGAAATAAAATGGGACAAGTTCTGCTGCATGACTGTTGGTATTTTCAAAAATAAAATCCTTTTGATTAGTGACTTCAGAAACTAAAGAGTGCTGTTAAGCAGGAGATTCATTCCAAAATGCAGACTCAGGTATAGACTCTGCATCTACAGACCAGATCAGCTACACAGAAATTATCAAATATACTGTGATCTATATTAGAATACCAGCATTACACTTGGTTTATGAATAAAAATCAAGTTATAATAAGTCCAGTTTACCTTCTTAAAGTAATTTAAGAACTTACATATTATTGCAGTTTAGGTTTATAATTCTATTTTTAAAAAACGTGTTCAGCCATAAAGATGTCACCATTTAACCATCAAGAAAAGGTCACATTGGCATTCAGGATACAACTTAACTATTCTTTTTCATGCTTTGACTCTGAATCTTTGCATCTCCACTTACTTGCAAGTAACTGCTAGAATCATAATAATATATTTAAATTAGTCACAAGGAGAAAATTAGAATGTTTTGGAAGAAAATTAGGACGGAACGTCTCAAGCATTCCTAATATTCCTTAGACTTCTTTTTTTTCAGACGTTCCCTCTATTGCCTACACCGAGAAAGCAGATACCCTACAGATACCCTAAGGAAGCCATTCAGAGGTACACATACCTATAAATGCCAGAAGCACTCAGTCAGAAAGCAAATATGGGATGGGTGACGAATCACACAAATTACTTTTATCAGCTTGCGAATACCAGTCAAAAACTCCCAATCCACACATTAAAATATTCACTATGGAACCCAGATCAATGTTAATTAATGCAAAAAGCCCATACATTCATGAGCTGTTTACTGAAAATTCAAAGGAAAAGATTTTTATCTGTATATATGTATCGGAATATATTCTCCATATTAATGACAATGTAATATTCTTAGGAAAAAAAAATAAAAGAATACACTGTGCTGTTCAGAATACTGCCCCAAATACAATCTGCATTAAGACCTCATAGCAGCACCTTTTCCAACCCTTAACAGATCTGGAACAGAGTTGAATCACTTCAAGTTTTCATTACCTGTGGTACCTTCATTTTAGTATTTGAAAATTTGAGCATTAGTTAAGCAGTTAAGCCAGCTCAGGACAGTAGAATTTGGGGGGGGGGGGGGGGGGGGGAAGTGTTTACCTCAGAAACAGGAATTATGACACCTATCTGTGGCTCACTAGAAATTACAGAACTATCACTACTAGCATTAGGTTATCATTATGATAGTTATATGAAAATTAGAGCTCATACCTAATGTATCTTACCGTCTATGTTTCTTATCAAGAAGTCTTTAAAAGACAAACACCAATGAAACAAATAAAGGTTGGTTTGGGGGTTTTTTAGGTTGGAACTCTGATGTTATTATGCACATATTTTTCTTGTAACTTGGAAAAAATAATCCATATTTATGTGAGTAGTCTGAAATTTATTATGTCCATTTTCCCAGCATAGCTTGGTATTACTGATTTTGAATGCTGAATTTCTTCTTTCACATCTTAGAAAAGGATTTATGACCCATCTGAATTTCTAAAATGTCTAAAGAAAACAAGGTTTTCCAGGTAAGGATGCACATACTTCTCCTTTGCTTCACCTCTGTTTTTCCCCCTCTCCTCCCCTCATACTCTCTAAAAATAACTCTGCTTTTTTGGAATGCCCTTAATCCAACAACTACAACATAAATGCCCACACCACCAGTGTTACCAACGATCAGCTAGCCTGTTTGCTCCTCAAAATTCATTTGACCATTTTTAAAATTTCTTTCCTTAAACACTGTGCAAACCTAGTCACATTTCACATATAGATAATTACCCCAGCCTAAATTATACCGGTTACATTAGAACTTTATAAGAGGACTCTGGTTACAACTTTAACTGCAAAGAGCCTATCCTCTCTTCTTAATACTTTTATCCTTAAGTCAGCAGCATTTAGGACAGCACTTCTGGTTAGAGATCATTTGTACAACACAACATCGTTATGAAAGCCTTTCATCCTCAATCATTCAGCCAATCCAAATGTGGAGAACCATCTTCAAGAAACAAGCACTAATAAATCTCTTTCATTTCCTTTTAATTTTAGGCAGATAAATGTTACACATCCTGAGTTGAAGGCTCTCTGGACATGAAATCACTTAGTAATGACTCAAATAAAATTTGACCCTATGGTAGCTAACTCATAGACTTCCTTTTGCATTCATATGTTAATTTTAAAAGCTCCTGACCTAAAAAATAAAATACACAGTATAATTAATCTCAAGACAGGCTCCTACAATTTAACAGAATTCATTTCTTCCCTTTCTATCATACATCAGAACAGTTTGGCTTCAGACACAATCATCTTCCTAGTCACAGTTCGCAAAAATCAGTGATAAGTTCTGTAGATGCTATGTTACTTTAGGAAGAATCTTGACTACTGCAGGAAGGTATTACACTTGAAAAACTAAGATCATAGTGTAATGTTAACAGCTATATCCTTAAGTGACTGTGTGCTTGACCAAGAAAGAGAACTTGACAAAGAGATTCACAAAAGTAAATGTAACTACTAAAGACATAATGCACGATTCAAAGACACGTGTTAAGTCCTGTCCCAGAAAATAGGAATAGTGCAGAAGCAATATGGCAGAGATCCTAGAATAATACAATTTCCTTTCCCAATCCTTTCCAATTTCTTTCACTTTTCAGCAGAAAAAAAGAATAAAGACTATTTTATAAAAATCCCTAATGAAGAAGCAAGTGAAACTATTTATGTTGCATTTTCACCCACATAGAATCATAGAATCATAGAATAGTTAGGGTTGGAAAGGACCTTAAGATCATCAAGTTCCATCCCCCCTGCCATAATGTTGAAAAAGGTGAAATAGAGAATAGCAGTATAAGAATCTCACTTTTCTGTTATTTTCGTAGCCAACATACATTTTCTAATGAAAAACAGCTGAAAGTTACAATTGAATCTGCCATGTTCTCACAGTTTCCAAACCGAAATATTCCACTATTTTATGCAGATAACAGAAACACCTTATTTTCCTTACAGAAGGTAAGTTGAAAAGCTATTGGTCCTGCGTTTGATGGTGTCTGAGACAGACTAATCTCTACCATTAAAGTGATTGTCATTAAAATCTTTATAAGCAATTAGTATTACTACTTGAGTTCCAGTATTCCCTCTACTTACTGCAGAAAGCAAGGAAAACCAGCAGTCTACTGAATGCTACCAGCTTTGAATGGAATATCAATTACTGAGAAAGGTAAACATTGCAATGGCAAAACACTGTACATATGAACACCACCAAGTCAATTGATTGGAAATCTGTAAGAGAAAAATTGGGCTATTGTATTTTAGGGGGAAATTTTCTTCTTCAACACTTATTCATTCTAGTTCTACAGTAGGCTTTTCCTCTATTAATTTTTCACACCTTAGGAAAGCTTGCATTAAATTCACAGAGCTACAGTCATCAAATGTATGAAAAGCAATGACAAATAAATTCACCTTGCTACACATACTAACTAGGTCTTCTGATTTTAAACTTTTGTATACTGCAGGTGTGGTCATGTGCACATTGAAAAGTGGTAGATATTTCTTATTGTCAATACAGAAAAAGTTACACCAAGTCAAAAGGTATGGTTCTCCACTGTTATGGATCAAAAAACTCTAGCAGTACTATTGCAAGCTATAAGCATGTTATTTAAAGCTGTCTTGGGTCAGTTTTAAACCATGTTTCTTTGTCAAAAATATTATTTTTTTGCAAGTTTGCCTTTCTCAAAGGAGGGCTTTTATCTTTTTTTCCACATCCTGTTCCCCGTGGAAGAATGTACACTCCCCACAAGGATGCACCTTGTACTTATTCCTAATTTTAGAATTCCAGATAGTATTACAACATTACATACTATAAAGGGAGAAATGAATTACGAAATTCTCAGCTGATTTTACACAGAAACACAGACTACACAATGTAGTGCTTGAGTGATAGAAAATAGCGCTCTTAGGATCAATTGCTTTATTCATTTATGCACATTGATGTTCAAGTGTAAATTGTGAACTCAGAAGTGCATTGAAGGCTTGTGCTCTGTAGTCTTCATGTAACTGTACTTCATAAGGAAATTCCATATATAACTTTTTTAATGTAATGGATAATAAATAAAGAATTTGGATCTACAAAAGATTGGGTTGGGTTGTGTTTTTTTTTCCAGAAAACCATGTTCCTTATTATTTAATGCTACAGTAGATACCTGTTCTGAAATAATAACCAATTCTGCACTCTTCTGTCTCCCAAATTTTATTCAGGCTTACACAGATCTTAACACAGTTATGCAATCACATGGCTAACATCACCCTCTGGATAGTAAAGAGGTCCTCTCTAACTCTTTATCAGCTATAAAGCATGCAGAAGTTAAATGCACAGATGAAAAAAAATTTGTCTCAATTTCATACTTCTGCAAAATGGTAATTTTGTACTTAAAATGTACAAGATGGATGTTCAGAAATATAGGCTGAAAGCCTAAATTATACTTGGTCATAATTTATGTAGTACAGTCCCAAAGAGATACCGAAAAGGCAGAGCATAATTTATCTGTTGGAATCAGAGATAGCTTTACTAAAACTCCCATTTATTCTATCCCCTATAGCCTTAACCAGCCTTTGTCCTTAGGGCGCATTCTGTTTAAGCCTTCCATATTGCTGTTTGATCACATTTTGTAGCCTACAATTTCTCTATCATCTGAAGAAAATTCAGCTCACAAAAACCATGATCTTCATGATATTAAATACTGCATTTCTAAAATACAAAGTATTTATAGCAATAAAAAAACTATTTGCATGAAAAATGTCTATCAGGGGAACACACACCTTAATTTTGAGCATAATCCTATTAGAACATAAGGTATCCCATACTTTAGCATTGGTTTCACTATAAAGAACCAAAACAGAGATACAGGATGTAATTAATACAGTGGGCAAAGTTCTCTTTAAGGAAATTTCATGCAATCTCCAAAAAATCAATGGGATTAACCAGTGTTTGTGCCAAACCTGAAATTCAGTGCATTTTTTTTAAATACAGTATTTCATTTATGGGAACGTAGAAGTTTAAAAACAAAAAAAAAATAATGTGTTTGATTTGGCACATGTAGTAAAAGCCTGCAATTATTCTGTCTAGCAATAGTTTTTCTAAGCACACTTTCATGTAGGAAATTACCTCTAAATTTACCTCAGAAACATCCATGTCAATTAAAAAAAAAGTTTATAGATGCAGTACTTCAGTCTTGGCCTCCTCACTATGTTAGAACTGGTCACAATTTATTTGCTAGAGGATGTCTGAAAGACATCTTCATGTTGCAGAAACACTATGTTTTCAATACCTAGGGATTGCTTTTATCTTGTTTGCATTGAGCTAATATCTTAGCATGTTAACAAACACAATGTTGTTACTAGAGCTGACAGCGTCAACCTTGCAGTGAGACATAAACTGTGGATGTGATGACTTGGGTTCATTAAATATTTCCATGGTTCTTTTAATCATTAGCATTGCTATAATAAATATTCAAATGTTGACAATATATTTTTCCACAATAAACACTGTTCAATTGTAGATTGGCTAAATTCCAATTAGAGTGCTTCCATTTTACCTCCCAAATTTCCCCTGAAGAATATGATACTCTTCTCCCTTTTTCCTTTAATTGAGAGTAATTTTCTATGCTGTTTTATACTGGGTTAATGGTTTACTACCAACAGTGTTGCACTTAAGTGGTCTTATTTAGCACAGATGAATTTACAACTCCAAGCATAGATCTGCATCTTTACTCCAGAAAGCTTCTATGGAGTCAGAATGTAGTTTAACATGAGCCAGCAGGTCACAAGCACCTCAGGATTCAGTTCAGTCACTAATCAAAGCGTCTCCACACAATACCTATAATGATAAGCCTTTGGAACATTTGGAACATATTCTTTGGAATATTTCAAGAGCAGTGTTAGGAGTGATGGATACACAAATGCAGCTTAATTTCAGCTAAAATTGTGAAAATGCTTCCATTTGGTGTGTTTGCACAAAGAAGTGAAAGTAAACTAGGCAACTGCAAATTTGTACTTAAGAATTGCAAAACATCCAAAGTATTTTTTGGGTCTTTTTTTCAGCCAAGAATCTGAAGTTAAGACATGTAGTGCTCTATTCATAAGTACCTGTTACTATTCTTCACTAAAATGTTGATAATCTCAATATTTCCATCATTCTTGGTTGTCTAGAAGTTTCCACCCATTTTGCCACAGAATGAGTTGGCCTCAGATCTTTGCATCTTCCATATTTTGAAGCTGAAGAAAGAGAGGTGTGCCTTATGTGATACTAACTCTTCAGTGACCATAAACATCAGCTACTGTAAAAAATGTCAGCATATCTGTGCAAAAATTTATGAAGAGAATACTAAACAGGTGGTTTCTGGTCAGCACATCAGTCAGTTTTGAGAAATGGTATATTTAATTTTCTTATTTTCCCAAGATTTTAGAGCATAGAATTCCTGAGGTCCCTTCCAGACTGAATTTTCCTATAGCTCCAGTGCGCTAAACACAGGACCACATTCACAAGTACACCTCCAAACATACCCCAGCACTGAAGAATTCTGGGCCAGAAGTGGGTGCATTTGCTTGATAGACAAGTACTAAGCTATGTTCCAGGTCACAATCATTAATGATTACTCACCATCAGACTCTCAAGACTACAGACATCTCCTCCAAACTCTTGTCAATTCCTAAACCAGAAATGTTCTACTTTTCTGCCACTGACACAGTCAACACCAAGTCATCCTAAAAATATCAAGACTTTCTAACCCTCATTTCACAGAATCAATCTACAACATAACTTTGTTTAGATCAACTAAAAGCTGCCATTCATATACCCAAGAGCCTCGCTCAGTCTGATGATAACATCTAGATCAGTCTAGCCATGTTTCTCTAAAACTTTTTGACACTTCAGCTGTATGGCAATAATGAGAAAACACGCTTCAAGTAACAACTACACTTGAAGCTTTTCAGCACCGAGTTTCACTAAATGCAAAAATTAACTTAAAATTCATTAAAGCCACCTGCTGGTAGCCTACTGATGATAGCTGTCTGACACTAATAGATATTAGAAATCTGGGACTTTCAGGAAAGGAAAGCTAAGTTAGCTAAGGAACACCATGTAGAGTTATGGTTATAGGTGCATTTTTAAAACTACGAATGTAGATTTTCTTGCATGTTTAAGAATTACAGGATCATTTACAGGTTTTTTTAGCATATGGAAGATTTGTGCTTATGGAAGATTTCAATAGAGTGATAAATGCGCAGTAAACCTACAATTCATAAGAATAAGACATGGATTTCAAGGATTGCCACATAGATAGTTGTATCAAAACCAGTTAGCAGTATCGCAGAAAGTGTTTCATGCAGTAGATTCTTCTTATGGCTAAGAAACTGGTTTAAATACAAAAATTCACTGCAAAGTAATCTAGCTGTAATCAAATTACAAATCTGAGGACTGTAGCAGATAAATTAGATTCTGAATCATCTCAGTTTCATTACAAACTGCACTACACACAAAGGCCATCTGTTTATATATCTTAATATCTCTATAGGAAAGGTGAATGCCACATAGGTCTGATAGCTTTACATAGATGTCTGTCACTGAAATATTGAAGTCGCAGTGTGCATCTGTCTGGTATTTCTGACATAATCAACAATGAACAAATGCAGAATCTAAACGCTACTGGAGATAGAGTTTTCCTTTTGATGAAATGTGTCAGGGTTTAGTAATATTCTCTTTTTCTGGCAAGAATTTAGGGATACAAAAAGAAGCCCAGGTTGTGAGGGTTATTCTTAGACTGATGACCTGTAATAGAGTTGAGCCATTTTTTAGAGAACAAAGATGTACCCGGAAAGCATTTGTGCATTTTCAAACAGTCAACTAAAAAGCCACTAACCTCCTTTAAGAAAAAGTATCTTGAGTTTAAAAATTTAATTTGGTGGTCATACAGAACTGTTATACATACTAATATTATGTTCATTTTGGCAACTGGTGGAAAAAGAAATCAAGACTTAGTAACTAAGCGTCTGAAACCTGAATTCCAGGTTTCATTACAGTATCAGAAAAAGACAAATTAGAAGAACCAGACAACCTTTAACATCAGAATGGGAGACAGGGAATGATGTCCTCTTAGGTCTTCAGAGTTTTAAAATTACAGAAGAAATGTTCACAGAATCACATGCATTTCAGTTTAGGAAATCGTCCCATTTTGTACCAGTGTATAGCTGTGAAAAGTCTGGAGTATATGAAAGTTTGGCAAACACTCTGTGGCAGGCCAATCATACAACTTTCTAAATCTGAATGCAAAAACATTATTCAAGTCACCTCAGCTTTCTAACTCTTCTTCCTCTCCTTATAAATGGGTATAATACATATTTCCTTGGTATAACATCATACGCGCCTTTCACACAACTCACTGAGGCTGTTCAGTGCATGGTATAATATTCAACACGCTGAGAGAGGAGTCTTAAGTGGAAGAAGCTTTTTGTGCCTACAAAAAAATACTAAAAACCTAAGACACTAAGTCATTTCCCCAGCTTCAAGGCTGCACTTGTCTAAGTGCAAAACAGTACACTTGACATCATATTGCATGTAAGAGTTTCAACTGGTCATTTGTTGGGTTTTTTTCTGGTATTAAATACTCTTTGAGGTTTTGTGGGGGAATTATTTGTAATAATTTTATTTGTTCAGCATCATCTTTTCTTCATCTTAAGCTGTCTCTATTTAGTATTAAATATTAAAAGGAAATTCAGGAACCTGCTTAGTAAGGTTCCATAGGATATAGCCCTAGAGGGCAGGGGGGCCCAAGACTGTTGGTTGATATTCAAGGATCACCTGCTACAAGCTCAGGAGTGTTGCATCCCAACTAGAAGGAAGTGCAGCAGGAGGGCCAGGAGACCTCCTTGGATGGATAAGGAGCTGCTGAGGAAAATTCAAATGAAAAAAAGAGGCTTAAAAAAAGTGGAAGCAAGGACAGGCAGCCTGGGAAGAATACAGGGATGTTGTCCAGGAAGCTAGGGACCAGGTTAGGAAAGCTAAGGCCCAGTTGAAATTAAACTTGTCTAGGGATATTAAGGATAACAGGAGGGGATTCTATAGGTACATAGCAAATAAAAAACAGACTAGGGACAACGTAGGCCCCCTCAGGAAGCTCTCAGGAGAACTGCATACACAGGATTTGGAGAAGGCTGAGGTTCTGAATGATTTCTTTGCCTCCGTCTTCACTGGCAAAGGCTCTGACCACACCACCCAAGTCTTGGAAGGCAGATGCAGGCACTGTGAGAATGAAGACCTTGTGCCCGCTGTAGGAGAGGATCTGGTTTGAGACCATCTTAAAAAGCTGCACGTGCACAAGTCCGTGGGTCCTGATGAGATCCATCCATGGGTCCTGAAGGAGCTGGCGAATGAAGTTGCAAAGCCGCTGGCCATCATATTTGAGAAATCATGGCACACCGGTGAAGTTCCCGATGACTGGAAAAAGGGAAATATAACCCCCATTTTCAAGAAGGGGAAAATGGATGACCCAGGGAATTACAGACCAGTCAGTCTCACCTCTGTGCCTGGCAAAATCTTGGAGCAGATTCTCCTGGAAGGCATGCTAAGGCACATGAAAAACAACAAGGTGCTTGGTGACAGCCAGTGTGGCTTCACTAAGGGGAAATCCTGCCTGACCAATTTGGTAGCCTTCTATGATGGGACTACAGAACTGATGGACAGGGGCAGAGCAGTTGACGTCATCTACCAGTACTTGTGCAAAGCGTTCGACATTGTCCCACATGACATCCTTGTCTCTAAATTGGAGAGACATCAATTTGATGGATTGACCACTCAGTGCATAAAGAACTGGCTGGATGGCCGCACACAAAGGTTGTGGTCAATGGCTCAATGTCCAGCTGGAGACCAGTAACAAGTGGTGTCCCTCAGGGATCGGTCTTGGGATCGGTCTTGTCCAACATCTTTGTCGCTGACATGGACAGTGGGATTGAGTGCGCCCTCAGCAAGTTTGCCGATGACACCAAGCTGTGTGGTTCGGTTGATACGCTGGAGGGAAGGGATGCCATCCAAAGGGACCTTGACACACTTGTAAGCTGGGCTGATGCCAACCTCATGAAGTTTAACCATGCCAAGTGCAAGGTCCTACACCTGGGTGGGAGCAATCCCAGGCACAGCTACAGGTTGGGCAGAGAAAAGATTCAGAGCAGCCCTGTGGAGGACTTGATGGGTTCTCATCTGGTTGATGAGAAAATGAACATGAGCAGGCAGTGTGCACTTGCAGCCCAGAAAGCCAACCATATCCTCGAATGCATCAAAAGAAGAGTGACCAGGAGGTCGAAGGAGGTGATCCTGCCCCTCTACTCTGCTCTCGTGAGACCTCACTTGGAGTATTGTGTGCAGTTCTGGTGTCCTCAACATAAAAAGGACATGGAACTGTTGCAACAAGTCCAGAGAAGGGCCACAAGGATGATCAGGGGACTGGAGCACCTCCCGTATGAAGACAGGCTGAGAAAGTTGGGGCTGTTCAGCCTGAAGAAGAGAAGGCTGCGTGGAGACCTCATAGCAGCCTTCCAGTATCTGAAGGGGGCCTATAGGGATGCTGGGGAGGGACTCTTCATTAGGGACTGTAGTGATAGGACAAGGGGTAACAGGTTAAAACTTAAACAGGGGAAGTTTAGATTGGATATAAGGAGGAGATTCTTTCCTGTTAGGGTGGGTGAGGCACTGGAACAGGTTGCCCAGGGAGGTTGTGAATGCTCCATCCCTGGCAGTGTTCAAGATCAGGTTGGACGAGGCCTTGGGTGACCTGGTTTAGTGTGAGGTGGCCCTGCCCATGGCAGGGGTGTTGGAACTGGATGATCTTAAGGTCCTTTCCAACCCTATATATTCTATGATTCTATGATTCTATGACTCATCTGGGCAGTGTTATAACCTTGGCTCCTCCACAAACATAGTAGAATTCTCAGATTTCCCAAATTAACATTGGCAAACAACCACATCTATTACAGTCTTTATAGCTTTTTTTATTTCATGGGGTTAGGGTGGGGGGAGGAGGAGAGACTGAGTATAAAAATATTTTCAGGGTCCATTAAGCACTTGCATTCTCTATGCCTTTATTTTAAGAATACAACCATTAAGAATACAACGTAAGGGACAAAGCAGAAATAATATCTACATTAGAAACAAATATCCACAGATAAACATCCAGACTTTACAAACTCTTTCCTTATTCTGTTCCTTAAGAAAAAAAAATAAAATAAAGTAAAATAAAATCAAAATATTAATAGCAACTTAGTAAAGATGCGATAAACAGAACTGTTGTCGCTAATCTTTGAATTTGAAGATGATTCTAGTAGGTCAATTAATTAAAAATTTTCCTTCATTTGACTAAGATATTGACTGTATTTTCACTAATACCAGCAATACAGGTCCTTTGCCTCAGAGGTCCACTTCGAGTGATTTTCCATTGAAAAGTTCTTTTGCAAAAACTGCCTGTTAGCATTATCACCCCAGCAAAAGACTAGCAGGAAAAGCATCTCACATTTCAAGCACTGATGCACTTAGGAAAGAAAATTTTGACAAGCAAGTTTCTGAAACATTGAAAAGGTACCTATGCCAATCCATCAAGTAGACTATAAAGTATAAAAGCTGCCATTGCGAACATTCAGAATACTGAGACAAATGAGTCAGCAAGACCTCAAAACGACAGCCAAAGCATTACAAAGATGTGAGCACAAAGACCTTTCAAACTACAAAGTTTTCCTGAAGCAACATTATACAATGCAGAAACATAGCACACGAACAGTCAGTGACTCAAATGCAGAGCTAATACAGACTACTTCACTGAGCTAAGAGTAATGGAAAAAAAAACATACTATCCAAGGAAGTCAGAGGACAGCACTGAATACTAGCATATTCGGTAAGCCATGCACAGCAGCTAATTGCCAGACTGAGAATCTGGGCTCTGCCTCCCCACTCCTGTCTTAGTGAATAAAATAAAGCAAAACGTAATGAATATCCAACTGATCCCGAATCATAACAATTACTATGAAAATTCATCAGAGAGAAGTTCTCTCAAAGAACATTTGCCTGTTCAATACTGTGGCCTCATATGAATTAGGGATAAGAAATACAAGTAGGGAAGTCACCAGATTACATTGTCTAAAACCTAATTTTATTGACTTAAACACCTTTTTATTTTCAGAGTTAAAACCTATTTTCTAAACATCCCATGGAATTAGCTTCTTTTGCCTCAAGAAACAATACAAATAAATCAATGAGTATGCCATGTCCACCCTTAAGACCTTCTACTGCTTATTCATTTTAATCAAATTTCCCATATTCTTTGACTGTCTATCCTTCATTGCCTTGAGCTATGCATTGCAGCTACTGACAACATACAAATGTTAATTTTGTTCAAATGCAAACAATACAGAAGAGCCCATTTTAAAGGCTACTTTGCAAACATCACACTTAAAATGAAAGAACTGAATTAAACAGACTAACAAAAAGGAAAAAAAAATAAATTCATTCAAGTAGATCCCTGTGCCACCTCTGTCAAATGATCCTCAGTCTCTTCAGGACTAAAAGAGTGATTTCTCTCCTTGAGAGAGCAACTTTAACAGCCGCATATTCTACTAAAACATATACAGAAAGAAGTACTCCCTTAAAAATAAACCAATTGTGAGGCATCCAAAGAACCAATGATAGCAAACTTCATCCATAGTAATTAAGGGTAATCCCCACGACAGCAGACACACAGCAGCTGTGCAGCAGTTAATGATGATTTTTGTTCTTTTGTCATTTTTAATATTTATTTTATTCTATTTCTCTTCCATGTTTTTTCTTTTAAAAAAAAAGGAAAAAATGCTAAAACCACAAACAGCCATTCTGTTGTAGAAAATAAGTAGCATATTTACTCTCTGTCTCAGTCCTAAAAGGAACTGTACTCCACGTTAAGTTGTAGACATAAAAAACGTGGGGTTTACTTTCATTTAGCTATGTGACCACTAATACTTCCCAGTCACTAATCCAAATACAGTACCATTTTTTTCACTATTTAACCAGAGAACTCCTGCTAGGTCTTGCTGCTTATGTCAGATTTGCAGCTACATAAAAACTCTTGGAAATGATATGGCAAAAACTTAAAAGAACAAAAACAACTTGATAACTACAGCAAGACTTAGCTTTTAAACAAGGTCTCATCAAGCCCATGCCCCAGAAGCATTATGTTAATGCATGAAACAAAGTCTAATGTGACCACTTCCATCTGAGATGAAACAGTTTCCCCACACCTCATCTTACAAACTGCTATTGCTATACTGATGAAGTAAGTTTCTGTACTAAAAAGGTTAAATTCAAATTCACTGAGGATAGGACACCTGTATGGAGAACCTTCAATACTCACCATAGCAAATGTGTTATTTTGAGAAGCCTCTTTTGTCTTCCTACCATCTACACTGTGAACTAACTGCACTTACTTACTTTATAACTGATTTACTAAACTTTCCTTTTTTCTCTTTCTTCTATTCTCCTCAAGTTCTTCTAGAAACTTTTGCTTTTTCTGACAAAGAGATTCACAGAGTACGTACCTGTTCTTTCAAAATACACAAGCAGGCCCCTCAAGTATGTTTCTAACAATAATAAACAGGTATTGTCAGAGCAACAAATTCTGTCAAAGTATGATTTACTTTCATATTTGTGCATTCTTGATGCCTCTAGGCACCAAATCTTTAGCTCTTTCTTTTAAAACAGCAAACCAATAGCAACTTCCAACACGGACTTCAGAAGTGAATCTACTGTAGCTTACCTTCGTTCCACCTTTTCAAGCAAGTAAAACAAAGATCAAGAAAGTCTTCATATTAATTAATTTCAAAACCACTCTCTAACAGTGTCACTGGGCATCAAGGCATTATCAAGATGAAAAAGCTTTCTTGCAAGTCACAAAGGTATTGTACATTTATCATAACTAGGAATGGGAGCATCATAAATTAAATATCAGTAATTACAACTTTCTTTTTAATCAGTTTTCACTAATGACAGTTTCAAAGGCATTTTCTACGTACATCGAATGGTTGACTGCATGGTTGGATATGCAAGAAGAAAAATCATGGTTACAAGAGGGAAAAAAATTACATGAATATTTAGAACTGATCTTGAAACACTGGACCTGTTTCATATGGCTTATCACAGGCTATCTTTTAACCCTGAACATGTTATGTATCAATTCTTCCTCTAGGGACTTGAAGATCTAGGGTTAACAGCCTTCTGTTTTAAAAATTCATTGAGGTACAAACAAATGGTATTGCTTCGAATGCATATGCATCGCAACAAGCCAAGGGGAAAAAAAAAAAAAAAACCAAACAAAAAACCAAACGTTACCCCCTGCAGGATACTTGGCAATTAACTCCAGCTATGTCAGCAAGTTTTTGAAAAATTTCCTAAACATGAGGAAATCTCATCTTCACCGTATGAAAGACAAAGCTACTGCAGTGACTCTTCCATGCATTACAATGTGTGTGTCTTACTTCTTAACCAAGCCGCTAATCACGCAAATTATTGCAACTAATTACATCTGAAGGTCTAATTAATTCTTTCAGTACCACATCATTTAGTACGCATTCACAACACAGCACCTGTTTTGAAAATCCTTGCAGTTAATTTGTTTATAAACAAACACTATTTGCATAAAATGTTTA
>NW_026916253.1:3545000-3849382 GCF_034315485.1 Pezoporus occidentalis
TTGATTATGGCAATTAAAAAATACTGCAATTCAAAGATGGGGCTTTTTTATTTAAATGATGCTTTATATTCTTCTAAGACATTTTACTAAGAAGATTGTTAAATCAGGTGATAAAGGGTTACTTTTGTCTTTGACGCTGAAATATGTAACTATTATTTCTTATCTGTCTGGAATTAGAAAAGCTTCAGTATCATAATTTTTAAAGGAATCATTATCAAAATTTGCCAGGCTTCATAAAACAAACAAATGCTTCACTTCCTGCCCTTGTTTAATCCCAGTCAGACAATTTCTGCATTTTGAAAAGTAATATTTCTTTCAGTATTTGACAGAGCAATATCTTTGTATTTCAAATTGCAGAGACTGTGGTTGGGAAGCCATAACTGCCTTCTTTTCAAAGCATGAGAAATGGGACTGTTGTCAGGGATGTACTTTAGGAAGAAGGCTCAGATAGAATTGGGTAGGTAAAGCAAAGCAATGTTCTTATCTTTTTTTTTTCTTTTCTTTTTTTTGAAGCCAGAACAAGACTAACATACAACTGAAAGTGGCCAAGTAGGTCAGATCACAACACAGAAGGAAGTACCATGACAAAACCTTAATTCTCTCTGCCTCCTACAGATTTGAATGTTGGCAAATTATTCATACCACACACAAAGATTTCTACTGGCAAATACACTGAGCTGAAAAATCCCACGATGAATTACATTTTCGTATACTTTCAAAGTTCTGACAAGTAATCCATCCTGCTGAAATTATATCATTCCAGATCTCTAAGCAGACTTGCAAAGTACTGTCAGTTTTCAGATAACCCAACATTAATATTTCCATCAATGAGCTTCAGATCTATATTTCCCACTAAAATCCAAATGATGTTGGTCTAATGATGTCAGGATGCTGGTTATTCACTCCTGGACAGATAAGTAGGTGGAATTATTTATAACACGGTTTGGATCAGAAGTAAAAGCACAAAATCCATACCCAACATATAATGAAAAAAGACAAAGCAAGAGTGTGAAGGATAAAGAATATACATGTACATCAACTATATTTATATTTTTCCAAATAAATGTGTGAACAGTCACACAAAAGAAATTACATAAGGTGTCTCATCACTGCTGAATTCCAGCTCCAGAATTTGTCATCCCTCTGTTTATGTAAAAAAAGCTCTATACTGCAAAATAACGAAAATGTCATAAAAACATACACTGGATTGCCTTCATTGCCCTGCAGACATCACTGAAACACTTGCTGGTCTTCTGTCAGTGTCAAGAAAGTGATAGCTTCAAGAAGGAACATGTTTGTATTTGACACTGCCCAAGTCACATGAACCTGGAGAACTGGCAGCAGTACGCTTAACAGAAAACACAGAGATCAGAGGTTCTGCTTGAGCCCTGTATCCACAGGGTCCTTACTGCATACCCTCAGAGCCAATCCTCACTCTCTCCACGGAAGAGAAAGGCGGGCACCTCTTCTGCTAGCCTCAGCTCAGCACTGTGGGCTCCAGCTACCGTAGGTCAGCACCACAAAAGAATTGCCCTGGCACAGACTCAGCTGTCATGATATGCTTCCTTCGATTTACAGGAATTTAGTACTCCCAGTAATACCCAGCATATGTGCAACTACCAATTCCATTATCATGATACCAGTCAGAACTGCTCAGCAAACATCTGAGTAGTATGCCCTTATCCAGCAGTCTGAATAAAAAAAAAAAAAAAGAAAAAAAAAGATAGAGTTTTCTTGATTCTTCTCCCTCTGCCTTATATCTTTCCAAAATGATCCACTGCCTTCTTCCAGGCTTAACCATCCCAATCAAATCCACTGATAAGCCATTCCAGTGCTAACAGTTTTGCCCGTGCTGTTTTAGCATTTACAAAGGCTGAATATTCAGTCATCAAGAGATATAAATGTAAAATAGAAAGCCTCTAAATCCAACTGCTAGCCCGTATCCTAACTGTTTTATGGACTCTGAAGCATATGTGACTCACAGCACATTAAAATTCCCAACATTTCTGAAAGAGTAACTAGAAGGACAAGAGCTTGAGTGTCAGAAAAGCAGAAACTGGCACACAGTCTGAAGAGAGGTAGTCAAAAGTTTAAACTGATACAATTTTCTGGCATTTGTTTCAAAAGTTATATTTTCAGCCTTTTAGGGCTCACCCATTTATAGCTTTACCAATGAAAAAGAGAAAAGAGAAAAGAGCTAAACTATTTTTCAGTGATAATGCAAATTAATGAGGAACTGCAAAACACATTAGACTATTCTACCTTTCAAACTCCATGCATTTAAAAGGCATAAATGGCTTAGCATTGCACTTTAGAAACTCAGCCCTTCTTAACAGGTTTTATTCTGCGAGTTTGAGTTAAATAGGATTCTTCTCCCTTCTTGTTGACTCCAAAACTGGAGAATGCCAACCTACTATGAGTGTTTTTTCTGAATACTAGCAAAATATTTTCTTTTCGTCTGTGCTTGAATGACAGGACATACACCCTTTTACTAGACACTTAATAGCAGGAAGGTTTTTGAGATCCAATACACTAAGATTGTCTTGCAGTGACTACATGCTAATACACATTAAAGATTACAGTGACCTGGTAAATATAGTAATTATAAATGACTTAATCATAGAATCACATAATAGTTTGTGTGGGAAGGGACCTTAAAGCTCATCCAGTTTCAACCCCCTGCCATAGGCAGGAATACCTTCCACTAGGCCAGGTTGTGCATGGGCAGGAACACCTTCCACTAGACCAAAATTCCTTGAAACCAATAGAGGAGAAATACTTCCTTTACAGTTATCAAAACTAAAGAGTTTTTACATCTAAAAAGAAAAGAGTCTGTCTTCAAGAACTGTCTCCACATACAAAACCCAACACTTGATACTCGCAACGACAAACACTATGCATTGGTATTGCACAGAAAATCCTACCTTTTTACTTTTGACCACAAGCCCAATATGCTTATTGGTATATGGTACTGACACAGCCCTACATCATTCAAACACTTACAAAAAAAAAAAGGAAAAAAATAGTAGAGAACCAAAGTAAATGGGAAGCTAACAACTTAATGGCTTGCTGAATCTGCACTTATGTTTATTCATTGAATTTGCCTGGGTAGAGCCCTCTCCTATAGGCAGTTAAATGTCTCTCTGAACTACAGTTCGTGCCAACTTCAATGAGAGACACAAACTGAAGTTCAGATCTAAGTTGCTCCACCTAAAAATCTAAGAGTCGGAGCAGGTAAGCAGCAGCCAGCTTATAAACATGATCTTGTCTACTAATGGCAAGGAAAGATACTAAAAGGTAAATCTCATACAAAGCTATTTTGCACTACGAATAGTAAAGAAAATACTTAAGAAATACATAAGAAAGCCTTTATTTGCTCCAAAATCTCTAGGACAGACTCTAAAATTATAGGTAAAACACACAGTGTTATAGCTATGAAAAGTAATTCACAATTTTGCATTTAGTAATCATAAATGTGACCATAACTCTGACATAATTCAGACTTTGGCCATTCAACAAAATGTTAAGATTTGAAAGCTGCAAGTTAGCAGTGATTGAATGGTAAATACTGTCAGACCCTTAACTGAGCTGCAGTCATAATGCTGTGTAACGGAATTCAATAGTTAATGCTGACATTGTAATTTATTGTAATGTTAGACACAGTATATATCAATATATTGTATATCAATATATCGATATATTGTATTTCAATTAAAAAAAAAAAAAAGCTAAAATCACTGTGGCTATAGCACAATGTATTCACAACCAGAGGAAGTGGGGGAAAGAAAATAAAATCATATTTTATCAATTATTCAGACACAATTACCACCACTACTACACAGTCTACCCAGACTTTTTCTATTACATCTCACCCCACCTATTTCAATATGAATTATTTACTAAAGCATTGGGAAAATAATACCTAGTGACAAGCTAAACACTTTGCAAAACTGTGTCTGGTTTGACAGAAAAACGTCAGACAAAATTAGTAGACATAAAAATGTATTTCTCAGTCTTAAATATGTTTCAATTTTCCTCAATAAAAATAATTCTTCATTTCAAAAGCCGGTAATGATGATTTGTGAAAAAAATTTTGAAAGAAACATTCTGAATTTATAAAAATATCTTGCTTATCCCAAAACAATATTTACATAATTTTGTAAAAATTACAGTCTCTCTAAGCAGGAAGCTTTCTCTTCAGTCTAATTATTTCAAATATGCCAAAGCATTCACATTTGGCTCTTGAATTTTGTGACTTTGCAATCCTTGTTCTTGCAATTGCTCCTAAACCAGGGAAATACAGTATTTGTTTAAAAGGAAGATAAGGCATAACTAGTAATCACACTTTATTTAGTAAAACCAACTGTTCTTACTCAAGTTATCAAAAAGAAAGCTAGCTAATCCCTGAGAAAATCTTGTGTTAAATTGGACTAATTAAACCAAATATCATTATTTTACAAAAGGCATTTTGTCCTATATTTACATCCAGCACACTCCAATTCATAATTAGAACAAATGCAATAAATGCATCAAACGAAAACAATTTAATGCTTAAACCTTTAAAAATTATTACTTCTTCCTATTAATAAACGGACCCAAGAAGAGTGTCGTCAGTAATACATGGCCTGTGATCAAACATCTGCCATTAATTATGGTATTTTAATTCTCCAAAACAGAATTTTAGGCAACATCTCCACTTTCTGAGGATGTTTTGTGAAGTTCTGACATCTGCAGGATGTGTTATACTTCAAAGGAAGCAGAAAACCATTTTGGGATGTCTTTTTTATTCCACCTCATTGTGACCTCCTGCTACAGAGACAGCTATCCATGAAACTGGACTGACACTGCATCTGCAAGCTGACTGCTCCTATTTCACACAATATTTCTGGAGATGTTACGGTAGAGACAATGAAATACATCAGCCTTAAACAGAATAGCTCAAGCTTTTGAAAGGCTCTCAACTTTATCATGAATTAATTTCTCATATAGTTTGGGAACAAATACAGTTAATGTTTTCCAACCTTTCACTGTTTCCACTGTCTCCAAGTTTTCTCTTAGACAGTAAGATCTGTAGAGAATAGACCCATCTTTTGATTGTGTCTTGAACTCCTAGGATGCCAGAAATAGTATCAATAGCTAGAAGTGCTTAAAGGAGTTGCTTACATTAAAACAAGACTATCAAAGTTCCCTGTAAAAGCTTACCTCTTCAAAAGTCAGAAATAATGAAGCGTATCTGGAGCTATATCCAACAGGTCTTTAAAATGACCACCTAATGAACTGCTACCAAGAACTCTGGGACTGAAAGGACTTAGTATCAAACTCCAGAGAAGTTGCTTACATCTGCTCAAGGATGAGCACCTCTGAAAGACAGCATCGGCTAGTTCCAGAGACTATATTTTTTTCAGTCAAATAAGGAGAAGTTTACTTTGGAAATTTAAATCTGAGATGTGCCTTGGGATTTTTGACTTCATACATTTCTAATAAAAACAAAAAATCATCAGTATTTAAAGGGATTTCAATAAACCAACTCAGAATATTTTTTCATGCATTTGTTCCTTTTAAAAGAGTACTTTGTTTAATAAGCAAGATACCAGTGAAAAATAAAACAAATCTCATTTTAAATCCAAGCTGATGCATACTTTAAAAAGAAAAATTACTTCCTTAGACATGCTTATAATCAGCTCAACACCATTATGCAACAGCTCTCCTTTAAACATTATTCATACCACAGTGCCTGTTTACTTTCAGAGTTTTGTCTCATGTTGACTTTGTTCCCTTCTCCCTGTTACTTACACAAAATACAACACAGACTCACAGCTACGTATCAATAGAGCAATTCTACATTAAGGATATCTGGCTAACTGCACTCATACAAAATCTTCAGGTACCTTTTCTTTGTGTTTAAGGTAGATGCAAATATATCCTTTTTTTAAACAACCACCGATTTTATCAAGAGAAGATGAAATGCACAGAAAAATATAGCACAAAAGACCAACTTAGTCACCAATTCAAAGATATCGCTGCTTCAAACTTCATCACTTATGACACCAAATGAAAATATTTTTAATTGTATAATACTGACTCTAAATAGAGTTTAGAAAGCTTTTATGCACATTTATTTTCTTATGTTTCTTGAGAGGGCAGAATTTTTCTGAGTTGTTACTACTTCAGGTACAGCCATTTTGACTGTTTGTAAAGCTAATAAATAAGGGATATGTGGAAAAAATATATACCAGAAGATGCACATTTTCTGAAGTGTGGTACTATTCCCCTTAGCTGGTAGCACTCTAGGAGCTTCCTCTTTCTGTTCATGTCAACATTGTGGATTTCTTAGATTTGTGTGCTGGCAATTCGCGTTAGCTAATGGATCCTTCAGAACTTTTCCTCCTATGGCAAAGCTGCAATATTACTCCAAATTACCATCCCACGGATGTACTCCATAAAATTATGTACCTTTAAAATTTCATTTTTATTGATTGCTACCCCCTTTCTGCAATGCATAGGTTATCCTGCTGCCTCACAATCCTTCCAATTCTAAGATAGGAAAATGAGTTTTTAACATCTATCTTTGTCCTCATCTCAATTTCACAGGCAAAGGGAAGGAAAAGTTAAAAAGGAAAAAAAAGGCAAGCAGAAAAAAAAAAGAACACAAAAAAAGAGGAAAAAGAAAAAACATATTTTTTGGTCAAACTGAACTCCCAAGACTCCCCTTATACAATACAAAAATCTGAAATGCATGCTACTCTTGCTATTCTTCATATCTCCATTTCATTTCATCAGACTTTCTTTCATGTAGCCATAAAGTGATTCAAACAACAGAAATGATCCGCGTAAATACAGAGTTGGTTTTCATTTTATGCCAGGTAGGCTTGCAGATATGAAATTTCAGTTATTACATTTAACATAGAGAACTACAGCCTTTCAAACATACAAAGTTATACTAATCTCAAACAAATGGGACACTGGCTCTCACTCAGGGTAAATCATCATGGAGTGCTACTTCCATAATAGCTTTAATTAAATCTGTTCTCATTTTGGTCAGGTTGGAGACCATAGAAGGGCATTATTGGCTGTCTGAGCCTTTTAGCTATGAGAGTACTAATGGCCAATGCACTGCACAAGCCAGTGTCAGATTTTAGTATGCCTTGCTAAGGTCATTTCTACCTAAAGTACAGTAGCAAGAGGCAAAAAGAAACATAACCAAGGGCAATGTATGTATTTGTAGCTGGCCAAGTGAAAAGTTCATTTTGTTGTTGCACCACAGGAGAAATAGCAGCTTTGCTAAATGTGAAAAACACCTTTTGTCTTAGAACTTGGCTAACAGAGCTGCCACTGATCATGGCTTGTATATAAGTGCTTCTTTCACTGGGGGCTTATCTTTGTAGTTTTTTCTATATACTCAGGTACCCAAAATGGATCTTTCTCTGCTCATAAATAAGCCAAATTCCATGGGCTCAGATGCAGTTTTAGCTTGGATAGAAACAGTAAAAACGATTATGATGAACCAGATTTGGTTCAGCTCCATGATAGTCCTCCCCAACTGGAATCCAGTTTAGGACTCAGTGGAGTTAGTGTGGGTTGAAGTGCTCAAAAATGTTTCTCTGGCCAAAAGACTTTCCATCTGAGGCAGAAAAAAAGCCAAAAGAATCATTATTCACATTTGCAGGAAGGAATGACTTGCACAACATGCCACAGGGGACCTGGAGTAGAAATACACCTCAAAGCTGATAAGCCCAGCTTGCTCCATCATCTGCCTGCAAAAGATGGTGCAGACATGATACGACTGTTTAAGACTCTGAAATTAAAAGGATTTTGGCCCCACACAGAGCCATAGGCATTTATATCCATGAGAAATAAGAACTACATAAGAAGGATTAAGCAAGACAGACAGAAGGAAAATGCATATGCTTTTATGGAGGCTGGTGAAATACTTTAACTACGCTGTGGAGCTCAGTAGGAAAGCTGATTTATCCTGTGAGTGCACAGCAGTTGCTCCCTGCTAGAACTGCTGTTTAAGTTTAATTGGAATACACAGCGCTTTTATAACATTTATATCACAGAAAACATTTAAGAAAAAAGACCCTTTTCAACACACTTATTTCTGTCATGATCCTGATCGTTGAACCCAAGTGGAAATATAAGCCACAGAATTATTTCATTGCTGCCTGTTTCAGTCAGTACCTCCAGAGGCAGAAGTGGCTGCTCGCAGAGAATTAAAACATGCCAAGACTGGCTAACTCAGGGGACTGCAATGGAATATGGAGCCTTTCATCTACAGGTCACTGCTCTGAATCCACAACAGGGCTGTAGCAACCAAAAAAGTTATTTCCATCAAAAACAGGTCCAGTGGCCACTTAAAGAAATCACTTAAATGGCTTCAGCTTCATCCAGGCACTCACAGCAGAGAAAGTATTATTACAGTTAGCAGAACTGCACAGTCATCTGCCACATGGAAGCTTTGGGTGGGTTTCTGCATTCCCCAAAACAGAATGGTATCGGTGAAAAAAATCTTAGAATCATAGAATAGTTAGGGTTGGAAAGGACCTTAAGATCATCTAGTTCCAAGCCCCCAGCTGTGGGCAGGGACACCTTACGCTAAATCATATCACCCAAGGCCTTGTCCAACCTGGACTTGAACACTGCCAGGGATGGAGCATTCACAACCTCCCTGGGCAACCCATTCCAGGGACTCACCACCCTAACAGGAAAGAATTTCCTCCTTATATCCAACCTAAACTTCCCCTGTTTAAGTTTTAACCCATTACCCCTTGTCCTGTCACTAATGAAGAGTCCCTCTCCAGCATCTCTATAAGCCCCCTTCAGATACTGGAAGGCTGCTATGAGGGAATCTTGTAATGCTTCTTTTTATTTATTTATCACTAACCTGCAGACTTGAGTTTTTTTCAATTTTTATCATTATTTTAGTTCTATTTAGCCTCCTTTGGTAGTTTTGCCTTTGTCCATGCTGTAGATCACAAGATAAAAGTCAAAAAAAAAAAAATCCTAAAATGTTATTTACACAAATATTGCAAGGTAAAAAAATGTATTATTTTCAAAGACCAGGGAAGGAAAGAATTCTTCTGAGAAAACTGCAACAGCTTCCTGGGAAACAAAATTATTAACCAAGTGTATCTACCTAAAGCTAAAAGTCCTAGTTAGAAGTGCAGCCATGAGTCCTGACCAGAGTCAACCCTCAGACATCCCACACTCCTCCAGCCATGAGCAGATTAGACGGCATCTGCCATTCTGGTGTCTCCAGCCATGGTAGGGCATCCACGTGAAACACCTGGTTTATCAAAAGGAACAGTGTAACACATTCAAACCAGAGCCTTCCATTGTTAATATAATTGCATTTCCTCAAACATTAAACACAAAGAATTAATGGAAAACTTCCCATTTTCCAGAGAATTGTATGTGTGTATGTAGTCTATAAAATTTCAACAGAAATTTTAGCAAATGCTCCTACTGAGTGACTGTAATATCAGAGCCTAAGGACTACAAGTGATTAGGTTTGTGTCTACCATATATCTGAAAAAGACTTTCTCTACACCTGCCTGCCAGTATTCAATAGTCAGGAACTGTGATAATTGGGTGGCTCTTCAGGACATATGTGACTTCCTGCAGCGTTCACATTGCCTGTCTCAGGCTTTAATGATTTTGCTGTTTTTCTTAGAATCACAGAATGGGTTGGAAGAGACCTTTAAAGGTCATCTAGTCCAAACCCCTGCAATGAGCAGCAACACCTTCCACTAGTCTAGGTTGCTCAAAGCCCTGTCCAACCTGGCCTTGAACACAGCCAGGGATAGCGCAGCCACAGCTTCTTTGGGCAGCCTGTGCCTGTGCCTCAGCACCCTCATAATAAAAACAATCTTCTTTATATCTAGTCTGACTCTATGCTCTTTTAGTTTATAACCATTTCCCCTTATCCTATCATAACAGGCCCTACTAAAAAGTCTGTCCCCATCTTTCTTATAAGCCCCCGTAAGTACTGAAAGGATGCAATAAGGTCTCCCTGAAGCCTTCTCTTCTCCAGGCTGAACCCCAACTCTCAGCCATTCCTCTACAAGAGGTGTTCCATCCCTCTCATAGTTTTTGTGGCTCTCCTCTGGACCCGAACCAAGAAGTCCGTATCTTTCCTGTTCTGAGGACTCCAGAGCTGTATGCACTTCTCCAGGTGGGGTCTCACCAGAGCAGAACAGAAGGGCAGAATCACTATCCCTGTTTACTGAAACAGTAACCATCTTTGCTTACAGATGTATGAATTGCTTCAGTCCACTGAAGTCCATTGAAGCCCATTGAAGCCTAAAGCACTGCTTATTAATCCTCTAGGCAGCATAACACTGGTTGTCCCTCTGCTTCCATTCAGAGCACCACACACACAAAAAAATGGTTAAAAGCCTCCCTGATATTATAACAAATAAAGTGCCACAAACAAGCACCTTTCTCTCTTCCCCTCCACCGTTTTGAACATATCGCAGAATCAGCTGTAGCAGTCTGGTAAGAATTCTGTCAACCCTTTGCATTTAATTATATCACTTTCTGTGACTAACACTAGGTCCGGTGAAGTGACTCTACCATGGCTTATCCATGAGACAGCAGCATCCTCCAGAATCTCTGCACAGCATTACCATATCCTTCTCAGCTGAGAAGCAACTAACCACATTCTGCCACCAAAGCTTTCAGGAAATCTGAAGCCAAGACCTGATGCAGGCATACATGTTCCTGTTATATTTTGCATTCCAGTTAATATTCCTGATCGTATCAACCACAATTACGTAGGTGCAAATGTTACAGGAGAAGCTACACCAATATTCAGAGTTTAATAGCTAAAGAGATGCTTGTGCTAAATAAATTTGTGCAGTTCCATTGTGAAAACTCTGTTTTCAATAGGTCTCATCAAATTTTCTTTCCTGGTACACCTGGACTGGTTTAATAGCATGTTCAGCTAGAGAACAGAACATGCAAGGGCAACAGTTCAAGAGTCTTGATCAGTCCTTTTCTACCCTGCAGGTACATGTAATGTTTCTGCAGTTAGAAAACTCACACATATATACCATGCCCAGCGGATTTCTTTGTTGATGAAAAAAATGTTTCTGCATATTTATGATAACAGCTCTGCAAAGCACTCTGAGTATTATGCGATTTAGAACCTTATGAGTACCTAAATGTAAGATTATTTTTAAACAGAAATAGCTGCAAATATTTACAAGATGCAAAGAGACTGCTGAAAAGCTATCAGTATATGACAATAAAAATGCAATATTCACTGTGAAACTTTACATACTTCACACTACAAAGCATTACACAACACTAAAGATATGTTAGATAGGGGTATGATAGATACCTGAGTCTATAAAAGTCACTCCAGGAAGCATCCATTTAGGTGCATCCGCAAAGCAAATAATGCCTTTCCTATTTAAGAATAAGATAGAGATTACAAAAGAGCCAACCACTAGTGAAGCATATGAATGGAAATCCCAAGGTTTCCTTCTAGAACTACAGAACTATTAAAGCAAGCTGGGATTTTGCAAAGGTTAGGCTTCACAATTCTGCCTTTGATCATTTTGCGATAAATGGTCCATTTGTTTGAACTTTTTGGTTTCTTTTTGACATATTAGTTAAGTGCACAATGTAGTTTGACCTATAATTCTCAGCTCAGCAGCCAGGCATACCTCATATAGCCATATTTCTTCACATTTAGGTATGTCTGTAGAACAACAGTCAGCTCTATTATATGAGCCAGTTTTAAGCACGGTAGATAAAAATCTGGTCCCAGTGAAGTGAGCATCATGGCTTCAGCAAAACAGGTATTTTACCATTTATTATGTAATTATACTCCTGTAGTGTGGAAGAAACAAATAGTATCCCAATGAACCATAAAAGCAATTAAGTTAATTGCTATCCTGTAATGTTTTAAGAGAATTCCATCCTTTTCCAAACTCTTTTGTAGGTTTCCACAGCAATGACTTTTTTCCTGTACTCAGCTTTGTAGGATAACTGTAAAAACCTACAGGAAATCACTAACTTGGATACAGAAGGAAAGACTGCTGACCTACACTCAAGCAGGGACTTGTCTTTATTAAATTAACATCTGCGCTCATTTACATGACTATCCTTAAAATCCTTAACCTTCTGTTAAAACAAAATATTGAAAGAAACAGTATCAAGAGATGAGATAAACACCAAGGTAATAAGGAATTAATGATACATGAAACTGCATCTTTTTGCTTTCTAAGTGATCCTGCAAATAAGAGGTATCAAACAAAGATTGGGAAAATCACACTTGGAAAGCTACAAAAATAGACCAGCTAGGGAAAAAAAAATAATCAAAAATCTCACTATCATATCTTTTTAAAACCCATACTTAAGTATCTATTGCAAGGGTTACACCTGAGTACTAATCTCCATTGATCTATAGTTTGCTGTCAGGAGCTGAGCAAGCCATAAATTTACTTAAGGTTTTTTTTGTCAATGAGCAAAATACCTCGAAAGCAAGACAGCTGTCCCTGTTGCTTAGAAATTCCTCCGGTGTCTTAGCATTTCCCACTTCATACCCACCAGGTGCACATTTCACACTCAGCAAAAGCATCAAAACAATGTTCCTACATTCAAAAAATCATCGCATGTCTCAGCCCCTGGGAAAACAACCACCCTTTGGTAAGGTGTGGAAACCCAATTTTATAGAATAAAAGGCTTCTTAATGCCATCAATGTGTACAGTCTGATCCTGGCATTCCATGACTGAATGCAACAAGCATGGTCCAGAATTACAGGGCTTCCCTGTCTGAAACGTGAGGGAATCATACAATCCCAGACTGGTTTGGGTTGGAAGGGACCTTAAAGCTCATCCAGTTCCAACTCACTGCCATGGGTAGGGACACCTTCCACTAGACCAGATTGCTCCCAGCCCCGTCCAGCCTGGTCTTGAAAACTGCCAGGGATGGGGCAGCCACAGCTTCTCTGGTCAAACCTTCACTGGTGCCAGTATCTCACCACCCTCACAGGGAAGAACATCTTCATAAATATCTAATGTAAACATCAGTTTAATGCCATTCCCCCTTGTCGCACCCCTACACACTCTTATAAAAAGTCCCTCTCCAGATTTCACATGGTTCCCTTTTAGGAACTGGAAGACTAAATACTCTGCAGCCTGCTACAGTCAGCCAAATTCCTGAAATAGTTAAGAATTTACTGTGCATAATTTCTCCCATCATGTCAGAATAATCTAATTTTTTCCCTCAAGTTGTTTCAAAGTATTCGTGAGAAGGGAAAAATATTCAATGCTGTAGTTGCCTTGGCACTGTTGATCTGCTCAGCAGAATGCTAGGCAAAGTGTGAGCTGGGAGCACAATGTATGGCTACACAGTGTCTAAGAGTTCACCAGGTATTAAGGACAGCTAGGATTGTATCAGTAGCCTAACTACCTCATTTGCTCTGAAGTTCTACTGGGTAAAGCTGTGAGAGAACAAGGGGAAAACAACAAAAAAAAACAAACAAAAATATCCCAACAAACAGGAAGAAAAAGAACAAGACCCTGCTCCAAATGAATCCATTATTTCATTTTCAAGTGAGCATCTTACTGCATTCTCCAGGGCACCAGAGAGCAAACAAGCAATAGCTAATGCTAAAACTCTCATAAAAGCACAATCAATAATTGAGCTATAACTGGGGTATGCTTCGTACACTGTTTGAGTTTCAAACTTGATAATTACTTTAGATCATTCATCAATGATTGTTTGCCATTTGCAAGTTTTCTTACATTGTCAGTTCAGTGGGATCCCTTCCTCTTGAAAAACAGGCTTTTCTAAAAAACATTTGGTCAGGCTTACATTAATGTTTGCCTCAAATTTATCCTATAGTATCAGGAAGAAAAAGAATTGGGCAATAGGTCAGATGAGGTACACTCAGACACCCTGAATTTTCCCCTGGTATATGCTTAGTATAAGAAATAGTAGATATACAGCAGCTGTACATAGTCACTTGTTAATAATTAAGTATTTATGATTTCATCACTTTGCCAGTTTTACACTGCATACCAAAGGAGGCAAACTGTATTAATCTGATACAAAGACCTACTGTTTGGAAAAATAAAATCTCTCTTTATGAGATATGCACAGCCATCTGCAATATTGTTTATTTACCTATTCAGTACTGTTTAATATATATTTGGGCCTGTAACATACCATTTAAATGCTCTCTCTCAAGTGTAATATTCTTTTCTACGTTAATTGTGGAAAACGTAGATTTTTGTGCACAATAAGAAAGTGAAAGAAGGTCATGACATTCTAGTGGCCTTTTTTATGGTTTATAAAACCTTCATTAAACTTTTAGAAGACATGGCCTTGAGTGGCTTGGGAGAAAGCAAAAACCTCAGAGTGATTCTAGGGAACATCACCTGTAATTTATTCTCTTTGAATGCTTTCTATGGTGCAGCTCAAGACAGATGCATGACATGATTCAAACTTCCACAAACCTGAGGCATGAAGTAATTGAATCCATAACCAGAAGCTGGTAAATGGGTAATCTTACGAGATACTCTGTAAGTGCTGCATGGAGAACAGCTTGCTTCACAATCGTTATTTTGCTGTAGCGCAGAAATCATGTAATGAGGACTTCATGCTGTTAGGATCCTAACCCTTGATTGTTAGCACATTTCAGTCATATTAAAAAAATGATATATTGCAAGCAGATAGGGAGAAAAATAGTAATCGGAAGCTCAGCAGTGGGTTAAAGCCACAATTTATTTTCCATTTCCCTCACATTAGATGAAACATTAACAGGATTATTAATAAGGATTCAGCATTGAGTTTGTCACATAGCAGCAATGTATCAAACTATTCTGCTACCAAAAGCATGTTAGTATACTTTTCTTAAGGCTACAGAGAAATCTTATCTCCCCTAAAATTACTGAGAAATGTTAATTTTTATAGTTGCTTGAATTAGGATGAGACCTTTAAAGTAGAGAAGCACAAACAATACATCCATCCAATGGTATTGATTTCTCAGTTACACAAGGTGAATGCATTAAGGAAATTGAATTACAAATGAAAATTCAGCACTGATTTATTATAAATAAGGTGCTGATGAAAAGTGATTATCTTTACAAGATGCTTTTCTAATTTTCACTGCAACTGCTATCACCACTGTAGTCACAAGGTCCCAGAAAAGCTGGTTCTATTTTTGGTCATGGAGTTATAATTCAGAATTGTTTCAAGGTTTTTTGTGTTACTTCTCCATCTAATTTAGCTTGTTTCTTTGACACTTAAAAAAACAAACCAAAACCAAACACAGCCTCCTTCACCAGTTGCTCAGATGCCCAGAGCAATTTCAGAAATGGGAAGGGAGATTGATAACTTTGACCTCTGCAAATGTGAGCATATTTTGCTATGGTAACATAATACATCTTAATAGTTCACTTATGCATTGTTTGCCACTCGGACTTTAAAGACAATTCCCTGTTTTAGGATAAAAAGCAACAAAAATATTCCTCTTGAATATATCTTAAGTGAAATCAAATTGATTCAGGCTTCTGTTGGGGTGTCTTCTCAAGATAACGTACTGCATGGCTTTTATTTTTAAATTCCTGAAATGAAATCATTAGAGAAACTATTCATTTTAATAGCTCTGAATTAACTGAAAGACAAGCTCATAAAAATGTGTATATAACATAATTACATATAAAAAACACCCTGTAATTTTTAGCTATTCCCAGTTTGTTTACTTGAAGGAAAAATGTACTTTGGAACAGATTTTGGTTTGTTACTTTTATATATGTATATATATGTGTGTGTGTGTGTATACATATATATATACAAACACACACACAGAGCCTCTTTTTAAAAAAAGAGTAATACCCTTTAGGTCAGTCTAGAACACTAACTTTTAAACATGAACCCAGCTGCTGCAGATAATGATCAGTTGAAAAGTCACAAAACAATAAACAGGAAGACTTCTGATCTCAGGTTAGGGATGAGAAGGAAGCAGCTTGCTTTGAAATAATTATTTTACTGCAGAGCAGAAATGGCATAATGAGAACTTCACGCTGCCAGAAGCTGTAACCCGTGATTGCTGGAATACAGCTGTCACATTAAAAATGACACATTGCCAGTAGACTGGCATAGCTGCAGTAATCATAGACCTCACATCTGTGCTACGCTTGGCCAATTAAGGAGATTCTTCATGGAAGTCTAGGCCAAAGTAAACGGAATTATTTAATATGCTTTATTGCAGCAGTGTTGTCGAAAGAAATAAATGGAGAAGTACATTGGGACTTATTATTCTGATTGACAATAGAAAAAAAATTGAAAAGCCAGGACCTGTTGCTCTAACAAAAACCATCTTTAAGAAACTATTGCACAGAACCACAGGTAGTTTAACCAAAACGTTCAGTTACAGCTATATACGTCAAAGATAAATGCTTAAACCAAACCAACCAGTTTTCATCATGACATGGATTAGGGAAAACAAACTTAAGCACATCTTCAATGGAGATCACATTTCTATATAAAATTCTTCATTTCTGTAAGAAATCCTATTCCTTTGAGCATGAGTCAGGCAACCTTCATTGTATCTCAGCTCTTTATTATACAACTCCAAATATAAAGAACATAAGTGATACTTGAAAGCCTGCAACTGCAAACGGGATTGTAGCTGCCAAAAAGAACAACGACTGGTCTAAGACTGAGCTATAGTGGTTCGAAACAAATGCAAGTCCTTTCATTGCTGACGCTGTCATACCCACTTACAGAGAAACTGCTTGTAAACTTCCACATTCCAGAAAGAGGGGAATAAGACACTGAAGTTTTATCCAGCGGTATTTCCTTAGTGTGAACATCTTCATTATCATGATTATAATTTTTTTAAATATTTGCATATGCTTCTCTAACTTGAGGACGGGACAATCCTTAGCTCTTAGAGTTAACAAATACCTTAACTATAGTTCCTACAGACACCCCTCATTTGCAGCACTTCTTCTACATCCCCACACCCCAAGACAGACAGCACTTATCTCTGGTATCAATTCCATCTTCCCTGCCTGCAGGAAAAAAGTACTGGGTTTCACAGAAGGAAAACGAGAAACGATCATGCAGTTAGATATCCAAGTGTCGCATGAGAGGAACAGAAAGAGATATTGCAAATATAGACTCATAAAAAGGGCTTGGTTTGTAAGGGACCTTAAAGCTCCTCTCGTTCCAAGTACCTGCCACAGACAGGGCCATCTTCCACTAGACCAGGTTGCTCAAAGTCCTTTCTAACCTGGCCTTGAACACTGCCAGGGATGGGGCAGGCACAGCTTCTCTGGGCAACCTGTGCCAGTGTCTCAACACCCTCACAGAGAAGAATCAAATATCAATAGCAAATCAATATCAACTATGAAATACCTTTGTGAGGCAAAAGATCATTTACTAAATGTCCTGCTGCAAATTTCAACTGGGCAACTTGAATGGGTCCCTGATTTCAAACCTTGAAGTCCATAGTAGTTTACTGGATTCACCAAGCAGTGGGTTGGACCTGTTTACCTGGGGAATGTAGATGCTCTGAATTGCCTGAAGAAATGCAGACCTATTTTTGTCCTATGGCATTTGTTTGTCAAGTCTGCACAGATAATTCAACAAACAGCTAATAGATACATTTTTGGTAGGTTGGTCTAGATACAGAAGATAGCTTTTCCACTGAAAAATTATCTTTTGAATTGTAGCAGGCAACAGGAAGCTTATTAGTCTGTTATTGGGGGGGGGGGGGGGAACAACACATGCTTGCAATGAAAAAATCATGCCTCAAATTATATAGCCCAAAATTTATCTTTCTGTGTATATACTTACCTAGACTGAGTTAGTACTATGTGCAAAGCATTTCATGCCCCCTCATGATGAATTCTCTCTCTGTCTCACTACAACTTGGCAATAACTGAAATAACTGCTGAATAACTTGAATACCAACAACACCTATCAGGATGAATGAAGAACCTCTGTAGTACTTATCTTGTCATAATGTGAGCATACTAACATGCAGTGAATAAAATCAGCTGCAGCATAACTGCGTGTAACTACACTAATTTTCAAATTATTTGGTCTTGAACCCATTACCTGGTACCAAAAAAGCTTTGTGAAGTAAGGAAATTCAGCACAACTGTGCTTCCAGATGTTACGATTTTTATGAAGATATTTCTACCAGTATGGACTTAGCTCACTGAGCAGTCTGGCATTTGCATGCTCCATTAAATGCACTGAAAAATGAGGTACTTTAAATATTTTCTAACCTATAGCATCAAAATGTATCATGCATTGCCAAATAAAAATAGTGTTATCAGTCTTTATTTGATACGGTGCTACAAACAAAGCAGTGCCAAGCCCAGGGCACAAAGATGCTGCTACCTTTCTGCTGAGCAGCCTGCAGCTATTTGTGGGCAGGCTGTCAGTCAGAAGCATGCGTTAAAACATTCTTTACAATGTGACAAGGAAGATCAATGTTATACTCCATGTAAGAGATGTTGTTTTCTCCAATTTCTGTTCCTATTACTTTATTTTTCCTATATTAAGTGTAGAGAAGGCTATCTGGGCAACAAGGATTAATAAAGGGGTGGGGGGGGGAAGACGCATTTCCAATGTTTTGCTATTAGGCCTTACCAAAGAATTTAATAAGTTGAATTAATACAATTGAAAATTTAATGAGCTTCTTAATTCATGACTTCACTAGGCTTGAATTATAAAACAATAACACAAGCTGCACTCTTATTGCCTGAGTGTGCCCGAAGATGACAGCACGTTTAAGCTTTCACTTTAGCATCTAATCTAAATATATTAACAAAGAGCACAAAAATCATCCAGTTGTTCAAAGAGACAGGACAGAATTAATTATTTTTGTAACAAACCCATGCTATTAAAGCATTATCCTTACTGATATATTCCACATTGTGGTAAAGAATCTCCAGGCTCTTTGCTTAGTATTAATAAAGTTTTCTGGCACCCATGAGAGCTTGTTAAGAAAGATTATTCCCAAAAAAGCCCATAACTGGAAACAAAAACCAGCTGGTAGTATCATGAAAATGTAGGGTCTGAGCCAGGTCTTAGGAGGTACTGGATGTACTCAGATCTTCTAAATGTGCCTGGAGATGTAGACACACACCTTTTCAGAAGACAGAGCCTGTTCTCTGCACTGTTCTGTGGTATTGCGTGTTTTTTTCTTGAATGACTTTACCACTCATTTCAGAACTTCCTGGGGCTGTTCAGTAACCGAAAAGGTCACTTCCTACCACAGGTCAGCAAAAGCATTACAGCTTGGAGTCCCTGTAGGCTAACAGAGGTCACTTTCGTGCCATGTCTTAAGCTCTACCTGATCTACACCGTACAGCATATAAATAATAAACTGAATATTCCCGAAAGCTTCCCAAGTTAATATGGTGTCTTCGTTTCACCAGAAGTTGTGTTCAAACCCTGAGTCAAAATCCTGTTTTTACCTGGATCTGAACTGGAAAAAGCAGTACAACAAGTTTTTATGTTGTCCTTGGGAAAACAGCTTAGTGCTTAATTACACCTACCACCACACTTTGATACCAGGAGTAATACTATTCATAAATTGGAGTTGTTATTGTACCCATCTGCCAGTCTTCCCATCAGGTGGTGGTAAAGTTGGGGCAGACCCAAAAGTTTCAGAGATCAAGTTCATTCCGGTTCAACGCAAATCAGCTCCTTACCTGACATATGTTAACTCTCACTTGTTGTATACCAATAGTTCCTTCTCCAACAGCACAACTGGTAACTTTTTTTGCCACAGAGGTCTAGAAATTTTTAAAAGGAGCAGATTTTTGGACTTTCTGATTGCTGTAGGACTGCATCCCTCTTTCAGTCATACTCGCTATGCTATCAGATTTATTGGAAGAATACAATAAACTTGTTGCAAATGATCTCAAAGGCATAAGGTAGTTCCTGCTTCAGGAGACAACCTACCTTCAGATGTTTACATGCATCATTGTTGGAACTAAGTAATCTGGAAGGCTATGCATCACCAACTGATCATCTAATACTGCTTAATTTACTACAAAGACAAGCAAATGGTTTGTACCAGTCAACTTGCTGTTGTTTTTTTTAAATGGTAACTTCTAGTTTTTGCAGACAAGCTAAGAGTTCAAGGAAGGGGAGGAAGAGAAGGATGTCATTTATACGCATTAGTATTCAAGCTGTCTTCCCCAGCTTGTCCCTTTTTCTTCCTCCTTCCTCTAAAGAAAGCGCTCAGGGGAAGAATATGAACAGAAGTAGTTGCAAGGTCTAACAGTGCCATTTGCCTCTGCCGATTCATCAGTGATACAGGATTATAAGAGGGAACAACTGAAAGGTTAAGGATTTATCTAGAACATCTGAAGCAGATATTAAACTGAGATTTATAGCAACATGTTTGATGAAAATTAATGTTTACTGCCATAGCTATTGTACTACTGGAAACAAAGAAACACTCCTTTCCCAGGAGCCACCACTGACCTGCTCCACTGGCTAGCACACCTAAGAGCAGGTACATCTGTTTAATGTTTTGCCTGTTGGCTTTAGTAGGCAGAAACTCCACAAGGGCGGAGCCCCATAAGTGCAGGGGCAAAGGCTTCTGGTGATGCCTGTGAGAAACAGTTTTTAAGTGCCTAATTGTGGTTCACTGCCTGCCAAGACTAACACCCTATGAGCAATAAAGACTTATAAAAGGTAATAAAGGCAGCTTTATTGGTTTTGTACAGTCACCATCAGCATTTTCCTTTCAATATCTATCTAATGGAGTACTTTTAAAAAGAGTTATAGGCTTGAAAAAGCATTAAGAGATATTTAAAAGACATGTAGTTAGGGACACAGTTTAGTGGTGGATTTGGCAGTACTGGGTTAACGGATGGACTCAATGATCTTAAAGGTCTTTTCCAATCAAAATGATTCTACGATTCTTGTAAAGATCAATATAAAAATAAAAGACCATGACCAGAAGCATTACAAGCCTGACATCTTCACGCCCATGCTGTTATGCAGGCTCACCTTAATCTGATGAGAGATGGTGGTACTATCACACAAGCTTGCTTTTAGGAAGTGAGCCACATAAACCAGAAAGTTTTTAGCTTTCACTACATAATCCAGTTATGAACTGCATAAAATTTTAGAAGAGTACTTTTTTTTAAAGTATGAAACTGCAAAATCAAAGGCTTCCATGTACATTAAAAAAGCAGCTTCTGCTATGAAAACAAAGAAGAGAAAAGAAAGAACATAATCATGGATTTCCATGTTGCGCTTTCTGCAATATACCTCATGCATTTTTCGCCAAGTTTAGACAATGAAAATCACTATAATATTTTCTGCTCTTATTTAACTATGCTTAATAAGATTTAGGTTCTTAGTGCTATAGCTTACTATCTAAAACACTACACAGATTTTTGTTTAATTTAAAATAACTTTTACTTGCAATGAAATCATCTGTATTCTTACTAAAAAAAATAGAGGAGATGATGGGCTCATTACTACCTCCCAGTTTCAGTAAGAGTGATGCACAGAAGAAGGGAATTTTTATTCAATAGTTTTAAATGAGTAGCAGCATTTTACATGCCAGGAATGTCTGGACATTCATTTTCATTAAAGGAAACATTAAATACAGATAAATACAATTAAATAAAGTTGAAACAAATGCAATTCTTCACTTGACCCAGAGTTTCTGTATTACTTTATTATTCAATAGTTCTTTAATTCAGTAACAAGTAAATTAGGTATAGTGTTAAAGCAAGAGAAATCCCTATCTGGATTTCTAGTTATTTGCAAGTTTATTTCTTAAACAAAGCCACATGCAGATAAGGGAAGGCAGAAAAATGTTCAAAACATTAAAAATCCTAATAGGCACTTTTTTTCTTCAGGTATTTGCTTATATTAATTTTGGTTATTGTGATACCTTTAGGGTGTTGAAAGAGAAGAAAGAGAACCCTGAGAACAAGGAGGTGGCACAGTTCTATGGGGACAATTGTTACACAGCAATAAGATACCAGTTTCTTTTGGAGGACTCACAGAGGAGTATGATTTAAGCAAAGATACTACAGCTAGTTTTAGATCTCTGTAGCCTTAATATAACAGGGAAGAATTTCTTTGCATTATTTTACTGACAAAGGTGAAATCATCACAAAAAATTACTGCAGTGGGTTTCTTTTCAACAGTTAGGAAGATTTTCAGAATATAACCAGAAAGTAGCTTGTCAAAACACATTAAAAACTCTTGATTTAATAGCCACATATCCTATCCACATCCAAATTCATTTAAAAGACTTTACAGAACCAAACAAAGCTTCCAAGCCCCCACACTAAAATCACGCAAGGGGTTCATATAAACACAAATCTCACTTTTACAATGAATACTTAAATTCTATACCGGCTAGTCCACTGTGACACTTCAGGTGAAATAAGATGTGAGGCCAATCAACTGCATAATGATATTTGAAAACCTATCCTATCAAAGGTGTATGCAGGGTCAGAGCATTGGGAAAATATCAACACTATGTCTATCAACATTAACATATAAACACAGAACTTTTAGGAAATTCCAAGACAAAGAAGGTAGCACAAAATACAACAGGAAAACCTTAGTACTGCTTGTGATAAGCAATATAATCCTCAGTTAAGGAGACCATCATTAGGTATGCAGATCACCAGCCATTTATGTTCTTGGCCAATCAGTTAACATGCTCTGCACTCTGAGGTAGGCACATTCTTCCTATTTCACAGCTGTGGAGACTGAAGCAGAGAGATTTAGTGATGAACCAAGCCTACAGACCAACTCAAGTATGCTAAACTCATAATTTTATTTTACACAGGCTTTGAAACCTAGCACTTTGCAAACTGTTGAAAACTAAGCCCATTTAAAACACAATCAGAAAAACACAAAACTAGTGTTACCTCCATTGAGTAACTGCTGTGATTTTAATCCCAGCCAACAATTAAGCCCCACACAGCTGCTCACTCACTATCCCTTGTGGGGATGGGTTTAAGAATCAGAGTAAGAATGAGAAAACTCATGGGTTGAGATGAATACAGTTTACTAAGTAAAGCAAAAGCTAAGCACATAAGCAAAGCAAAGCAAACCAAGGAGTTCATTCAGCACTTCCCATTGGCAGGCAGGTGTTCAGCCATCTCCAGGAAAGCAGGGCTTTAAGAGGTATCGGGGAACACAAATGCCATCACTCCAAATGTCCCCCCTTCCTTCTTCCTCCCTGAGCTTTCCACGCTAAGCCTGATGCCATATGGTATGGAATATCCCTTGTGTCAGTTGGGGTCAGCTTTTCTGGCAGTGTCCCCTCCCAACTCCTTGTGCTCCCCCAGCCTCTTCCCCACTGGTGGAACGGGGTGAGGAGCAGAAATGTCCTTGACTCTGTGTAAGCTGCTCTGCAGTAACTAAAACACCTCTGTATTACCAACACTGTTTCACCAGATTCAAAACCCAGCCCTATGCCAGGTATTGCGAAGGAAATTAACTCTATCCCAGACAAAATCAGCACAGCAACGACCTCAGAAACTGCCTGACACATACTTAGCCATTTAGTAACTGCAGATTAATTTTTCTTCTATTAATTCAGTCCAAGACAATACCTGTCATCTTGTGATTTGACAGAATGGGTTTTTAAGAAACACACCATTATGAAATACAAAATTAGTCACTACAGAAAAGATCTCTTGAGGACCCAGTGTTGCAAAAAAAATATGTTCAGACTCTATACCAGAGGTTCTGTCTCTAAACTTCAAAGATATTATTGGCTCTCTGTAAAAATAAGGTATGCAATGAATCATTTAGTCTTTCAGTGAGTTCCCCAAGCTAATACACCAGTAATGAAGCTGGAATGGCTGGCAGCTGATTTCAGTACATCAGCAAGAAACAAGCTCACTAAAGACCACATTGCCTATCTTTCCCACAGTGTATTTCTGTTATTACAAATGTAGTTTGAAAACCTTGTCTCAAGTTTTTGACAGTCACCAAGGAAATCACTCACATTGCTTCTCCCAGCACTTGCTGTCAACAGCTTTGCAATTACCACTTTCTTAATAGGGGGTAGGAGGAAAATTATGTCAATTTATAGTCTGGAGTCTCAATTGTTGACAAGCAAAACAGAGCTACGGATTCAAATTTAAGAGGTAGTAAACTGAGACCAGATCAAGGTTCTTATAATTTTATTGATTTGTTTTTATTAATGTAAGATACATTCTTTTATAGGATTATCAGCCCTGCACCACATACAAACCATAAAAGTGAAAATGCAGGTTTCACAAGTTTCTCTGTGGAACTGGCATGAGAGATTCTCTGAAGAATATATACTGAATTTCACTTCTGTGCAAAAAAAAACAAATGCACAAGCAGTTACGGGACAGGATTCAAAGCCATGCTATTACGTATTTTCTCAGGATAAATGGAATCTCTATGTCCTGTATAGCAGAAGGTACAGAAAAGCTATCTAAAATTGCACGTACTGTGCCTTTGCAAGGTTCAGTTTGCTTTAGCTCCACCAAAGAAAGTTCAGAGCATCTGGAAAAACACGATCTGAGATTGCATGAAAATCCTGCCAGAAGGCCTTAGATTTCGGTTTTCGTCTTAACGTGACTAAAAAGGGTCAAATAAAAAAAAAAAAAAAAAAGAAAAAAGAAAGGAAAGCTAGAAGCTAGATAGCTACTTTTGCATCAGGAAACAAAAAGAGACATTTAAATTCATTCTAAACTACGATGCAAAAAATGTTCCTATCTCACTTAAGTCCTTATGTTAGCTTTTGATCTTCACTTTTTGGATAATTAAAGCTTCTCCTACAGGGCATTATGACAGTTTAAAAAATGCAGTCCCCTTTTATGCAAGGAGGACAGGTTGGAAACCAGCGAGAGTATGTGAAATAGTGATGCTCTTTTCCAAACATCTTCCCAATGGCTTTAATTCTTCTTGAGGCATAGACACAATGAGATGAAAACATGTGAACAAGAAACTTGCTTTTTGCAAGCCCACTGCAGTTTTCCAAAATACATGGTTTCAGTAGAGCAGCACTAACATCCTCGTCCTTTTGGGGAAAAGTACAGCAAGAAGACACAGCATGAGTGAATAGATTAGGAGAGCAGTTTGCCATCACTTGCAGAAATCGATAATGCATTACTACTCACTCACTGAGGAACTGATCCTGTACCCACAGAAGGAAATGCCAAATTTTTCATACTTGAAAGACAGTGCTATACACTCAAATAACTGTTGCTTAAACAGGAACTGTTATAATACTGTAACAATTTTTTTTTTAAATCCGCACTTCCAACTCCAGTTCTCAGAGCAACAAATCTTCACACACTGGAGTACAGAGGTTTAAAATATCCCATTTCTGAATAACAAGTAATTATGCTGTAGAGAACTCAGCCATTGGAGCAAAAATACAGATATTATTTCCCCCCAGTAGATCAACTGTAAGACCATGAGAAGACCACTAAATCAGATCAGCTGGCGAATGAAGTTGCTAAGCCACTGTCCATCATATTTGAGAAATCATGGCAGTCAGGTGAAGTTCCCAACGACTGGAAAAAGGGAAATATAACCCCCATTTTCAAGAAGGGGAAAATGGATGACCCTGGGAACTACAAACCAGTCAGTCTCACCTCTGTGCCTGGCAAAATCTTGGAGCAGATTCTCCTGGAAGGCATGCTAAGGCACATGAAAAACAACAAGGTGCTTGGTGACAGCCAGCATGGATTCACTAAGGGGAAATCCTGCCTGACCAATTTGGTGGCCTTCTATGATGGGGCTACAGAACTGATGGACAGGGGTAGAGCAGTTGATGTCATCTACCTGGACTTGTGTAAAGCGTTCGACACTGTCCCACACAACATCCTTGTCTCTGAATTGGAGAGACATCAATTTGATGGATGGACCACTCAGTGGATAAACAACTGGCTGGATGGCCGCACACAAAGAGTTGTGGTCAATGGCTCAATGTCCGGCTGGAGACCAGTAACGAGTGGTGTCCCTCAGGGATCGGTGTTGGGACCGGTCTTGTTCAACATCTTTGTCGCTGACATGGACAGTGGGATTGAGTGCGCCCGCAGCAAGTTTGCCGATGACACCAAGCTGTGTGGGTCGGTTGATACCCTGGAGGGAAGGAATGCCATCCAGACGGACCTTGACATGCTTGTGAGGTGGGCTGATGCCAACCTCATGAGGTTTAACCCTGCCAAGTGCAAGGTCCTACACCTGGGTCGGAGCAATCCCAGGAACAGCTGAAGGTTGGGCAGAGAAGAGATTCAGAGCAGCCCTGCAGAGAAGGACTTGGGAGTGCTGGTCGATGAGAAAATGAACATGAGCTGGCTTCAGTGTGCGCTCGCAGCCCAGAAAGCCAACCGTATCCTGGGCTGCATCAAAAGGAGCGTGACCAGCAGATCAAAGGAGGTGATCCTGCCCCTCTACTCTACTCTTGTGAGACCTCACTTGGAGCACTGGGTACAGTTCTGGTGTCCTCAACATCAAAAGGACATGGAACTGTTGGAACAAGTCCAGAGGAGGCCACGAGGATGATCAGGGGACTGGAGCACCTCCTGTATGAAGACAGGCTGAGGAAGTTGGGGCTGTTCAGCCTGGAGAAGAGAAGGCTGCGTGGAGACCTCAGAGCAGCCTTCCAGTATCTGAAGGGGGCCTATAAGGATGCCAGAGAGGGACTTTTTATCAAGGACTGTAGTGATAGGAGAAGGGGTAACAATTTGTAAATTGTAACAGGTTTGTTTCTGAGGAACACTATTCATTTTAAATGTAATAGTCACAGTTACAATGAAGTCAACTTTGAGCATGTTAACATAATCATAGAATCATAGAATAGTTAGGGTTGGAAAGGACCTTAAGATCATCTAGTTCCAACCCCCCTGCAATGGGCAGGGACACCTCACACTAAACCATGTCACCCAAGGCTCTGTTCAACCTGGCCTTGAACACTGTCAGGGACGGAGCATTCACAACTTCCTTGAGCAACCTGTTTCAGTTCCCCATCCCTGGCAGTGTTCAAGGCCAGGCTGGACAGGCCTTTGAGCAACCTGGTATAGTGGAAGATGTTCCTGCCCATGGCAGGGGGGTGGAAATGGATGAGCTTTGAGGTGCCTTCCAACCCAAACCATTCTATGATTCTGCAATAACATCAAAAGTGGATATAAAGACTGAAATGACTTGTCAAAGGTAAAATACTCTCAATAAATGCAAAAGATTGACACTCAGAGGCTATCTAGTAAAGCTGCATATACTACTCTAAGATTTAAAAATAGGTCTTTTCTACACATACCAGTGCAACCTGTATGCATTCTCAACAAAAACTCAAAGAGGTATTAAGTTAAATGTCCACATCTGAAGTGAAAGATTTGCATTTCAGATGAAACAGTCACACAGATAAAGTCATCCTGTATGTGCATAGTTTTCTGCTACAATCCTGGGGTTTAATCAGCATTAGAGCAGAGGCATTGAAAAAAGAGTTACAATATGAAATTACACTGTGTAAGCCACATACCCAGTCAGCGGTGTGCTCTGTTGTCAGGAAATCGTTCCTGTTGTAAGATGATTGTCTCAGAAGGCTGAATTAGAGCGGCAGATTACTTCAGAAATCCCTTAGCCAATGCATAATGGAGAGAATAAATTGTATATACCCAGCTCATTGTATGCACTTAGTACATTACATGCAATGTACTGAGTAAGCCACAAATACCTTGAAATGCTCTGAACAATGATCATGAAAAGCTTTCAATGAAATCAGACATATTCACACACTTTGATCACTCAAATAAAAATTACATCCTTAGTTAACCATATTCACCAACCAATTGGCTCCTCACTGTTTGTATGCATCAACTTACAAAATCAGATGAATCAACTGTCATAGCAATTGTATGCCAAGGTTGGGTTGTCAAGGTAGATGCAAAAAATTAAATCTCTCCCTTCATATGGCTGCTTCTTGGGGTGATGCACCATTCTACATTGGAATACTAGAAAAATTAGGAAGTGCTATTATGTCCAAATGAAAAAAAAAAAAAAGCAGATGTGGCCATAAAATGGCAGTGGCAGAAGTGCGCTCACTTCAGGTGCTATTAATGGTTCATAGTGCCAGAGAGTCAAATATACTAGAGCCCTCCAGGTTCCTGCAGCCAAGGCAGACAGCTGCACAAGAAGTGGCACCTGTAGGAAACAGGGAAGAGTGACCAAACAGAGAATACCTTTCTCTCTCATTTTGAGAAAAATGCCTTTCCTCAAGCACTGTCCCTTACACTGCGGTAAGAAAATATTTGACAACTTATACAAAGTCGTGCTTTCCAGGTGGCCTCCTACCAATTTTCAGTGACATTTACATTGCCAAGGAGAAAACATAAATACCAAACTGCCACTTTACTGATTGAGAAGTGCCTCCTGATATGCCTGGTGGCCTCCATGGACAATAACAGTATCTGACTGCCCCCCAGACCTGCTGGCATTGTCTTGTCAGGCATAGACATCACTCACTCTGTATCTGATTTTTGATGAAGTTTCATGTCATCTGCCACCAAGCCTTGCATTCCTTTGACATATCAGTATGTTGTTTGGGTTTTTTTTAATTGATTTGAGAACAATTTAATTTGTATTTTGACTTGGTTATCTTTAATTCCTTAAATCTCTTGAAGTAATATTCAGAGGCATGTCTGCATGGATCTACCTTTTAAGTTTTGCCTGCAGTCTCCTCTCTTAACATTTGTGCTTTCTCTCCCAAAGAAATGTCTTTACAGAATGACATGAAAGCAGTCCAAAATTCTACCTGTATCACTTTGTCCTCACTCCAGTAGAAAGACCACTGAAGCTTTAGTGTCCTGATCACACAATTTCTTGAAATGTTTCTAGGTTCTAGGTGAGCTGCTCTAGCTAACTCCTGCTTCTCTACAGTCACAAATTACATCAGGTGCTGGCTTGAGATTCATTGAAACTCCTCCAGTTACCTGAAGAGTTCTTACAGGGTACTAAATATAAGTGCAGTGCTATATTTTTAAACCTTAGCTTTTACTTCCTAATAAACCTGAATAAAGCATAATGTCCTTGTCAAAGTCATGCTATGAAGGCAATATGCAAATATTACATGTATGAGAATGGAAAATAACTGAAAGGTATTAAATAGAAATTGCAAGTAACTGCTGACAGTGCCTGAAAGCTAATGATGCTAATTAACTGTATTCCCAGAGATAGGTCCACAGAAGGAATAGGGAATACAATAGCATAGGCTTGACTTTTCCACTTTCTTCATAGAATTCTTACAGAATATAAATTAAGCCAGAAAATGGCAGTCTCTAATTAGGATGGATAAAGAGCAAAGAGAAGCCAGAGTAAACAAGTAGTAGTACTTTCCTCATCATAAATTCACAAACAGCTTCTTGTATTCACTCGGTTAAACTTGCAATATAAAGATACCATGCATTTCCCTTTCCTTTTTATTAGCCTTCAAGAAAACAGACCAAGTGTAAGTTACATGATTATTTAGTCAAGGAGATTGATTCAGTATATTTTAGAGCATAAGAACATTACGAAAAAACACAGTAACCTTTGTCTTTCTTGAAGACTCTCTATTCCTGTTCTATTAACATGCTGCAAGTCAAAGTATCAGGGTTTTCAAATTCCAAGCAATACGAAAATCTTCTCTTCAAACAACTTATGATTGCAATAGTGGAGTAGAGGACAGATAAAAGAAAGCCTCATTACAAAGTCTAAATGTAAAATAATAACTTTCTGGACAAGATTAACACCACCCTTTCAAACACTCCAATAAAGTCACCGTAGATATTTTAAGGGGGGTAAAGGAGGGGGACGACTTACCAAGAAGTCAGAGCAACACTTTAATTGGGTTTTGATTCAAAAAGAATGTAGTCCTCTAAAATGCTACCATTTGTTTTTCTGCTTCTCTCTTGCTCTGACCCCAACGAATCCTAAAATTTTCAAGGCAATTTTATTTCTCAAATTAAGTTGTGTTTAAAATACTGAAAAATACCAGTTTCAGTTACTGGTATTTCTTACTAGTACACTTAACACAAAAATATGTACAGCAGAACAGGTGCAAGTTCCCAAGAGACCTTATGAGGGGGAAACAACAGTAGGAGGATAGCCTGGGTATTCTGCCTGAGAAACAGTGTGGACATAAAACCTGTATTCAGGTGGCATCCACATTTGGAAACAGCAGTTACCAGCTCCATACTCTTTTACTCCAAGAATCTCCTACTGGACAAAGCAGAGAAAGCTGTGCATGAGGAATGGCCTACTTTAAAACATCAAGAGGAACATTATGCCAAGAGCATTTGTTACAAGGGAGTTCATGAGGTAATCATGAGGGAAGCAATGGCAACATGGCAGCAGCCACAAGTCAGCAAGTGCTGTGCTTCAGAATGACGACTTCATGCAGTTTTGCTCAATTCAGGTGTACAAGATCAGCTACTGGTACCACAAGTGAACTGGGAATATCAAGTTCCTCGACAGTATAAAAGTCATCAAGTGGCAAATATTAAAAGTCACTTAATGTGTCTACTGATCTCTACTTCGGTTCCCTCATTTGTAATTTTTTTTTCTTTCAAACTGGTGGATGAACCAAATGCTTTTAACTATACCCGGGGTATGCCCTTCAGAATTGCAATTCAGCTCTCCCCTCATAGCATACTTCTGCCCAGAGACTCCCTTACTTCATGAAGATGGAAAGTCATTTCAACCACAAAAAGCCACAGTAATCATGTTTTAATCAACTGAGGTGCACATAAGCTGCTACCATCCTAAGTACTCCATGACACAAACACAGCACAATACTGTGTTGCCTGCTGCCAATGGGATGGAGAAACTGCAGATTTGCCTGGTGTAGAAATATGAAGCTAGCAGTTTCACTTATGTTCAACGCCTACCTTGCTGAAGCTGGCTCAGATTGAAAAGCACAAGATCAATATGAAGTAATTCAGTTTGTGCACATTATGGGCACGGTAGATGGGAAAATTGGGATGAACGGCTATCTTTTGGGGAAGTAGAATACTTTGTCACAAACTGCTTAAGAATAAGCCTCAAGTCAGAGTTTAAAGTTCCTCATATAGATTACATTTAAACCATTAAATTGCATGCTGGGCAATAGTAGGATTGAAACAAAAACTTAAGAACTCAGGAGGAATGAGTTACCTGATTTAGAAAGGAACGTGCATATGAAAGGAGGCCTGTAAGGACATTAAAAGAACGCTTACCCTCTGTAGCTTGGCAAGCTATTTATGCTTTCCCAAACAAGGGAAAAAAACAAACCAGCTCTTTACTCAGCTATACTTACAGCTCCAAAGGGCTACTTTGGAGAATAAGAAATAACCACAGAAACATTCCATCCATCCCCTGGTGTGAGAAGGCCATAACCATCAAACCTGTTGAAGTTTTCAGTTCCTTTAACTCAGTGAGATAGACTTCAGAATCAGGTTATTTGCCACAAAGTATAATGGGAGATTGATGTTGCATACCAGAACCATGGGCGAGTGAGAAGATGAGGTTTAACATCTGCACAGCAAACAAACATCATTTTATTTAACTGCACTCAAAAAAAAAACATAGTTTTTCTATAATTTTTACTTCAAATGCAGTATATTTTGTCAGCAATCCTGTCAGATGTTGCTGCTAATGAACATACATCTGACGAGTATGAAATATGCTGCCTAGGTTTTCCCTAAAAGAGACTTTTTTTTTGCATTAACATTGCTGGCAAAGACAACAGTAACAATAAAACTCAAGTAGGTTTCAAATTGAGAAGGATCAATTAAAAATTAGTTTATCAAATGCAGACATTTTTGTTTCTGGAAATATTACAAGCCGCCTCAGAAGTGCTGGATCACAGAGTCAGAGCAGAGACAGAAATCTTTATACAGGGAAAGAAAGGGAAAGGGAAAGAAATTTTTGGAAAGAATACAAGCATGAATATTAAGAGCAGAAGTACAAAAAAGGGCTGTAATTATTAGCCAAAACCGGAGACTGTAGAAGCACAGAAGAGAAGCCTATCATTGCAGCTGGAGAAATACTAACATAGAATCATAGAATGGTTTGGATTGGAAAGGACCTTAAGATCATACAGTTCCAACCCCCCTGCCATGGGCAGGGACACCTCACACTAGGCCATGTTTCTCGAGGCTCTGTCCAACCTGGTCTTGAACACCGCCAGGGATGGAGTGTTCATAGCCTCTTTGGGTAACCTGTTCCAGTGCCTCACCCCCCCCCCCCCCCCAGTAAAGATCTTCCTCCTTATATCCAATCTAAACTTCCCCTGTTTAAGTTTGATCCCATTACCCCTTCTTCTATCACTACAGTCCTTGATAAAGAGTCCTTCTCTGGCATCCTTGTAGGCCCCCTTCAGATACTGGAAGGCTTCTATGAGGTCTCCACGCAGCCTTCTCTTCTCCAGGCTGAACAGCATCAATTTTAGCAGCCTGTCTTCACATAGGAGGTGCTCCAGCCCCTGATCATCCTCATGACCTTCTCTAGACTTGCTCCAACAGCTCCATGTCCATCTTACATTGAGACCACCACAACTGCACACAGTACTCCAAGCAGGGTCTCACAAGTGCAGAATACCATCAGAGCAAAAAGAAGTACTCTGAAGTTAACAGCACTATTCTCCACAATGGCTTTTAAAAGCCAGGAGTCCCTAGGAACGCACACCACCTACCAGGGGCAAAATTGTATCTTTCTCACAGTCAGGCTCCTCAAGAAGTTGAAGCTTTATATTGCATACAGCCCATGTGCCCTACAATGGAACTTACTGAAGGATCCTTCTCTCAGCAGCTCAAGTCAGTAAACTACTGGCCAGCTTCACACAAGCCAGAAATGCTTCTACAGCCCACGGTCCGTTGACATGTGCATATTAAGGATATATGGCATCCAGGCAGCTTGGTGGGTGCAAATGCGCATTTGATCCAGAGATGTGCAGCAGAATCTGGGCCTCAAAACTACAGTGTTCAGTGGATAAACTGCATCTCACTACTTGAGAAATCATCTACAATGTGGTGAACTGAACACCGTGATTAGAAGTCAGATACCTGCATGCTAATCTAGACATTACTGAAGACTCACCATGTGAGTCTGAATTTAAACTTTTCAAAGTAAAACTTGACCAGTAATATGGGGGTTTGAGACAATCAATTATTGAGTTTGTAATTCAAAACATGACAACCTAAAAATCAGATCAGTTTGGCAAATGTAGCTATTAGTCTCTGCTTCTCACATGTGAAAAGCCAGAATAGTAGTAAATAACTTACTACACTTTGCAAAGTGAAGTTTAGAAAAAATCACTAGATGGTACATAGTGTAGGAATGGATAGCAGAATAAAACATTCACAGTAACATATAATATCCTTCCAGAAAAGCTGCATTACAAATACATTCCACAATAATTTACTCTTACAATTCATACATAAATAAAATCTTTTTTCTCATACATATAATTATTCTGCCACCAAATAAAAAAAGGTGCCATAAAAGCAATGGGTGCTATGGAGACTGCTTAACTGCTTTCACTTGAAGAGTGACAAACAGATTCTTTGGTCAAACTGCAGGAGGCTCAAGTTTTTCCTGCATGCAACCCCACATTGATAGAGAATACAGTGAAATCTGGTTGTGCTATCTTTACTGTCGCAACAATTAGTGTTAAACAGACATGAAAATACACTCTATGTTTGAGAAATACATGACTTCACAGCTTTCTGTAAAACACAGTGATGCATGTCCTGTCACTAAGCATTTTGGTTTGACAACAGCAGGAGTGTATCATTTAACCAAAGCATTCACTGTAAGTTTACTCATATGTGGGAAATGACACCATATACTTATTGCTTCACCAGGGACATGAAGAGGTTAGATTATATAGATTCACTATATAGGTTTGCTTCTTGTTTGATGCACAACTGAAGAGGTGCTAAAGTTTTGTTAAGCCTTCTTTATGTTATTAATTTTGTGTGTGTTAAAATGAGGTTCTGTATATGTTGCTTAGATGGGAACTTCAAAGGGAATTTTTCCTAATCAGATAAACTCAAAGTTCTAGATATAAAAAGGATATATACATAGGATACAATTAAAAGAGGTACATACATATAAATTCTACTAATTAAGAAACAATTTCAAAATAAAAGCATTTTCTTCCAAGGGGTTATATATTTTTAAAGTATTCCAAATACACATGCTACATGTATTTTATATATACAAGAACAAATAATTTACAAAAGTAGTAATCTTAAAAATAGATTTCTTTAATGAGCAGTTTCATTCAAATATGTAGAAAATTAGACACCAGAGTAAGTTAGGATCAGAAATGGGCAGTTCTTCTATACCGTACAAGCTAAAAGTTCATTTTAAATGATATATATATATATGAAAAAAGATGACCTGATATGACCAGTACTTTAAGGAAAATACTTTACAGACTAAATTTTTTTTCATGCTCATCAGAATTCTGAGTGCTAGTCTGTTACTCTTTCTGCAATTAAGTATATGTTCCCGTCTCTGAGTAAAGACCTAAGGCTGGAGTGCATGAAGACCAGATACTTGACATAGATATGCATGCAATGACAGTAACAGCCCTTCCAGAGTGTATTTCACACATCAGTTAGGATGAAGCAAAGAAGTATACACTACTCACAGAAGCCCATTAAGGGATGGAGTCACAGATGCAGACTTGAAGTTCTCATTTTTATTAAAAAATATTTCAGCTGTAGTGTAGTCTCAGAACAGAGGAAAATACCAGAGACAAACCAAAATTAGGTCTTCAAGAGAGACATAGGAGAAGGCAGAGAGAAAATGCTATATAATATTACACAGGGAAGATGAAGGCCATTTTATTGTGTTGCTAGTAGCATTTTAAAAGAAAAAAAAAGCTCACAATGGGTTTGACTACATGGTAGGACTGGCTGAAGCGCAATGCTCGTGTTTCATGAAAGAAAACAAAAACAGACATAAAACATAGGCCAAGCTCAGGTCTGGAAAGTCATGGTTGCGCAAGTGGAAGAGAAAAGAACATCATGAAAACTGACATAAACAATGTAAAATTGATGGAATGATTCTGTCTCCCAGCTACTCTCTCTCTGAGCATTAATGAGATGTTGGTTGTTGCGTCTGGCACCAGACATTTAACGACCATTAATTTGCCTGTATGCGGAGGACACCAGTGGTTTATTTATGGCAAAAAAATATACAGCCATTTAGGCAACAACATCTGAGACCTGGCAAGTTAACATGTATAGTAAAGATGTAGCATAACATCAAATTTAGATTTGTATTAGTATAGTAGATCTGTACAACATAACTTCCGAGTTCACTGCACTTAAGAGGCTTTTTTCCTTGTAGCTTTAAATCTGAAGTGACAGACTGCATCATGAGAAAGACAGCTAAAACAAGCCAACTTTAGAAGTCAAACTCAGAAAACATAGAAGAGATTGGCAAGTGCTTCAGCAAACATTTACATTAAACATGAATTGTTGTCTGATTACATGTTAAAGCCAGTAAATGAAGAAACATTTCTTTAAACAGTTACTCATCTTCTACTAGCATTTGTGTTTAACTTCAAAAGCACAGCATATCAGTGTAAAGTATAAATCTCTCAAGTTACCTTTATGAAACACTACTACAAAAATGTAATTAGTTGTAATTAACCACTGCTAGATAAACTATAACAGCATAGAAATAACCATGACAATTTTACTTATAAGCACAAGTTTGTAGATCGGATTTAAAAAACAAAAAAGAAAAAACCCAACAAAACACCAAAACACAAAAAAAACCCCAAACATGACTGATCATGCGAGTTGGACTTGCATGAAGTATGCATGCACTGTGTTTTGAGACCTTTCATAGTTCCATGAAAATTAATCCAAAGGGACTGAGCTAGCCCAGTGATGCTTCCACTTACAATGCTCTGCAATACCTTTATCTGCAATTGCCCTTGTCAAAAAGGCTGTGGATTCATCATGTAGACTGATTAAACTGAAGTCTTCAAGCAAGTGAATTTCTCAAGCAAAAGTAGCAGTGATGACAGCAGCTGAAAAGCCTCAAAATAATTTCATAATTAAGAAGTGTTTTCCATTATACATTCCTGTATTAACTTATACTTAGAAGAGGTTAGAATAGTAAATAGTTCCCACACATCTGCTAAAGCTGGCTTCTAGGATTTTCACATCTTTATTATTACATTTTCAGGCAGACATAACTAGAAACCAGAAGATATGGCAAAACACAATTCTGCATTGTTTTGTCTCTTCAGAACTCCAGAAATATGACTTCACTTACACATAACTTCACTGTATGTTGCTGTGGTTTAACAGCAAAGAATAATACTTAATTCAAGCTATTACTAAGATTAAGTACCATACTATCTGAAGTTGCAGGGGGAGAAACCACACAAGCTTTGGTAAGTACACAAAGAACAGCATTTTTTTAGAGCTCTAACCTAAGATAGCAGATTTCAGCTGCTTCTTGCTCTGCTACTGACCTTTTAGCTGAGGTTAAGCAATCGTTTTTCTCCATCTCAGTTTCCGTGTCTGTAAAAGAGAGGTAGAGCCATTCACTCCATTTCATAATTATTACATCTGTAAATAAATAGGCCTTCCATGGAGTATTGTTAATATGAAATACGTTTATTATGATTCAACAGTGGCCTAAGATTCTATGATTCTATTTAACTTTGCCTTAACAGAAGTTGTTCCTGTTTTCCTTTTAGTTACTGAGAGGACACACTGTTATCAGTCCAGCAGAAAATTCAACCAATGTTTTTATTTTTACTAAATATTGTCTTCAATTTCTTTTTTTGTTTAGGGATAAAACATAACATGGGATTCCAACCACCAAGAAAAGTAAGTTTTCAGAACTACATAAGGAAAATTATACACATATTCTGAGTATAGAGCATGGACAGAGATGGCTGAGATAAGGCCATCAGACTGGAGATGAAGTATTGAAAAGGAAAGATGCATCAAAGCTTTGCCATGAAGTGCAAATTTTCCTTTTAAAACATAAATATGATAAGATATGCAACTTCAATGTTATGAGGTTTTTCCTAGACTGGATACTGCTAAAAGATACCATAAACTTTGCATATATTAATATCCTGCATGAAATAACGCTGATCAAATTATGTCTTGAGATGCAGTTTGAAATAGGCGAAAGGGAAAACCTGGTAAAATTCCTCCATCTAGTGGCTGTTGGGACACTGACAGCAGCAGGGAACGGCTGTGGTGGGCAGCTGCTAGCTCATGGTTAAGGGTAAATGCAAAATATGAAAAGGAGCAATTGTGCAGCTGCCAGCTGTTACCCAAAAGCCATTGCCTGGTGAAATCAGTGATGTGAGTGACATCACTCCATCTTTACAGCTCCAGCTTGACCTTCTTGATGAAGGGTCAACACTGCAGAAGACATTCAAATCATGGCATTTGAGTTCCTCAAAAACTCTAGTTTCATTGTCAGTGTCATCGTTTAAAATATGAATATCTAGGAAGTCTGGATTTTAAAACCTTGAAATATCAGTCACATCATGAGTAAATTAAATTGAATTTCAGCCACTTTGTAAAGGGTAATATTTAGAAATACATGTGTATTCTACATAAAATCTTCAATGCACCTCTGACTACCAGAAACAGCCTCTGAAGGTAAGAGCAAAGTGCAACAAGCACCTCCAACAATTGAATACATAGCATCTTGCATGAAAATTATCACCTGGTTTCCCAGTCCACACATCATACACCACCCCCACTACAAGATATTTTAGAAGCCCATGTTCTGCAACAACTTGCATAGTAGTCTAAAAATTCTGCTTAGTACTTACCTGTTCTATCAGACTTTTGTATAATAGTTATCAATTTATGCAAGTCACTTAGAATATAGACAATCTGATTGTTTCTTTCATCACCAATGCTTTTTATAATGAATACTGAGTCCCTTTTTGAGACCTTTTTTTTAAGCCTCTCACCTTTAAGGAAGGATGAGGCAGGATATAACCTCCATGACAGCACAAGTTTTTTAAGTTACCCATAGCATCACTTTGTTCAGCCAACAGAGACTTGTAAACACTATCACAATTCAGGTTTAACCTGCCACCTTGAAAGAACATGACCCTGCTTATCCCCATACTCTACACCTTAAAATTCATTCAGTATCTTATTTTTGAAGCCAGTTTTAAATACTATCAGGGAGCAAATAAATACTGAAAATCAGAAATTTATAATTTATAAAACCTCTACAGAAACATCAAGTATTTTGGGTAAGCAGTAAATATTCTGCAACTACAATCTGCTTCCTCTGTAGAAATACTCCCTGGTGGTTCATATGCCAGTCAGCTCCCAGGTGAGCTCTCAAAACAGAAATGACATGTAGTTAAACAGTGTCCAGAGCCTAATTTTAGTCTTTGAGGCATAAATACGGAGACAGGGATTTAATGCAGCTCCTATGGGAAGCCCGAAGTAATGGAGCACATCTGGCCAGTATGTCAGAAGTAGTATTAACTAGTGAGATCCAACTAGTGAAAATAAGCAGGTCCCAGAAAACCCTTGTCCATAGAACCCTGTTGCCTACTCTGTTTTCAGTTGCCTAATCCCAGCCACAGATTCATTCCCACCCCTTACTGCTTCTCATCAAGCTTCAATCGCTTTGGTCCAAGGCTCACCTCACTCAAGCCTCCCTTCAGAGTCCTTACTCATGCTTATTAATCCACTTCTCTGCAAATCCTCCATTTTCTACTTCAGTCCCTTCTGCTTCCCTTTTCCTACTCTTCACTCCCTCTTGCTCCCTCTACATCTTCACTCCACTTTACAAATATTGTAAACCTCCCTTCCCTGTCAGGCTTCCCTCTGTGCACAACTTCCCACCCAAATCTGAACTGGAATTTGCCAGTTCAGGTTCACCGCAGCCTTTCACTTCCCTGTAAGCACAGAACAAGATGACAACAGTGCATACGACAATGCAGCCCAGCACTGAGTACTTGCAGCAATGCCTTTTGTTGTACAGTTCTGCTGAGCTCGGAGTCTATGAGAGATCCACAGTAAGTTGCACAAGCTGTTAACAGTGACAAACACCTTCTTATTTACTAACATCTTTCATCTATTTTTCTCATCAGGACTGCATTTCTAGCAACAACCATGATAGAAGTTTAAGAAAAAATACTGTAGACAGTGTAGCAACAGCAAAGCAGAGCGATTCATTACACTCATCTGAAAACATGGCCGCTAAGCTTCAAAGCACAGACAGAAGGCAAAGCAGCATAATGTTTGCTATGAAAGATCAACAGAACAATGAAGAAAATAATTCCATCAGGCTCCATAAACGAAGGAGGAGATTTATAATTAAAAAGAGCCCAATTTTTATTTCCATAAACAGCTCCGTTCTCAACCTGCCCACGCTTAAATCTGAGGATAGAAACAATGACAAATGGAAAAATCTCTATCAGATCCAAAGAGAAAGAAAGCAAATTATGAGAGAAACTTGTTCCAAGTACAAGAGTAATAACAGAAGAATAATCACTCCTTATCATGTTTCTAGAATATTTGTAGAAGATAAATACAGAGTTCTATACTGTGAAGTTCCAAAAGCAGGCTGCTCTAACTGGAAACGGGTGCTCATGGTTCTCAACGGGCTGGCTTCTTCCACAAAAGATATACAGCACAACACAGTGCACTATGGAAACTATTTAAAAAGACTGGATGGGTTTGATCACAAAGGAATTTATCATCGGCTCAACACTTACACGAAGATGCTTTTCATTCGTGAGCCTTTTGAAAAGTTGGTATCTGCATTTCGGGACAAGTTTGAACACCCAAACAACTACTACCATCCAGTTTTTGGAAAAGCTATCATTTCCAGATATCGTGTCAATGCCACCAAAGAAGCATTAAGGACAGGCGCTGGAGTCACATTTAAAGAGTTCATTCAGTATCTCCTGGATGTACATAGGCCAGTGGGTATGGATATTCACTGGGACCATGTCAACAGGCTTTGCAGCCCATGTTTAATAGACTATGACTTTGTTGGGAAGTTTGAAAGTATGGAAGATGATGCAAACTTCTTCTTGCACTTAATTGGTGCTCCACAAAATTTAACTTTCCCCAAGTTTAAAGATAGGCACTCCAATGAAGAAAGAACTACCAGTAAAATTACAAAACAGTATTTTGCACAGCTTTCCCCTTCTCAACGACAACAAAGCTATGACTTTTACTATATGGATTACTTGATGTTTAACTACTCAAAACCTTTTGAAGATTTATACTGATTTGAGAGCTGTGACATTTTCACAGTCATATCAATTGAATTGCATAACAAATCCAGGTGGCTTTTGTTTCTATATACTTGTCTGTTAGTAAACAATTGGTTGAAGAGCAAGAAAAACCCAATGGCTAGTGATGTTTACACCTTCACCTTAATTGCCTCCTTTTTCAAATCATATTTTTTCTATGATTTCTCCACATGAAATGTATGTACATATACGTATAATGTGTCAGGGTTCCCAAATAAAGCACATAATTTTCCATGCTGGTGTGGCCTGTGTTTGCACTGGGAGGATGGTTTGAAACTGGAGAAACTTAGCTGATGATTCTACAGTGGAGTCAGTATTTCAAGCTCTTCACCTTTTAGAAAATCAGTCTGAAAGTGACAGAGTAGCAAAAAACAAAACAACATATATACACACTGGGTAGTATTTACAGTTCATTGCAACATGCAAAGCAATACCCTAAACAGGCACCAGTTATCTGGAGTTGGTGGTAAGTTGCCATTTACTGATATTTGAAGTCAGGTAAGGAGAAAAAGTCTATCACATACTGTTCCAAACCACACTGGTGAAAACAACTAATACTTAATGACCATGTGAGTGCAGTATTAAACCAGATGTTCCAATTCAGAGTGAGGACACATTCTCCCCCTTCAGTATATCCCTCATGGCACATTCATCTGCAAAAAGATAAAATGCAGGCGAATATTTGCATCTTTATAAATGTAATTAAGATTCTTTTAATCCTTTCCATTAACATAAATCTCTGGTTTAATCTTCATAGTCACCAGGAATATCAAATCTTTCCTTCATAATAACAAGCAAGAGTAAATGCAACTTCCTGCCCAACAGGGTAGTTCTTTTCATTGCTGCAAACAATTTGCACTTGTTTATTGCAGTAATATTAGATCTGATTTAACATGCAAAAAATATTCCAGGTGGTTCAGTTCAGTTGTTAATTTTCTATTCTTATGAGAATATTAAATCTTCAATCTAATTCTGGACACAGTACCCTTATTTACATTCCATTTAACCACTGGAAATGACAACATTTAAATTGGCCATACTGGAACAAGACTCAAGGTTCTTTTTCAGGGTCTGACCTTGTGAGCACATCAGTGTACCAGAGCACAGGGTGCTACCACTGCTCCTGCAGACTAGCACTAAACTCTTTAAGTGCAGGTGAACTTCCACTGCAAGAAGAATCTCAATTCAACTTAGTGCAGCACCATCACAGTGGAAGAGACCATGCTAACTCCTAGGTTAGCTCTGTGATGCAATCAGAGGAAAACTGGGTATCATTTGTATTCAGACTTCTGCTAGCTAGATCGATCCCTAAGGGAAAAGATTAAGGTACTTAATCCTACAGCTAGATTCGTATCAAAGACCTTTCCCCTTCCTCCTCCTCCCTCACTCCAGTTCTTTTTCATCTTAATCTACATACCCACATTAACTGATAGAGCCACAAGGTCATGTTTGTACCTGAAAGACTTTGTTGGACAGCTACACATCAGCAAAGTGTTCCCTGTATGAGTAGAAAAAATACACCAGCAAAACTGCACTTCTGGTTGTATAAAACTGGTGCTTTTCCATCACTACCCTCTCCCCACCTCCCTAATCTATTTTAATTAAAAACCTTTACTATTCCAGTAAAAGCTAATGACAGGGGAATAATATTTTTAACAACAAATGAAGATGAAGACTTTGGCAGGGTTTTATTTTGTCTGGGGTAACAAGCACACTTTAAACAGAGACTGTAAATAAGTGGTTTGCATGTTTATGACAAGCTGCATATGGCACGGTACCATCTGTTTTAGAGTATCTCAAGGAAGCCAGAAGTATTCTAAATACCTGAACATACTTAATACTGGCTAGTTGCATTAATTTGACTTTATTACTCTCATCACTTACTCCCTGTGACTAGTAGAAAGAAGGCAAGAAATGGTTTAAAAACAAAATCAGATCTGTAAAGGTGTATTTCAAAGCCAGAAGAGATGCATTATCTTGATCAGAAAACAGCTAAGACAACAGACAAATAAACTAATATTTTCATGTCAATCAAAATGTTTAAATAAAAAGCAACAGTTTTAACTAGATAGTGTTAAGTTGTCAGGCCACTCATTTCTGTTTAAATTCTTTCTTCCCCCACATACAAAATCTTTATGTTTTCATTTTTGATAATGCAAGTGAACATTCTTCAGAGTTGTTCATTCTGATTTTTCCATATTTTATCCTTCTTTTCATATTTATTTATAACAAATTTATATTCTATTCCATATGGAAGTGGACATTCAAGGTTTATTGGTTTACAGCTTAGCTTCATAACCCCCAGTGGGGCAGCACCCAGAGGGGCAGCGCTCCAGAATTGATGAAGACTGGGAGGCCTCCTATAATCCTAGGGTGAAATCGGTGTGCTCAGCTCGCGCCCTGGAATGTCTGTACACCAATGCGCGCAGCATGGGAAATAAGCAGGAGGAGCTGGAAACCTGTGTTAAGTCAGGAGACTGTGATCTGGTGGCAATTACAGAGACGTGGTGGGACAGCTCACATGACTGGAATATAGTCATGGAGGCCTATGTCCTCTTCAGGAAAGACAGGCCAGCCAGGCGGGGTGGTGGGGTTGCTCTTTATGTGCGGGAGGAACTACAATGCACCCAGTTCTGTCCAGGGACAGATGACGAGCGAGTTGAGAGTCTGTGGGTGAGAATTAAGGGGCAGGCTGGCAGGGGGGATACTGTTGTAGGTGTCTGTTACAGACCACCGGATCAGGGTGAGGAAGTTGACGAGGCCTTCTACAGGCAGCTGAGAGAGGCCTCACAGTCACAGGCCGTGGTCGTCGTGGGGAATTTTAACTTCCCTGATGTTTGCTGGAAGGACCACTCGGCAACCCAGCCACAGTCCAGGAGGTTCCTCCAGTGTATGGATGATAACTTCCTCCTGCAAATGGTGGATGAGCCAACCAGGAGAGGAGTGCTGCTGGATCTCATCCTCACTAACAAGGAGGGTCTGGTGGAAGCAGTAAGGGTTGAGGGCTGCCTTGGTTGCAGCGACCACGAGAAGGTGGAATTCAGGGTCTTGTGTGGTAGGACTAGTAGAATACAAAGTAGAATTGCAACCCTGGACTTTAGCAGGGCAAACTTTGGCCTTTTCAAGCAATTGCTAGGGGAAATCCCATGGGCAAGGCTGCTTGAAGGTAAAGGGGCCCAAGATAGTTGGTTGGCATTCAAGGATTGCTTTTTCCGAGCTCAAGATCGGAGCATCCCGACACATAGGAAGTCAAGGAAGAGGGCCAGGAGACCTGCGTGGCTAAATAGGGAATTGCTGGGTATGCTCAAGTGGAAGAGGAGAGTTTACAGGTCATGGAAGGAGGGGCTGGCCACTTGGGAGGAATATAAGGCTGCTGCTAGAGGATGTAGGAAGGCAGCTAGGAGGACTAAGGCCTCCTTAGAATTAAACCTGGCAAGAAGGGTCAAGGACAGCAAAAAGAGCTTTTTCAAATACATGGCAGACAAAACTAACACCAGAGGCAATGTAGGCCCACTGATGAACGGGATGGGTGCCCTGGTGACAGAAGATACAGAGATGGCAGAGTTACTGAATGGCTTCTTTGTCTCTGTCTACTCTGCTGCAGGCAGTCCTGAAGAGCCCTGTACCCCTGAGACCTTAGATGAAGTCAGGTCAACAGAGCAGTTTGCCTTAGTTGATGAGGAATGGGTTAGAGACCAGTTGAGCAATCTGGACATCCATAAATCCATGGGTCCAGATGGGATGCACCTGCGGGTGCTGAGGGAACTGGCGGAAGTCATTGCTAGACCGCTCTCCATCATCTTTACCAAGTCTTGGGAAACGGGAGAGGTGCCTGAGGACTGGAGGAAAGCAAATGTCACCCCAGTCTTCAAAAAGGGCAAGAAGGAGGACCCGGGTAGCTATAGACCGGTCAGCCTCACCTCCATCCCTGGGAAAGTGATGGAACACCTTATCCTTGGTGCCATCTTAAGTTATGAGGGTTATGAGGGGCAGTCAACATGGCTTCACCAAGGAGAAATCATGCTTGACCAATCTCTTAGCCTTTTATGAGGAAATAACACGGTGGATGGATGATGGCAGAGTGGTTTGACTTCAGCAAAGCATTTGACACAGTCTCCCACAGCATCCTCACAGCTAAATTGAGGAAGTGTGGACTGGATGATCAGGTAGTGAGGTGGACTGCGAACTGGCTGAAGGAGAGAAGCCAGAGAGTTGTAGTCTATGGGGCTGAGTCTAGTTGGAGGCCTGTAACTCGTGGAGTGCCTCAAGGGTCAGTACTGGGACCGGTATTATTTAATATATTCGTCAACGATTTAGATGAGGGAATTGAGTGTACTATCAGCAAGTTTGCTGATGACACTAAGCTGGGAGGAGTGGCTGACACGCCAGAAGGCTGTGCTGCCATCCAGCGAGACCTGGACAGGCTGGAGAGTTGGGCAGGGAATAACTTCATGAAATATAATAAGGGAAAGTGTAGAGTCCTGCATCTGGGCAGGAACAACCCCAGGTTCCAGTATAGGTTGGGAAACGACCTGTTAGAGAGCAGTGTAGGGGAGAGGGACCTGGGGGTCCTAGTGGACGACAGGATGACCATGAGCCAACACTGTGCCCTTGTGGCCAAGAAGGCCAATGGCATCCTGGGGTGTATTAGAAGGGGGGTGGTTGGTAGATCGAGAGAGGTCCTCCTTCCCCTCTACTCTTCCCTGGTGAGACCGCATCTGGAATATTGTGTCCAGTTCTGGGCCCCTCAGTTCAAGAAGGACAGGGAGCTGCTGGAGAGAGTCCAGCGCAGGGCAACGAAGATGATTAAGGGAGTGGAGCATCTCCCTTATGAGGAAAGACTGAGGGAGGTGGGTCTCTATAGAGAAGAGGAGACTGAGGGGTGACCATATTAGTAAATATAAATATATAAAGGGGGAGTGTCATGAGGATGGAGCCAGGCTCTACTCAGTGGCAAACAATGATAGGACAAGGGGTAATGGGTACAAACTGGAACACAAGAGGTTCCACTTAAACTTGAGAAGAAACTTCTTCTCAGTGAGGGTGACAGAGCACTGGAACAGGCTGCCCAGGGAGGTTGTGGAGTCTCCTTCCCTGGAGACATTCAAAACCCACCTGGACACATTCCTGTGTAACATTATCTAGGTGTTCCTGCTCCAGCAGGGGGATTGGACTAGATGATCTTTTGAGGTCCCTTCCAATCTCTAGCATACTGTGATACTGTGATAACAACTGAAGCAAAGGGTTCTTAAAGTTTTTAAAATATAGGTACTGAGTTATGGAGGTCCTGCTCCCTGTCCCAGCCTTGTTTCTGAGCAACTTTCTCAGAAGTCTCCTTTTTGGATGATCAGACAGCTGGGTTATTTGAGAGAGAAAGATCCACAGAGAGAGAAACATATATGGAGTGCATGTACAACACAGTACATTAACTCTTAAGTTTCTTCGACATATTTTTCCCATTTGGGTAATACAATTGCTGACAATAGAAGCAAGATCACACCTATCACAAATTCATGTATAATTATCTACTTACATAAGTGCATATAAAGTACATCATAGAAAAAAAAATCTGTGCAAATAGCATACTAAGGTATCTATGAACAAAAAGATTTTTAATATAACAACTCACAAATGCATGGAGTGGAACATATAATCCCCCAAAGATTAACTGAAAATGAATACAAGAAATATCAAATATATGCATTGATTTTAAATTTGTTGTTTCTTTGTGCAATAATACAAATTAATTACTCAGGCTGATTCAAACAGTAGGTTACCTGGAATTACCAGATAAAAGCTGAAAAGAGGTTTCTTTTTTGTTGCTGTTTTGCTTAATTACGATTGCTTTGTTACAAACTGCTTAAAATCGCTGAGTAGACAGACATCCTTTTTCAACCCCCAACAAGAAATTGCACAGGTAGTTGAGCATAATCCAGCCAACCACTTGGAAGAGAAACATGATTGTACAAAGCTCAGCCTTATCTGTTCATTTTAATTTCAGCAACACCAGAACAGCATCTGCATTCAGCAGTAGTTTGTTTTCAGAGCACAACACAAAAGACAAGACATGTCACAGCCTGTTTGAGCTGATACTACTTCAAGGGATTATTTTCAGGTTGGCAGTGTTATTTGTGGAGACTTCAAACCCCCAGCATGCTCCTGTGCACTCTTGAACAATGACTTGAGAAGTGTCCCAAGTTCCATATGGCAAGACACATGTAACTAACTTTCATCCCAAGACAACAGCTACTGGTTAAAGAACAGCAAATTTCTCAGCTTTCATCAAGGGAACATAGCAGACAAGCCTGTAAACAAACATCTTCAATGGCTTCCAGCATGCTGTAAGAATGCACTGGAGTATGAGAGAATGAGAATTTACATACCAGTGACAACTGATATTTACCACTGATAAGTCACTTTTGTCATAATTTCTCAGACTATTCATTCAAACTGAGGGGTCCAGAATTAAACATGCAGCTAGACTCACAATGGTTTCAAGTTTTAAGCATAGCAGGCACTCACCTGTTCCAGACTTCAATTTAAGCCTGAAATATATGACTGTGTTATACATAATGCATCACCTGAGCAGTAAGGGCAAGAAAGTGTAGAACATACTGATACAGAATGGGAAGACAGATGTCATTAAGTCTTTCTTGCTGCCACCAAGCTATTTGGTTCACGTATTATAAAGCAATTGATACAGTTAGGTTTCACTCATGCTAGAGAATAAGAATGCTTGCTTTAGGACTAGCCTAATACAAAAATTCAGCCTTATAAAAATATTTTCTGGTCCAATTTAATGAAGAACTCCTAATATTTAGTTCAAAAACAACACTTTAGGTATCCCGATGCATACACAGATCTCAGTAGCAACTACCTTCCATGTAGTGAGGAGCATACATACATAATACCTTCTACATGGGCAAAGCTTTTAAGTATCATACTCTAGGCAGTCTGTGCCACAGTGATTTTTACACAGTTGCATGAAAAAGCACTTTCGAATTCTGCCATCCATTGCCATTTTTGCCACCAACTCTTTTTTAACTGAAGACACACATTTAAGAGAATTGCAGCAGAGGTCAAGTTTTCCATTATGTACCTACCTTATATGAGACTTGACTTCTTTGTTCAAATTCAGATATTACTGCAGTGCTGGCCTATGTTTCACATTCAGCTTTATAGGATTCTCTATCAGTGATCTTTCCTAGCAGCGTCATCATTTTTTCCTGGAGCTTAAAATTATGCTGTCAAGTTATGAAAAATTAAAGAGGTTTTCACAAGCCAACTTTTCCACAGTTATTTTCTCAATCTGGGATTCCTGTCCAAATTTATTTTCACTTAATATAGGAAATTTCCTCTCAAACATATCCAAACATAAGTAATGTCACTAGCTGCAAAAGGTGGTAAGATTACATTGAAGCAAAGGGAGGAGCAGCATGGGAGGCAATGGCCTAAGGTGACTGGCCCTAAGAGCTTGTCCCAACCCATTAAAGACTAGTGGAGGTGGCTTGTTTCTTAAGAAACAAAAGCTCCAGGCTACGGTTCACCTTCAAGTTTATAGATACAGACTAATGTACACTATGATCACAAGTTATTTTATCTTTGTTTTGAGTGTTCATCCAGTCAGCATAACCCTTTCTGAGAACCATGATGTAGCCAGAGAAGTCACATGAAGGAGATGCTAGCCTATATGCAGATACACATGCTGAAGACCACAGGGCACAGTTTTAGCTGTCCATTTCCATAAAGTGTCAAATAGCTAACCTGTTTCTACAGTTTTAATTCACAACAGTTCTACACCTGGTGGTAATCAGGTATGCTAATGCTTAGGGAAAGTAACTGGGAGATTTGGTCTATGATTTATCCATTATCTGTTTTGGGTCTCATCCCCTAAAACTGCTCCACTTATCTTTCTCCATCACTGGTGTGGAGGAAAATTCAAGAATTATGTGATTTTAGTGGTTTTCATCATATTTTATTTACTGATCTTAAATTCATTTAATTCACCTATAGCAATATATAACAGAATTGGGTTTAGCCTGGTATTTTCTCCCCACAGTATCTCCTTTTCTTATCAGCTGGGTTTGTTTGGGTTTTTTTACACTACCTCAAAAAAAAAGCCATAGTCACTACAGCACAGGTAATCTCACCAATAAAAAAATGTGATAGAGTAAGAGGCCACAATATTTATATAGTCTCCTATTATATTTCTACACTGAAATCCATACAGACATGAATCCTGCTCAAGTGACACACTGTGTACTCATCAAGGTGATATTGCCTATATAAATCAGGCATACAGTGACCATTCCAAGCAGTGTGAAAAATGTTGCAGACACAATACAAGACAGGTTATGAGTCTGACAATTTATCCATGTTCATGAAAAAAAAAAAGGGGAGGGGGGAGTTTATTTTTATTAGCTAAAATAAATCTGAGGACTTCATCAGATCATCCCACCAAAACTGAACGTCAGGTTTATATTACAGTCTAGAAAGCACATAGCAGCTGCTAATGATCAAAACCATTTTACCTTGGAGCTCTTTCAGAGGGAGTTTCAAAATCAACTGTTTAGAATAAAACACTATGCCTGCCATATCTGACCAAAATATACAGCTTAATAAACACTCAAGAATGACCATGTGCAGAAGTAAAATCAATTTTAGAAAAAAATTACAAGATAGATGGATGATAAATAATGAAACTGCATCTATCTGATTACAGAAAGAAGAAAGAGAAGCAAATAAATACAAGAACAATGACATTCCAGTAAGTTGTATTAAAAACACAACCCAAACATATTTTCATTTCTTCACCACTAGCTCCAAAATAGCATCATGACACTCACCTAATCATTTTGCCCAATCCTAAACGGAACTCAGTTGCTCTGGAGTAACACCAGCTGAGCACAAAAACAGCTTCCTAAAGCCACACCTCAGCAAGGCCAGGGTGAGGATGGTGAGGAACAGTCTGGTCAGCACCAGAATAACAGCAAGTTGAGTCCACTTCTTACAGTCAAGCTAAACAGGCAGAGGTAGCCCTGACTGCACAGGACAGGACAGCCCAGCAGAGATAATAACAGAAATCACATTCTCATCTTTGATTAGCAAGACACCGAAGACAAATTTGACTCATACAAAAGCTGGGAAATACTTGAAAGTGGTAATCCTCTGATGAAAGGGATTTCCAAATCAACTGGTTTTCACTGGCATCTTATTAAGTTAGAGTGTTGCATTGACTTAATTCAGTAATAAATGAGTTTAGTTGAATCTCTGCCTCCTCCAAGAAAAGATGCACCATCAGTTGCCTTCTGCATGGTTTAGTGCCCAGGGAGGTCCCAGATAGTAATGCTATTTTATTTTTTTCTCTTTCACAAGGAACTACTTCACTGTTCATCATTCTAAACTATGAGAAATACATGGTACCCAGACTTATAGAATCATAGAATAGTTAGGGTTGGAAAGGACCTTAAGATCATCAAGTTCCAACCCCCCTGCCATGGGGTGGTAGCCATCACACTAAACCATATCACCCAAGTGTCATGGTTTAAACCCAGTCAGGCAACTCATTCACCCACTTCCCCTCCTTCTTGCCCTTCCCCTGCTCCCGGAGGGATGGAGAGGAGAATTGAAAAGAATGGAACTCCCACGGGTTGAGATAAGAACAGTTTAGTAACTAAGGTATAACACAAATCACCACTGCTACACCAATGATAATAATGATAAAGGAAATAACAAGGGAAGAGAATACATCACCTCAGCACCAGCCAACCGATAACTCGCCCCCCCCCCCCAGCCTGACCAAGCTCTGACCGATACCTCCTCCAACCCTGCAGTCCCAGCCCTTCCGGGTAACTCTGTTACATCCTGGGCATGACGTGCTGTGGTATGGAATACCCCTTTGGCTAGCTTGGGTCAGGTGTCCTGTCTCTGCTTACTCCTGGCTTCCCCTCCTCCCTGGCAGAGCATGAGGCTCACAAAGTCCTTGGCCAAACCAAAACATCATTGTTATCAGCTCTGTTCCCGAGCTGAAAGTCAAAACACTGCACTGCACCAGCTACCAAGAAGGAGAAAAATGACTGCTACTGCTGAATCCAGGACACCAAGGCCTCGTCCAACCTGGTCTTGAACACTGTCAGGGATAGAGCATTCACAACCTCCCTGGGCAACTCATTCCAGTGCCTCACCACCCTAACAGGAAAGAATCTCCTCCTTATATCCAATCTAAACTTCCCCTGTTTAAGTTTTAACCTGTTACCCCTTGTCCTATCACTGCAGTCCCTAATGAAGAGTCCCTCCAGAGCATCCCTATAAGCCCCCTTCAGATACTGGAAGGCTGCTGAGGTCTCCATGCAGCCTTCTCTTCTTCAGGCTGAACAGCCCCAACCTTCTCAGCCTACAATTACAATAAAATTACAATAAAGACTAGTTTTGAACACATTTTTCCATTACCTAATTTCAACCCAGTAATCAGTTCCTTTGCAGATATATCTGACAAGCAAAACAACACGGAGTAATACCTTTCAAATCCCTGAGCTCCCAACCCAGATGACTTTGAATGCACTGACTCATCAGTTTTGTTTTTGCAGTAAAAAGGAAGCACTGATATGGCTTGCTATTTAAAAGCACTGCCCACTCACTGACTGTGTTGCAACCCAGAGGTGTTCAAATCTCTAAAGTACCCACTTTCCTTGTCTTTGATTCAGATTTTACACTGTAGTCTTGCAGATTAACTGCAACGATATTTGTTTCAAATCTGATGTGCTGGTTTCTCACACACCAAAATCTCCTATCCCTCCAGAAAAAAAACCCTCAAGAAATGGGACTGAGGAGAAACTGCACTGCCTTGCCCAATTAGTGGTCTGGTTTTAAACAGGCTGAATCTTCTTAGCACTTTTAAAACATATCTGCATCTGGAATAACACTTACCTTTTGCAGGTTTAACATGTTGCGTAAACATCATCTGATTTGAAACAGACAGGTCTGCCAGTTTTGAAAATCTAAGATCATAGCATGGACTCACATTATTCCAGAGAGCAATTAAACTCTGCAGATACACTCAGCCTCACTAATCCAAGTCTGTGAAAGAAACACTAATGCCAATTCAAGTATATACATCTGCATTCCAGATCATCCTTCATTGACTGACTGATTGGTAATTAAGGTATGTATTTGGTTCTAGAGATAGAGAAAAACTCAAATCCCAAAGGAAGATGTCAAATCTGAGCCCAAGGTTATTAATCATCCTGCCTCTAATTGTATATAAAGTATCTTTACTCCCTCAAAAATGTTATTTGTTTAAATATTATTATTAAGTATGTCACAATATTCTGGATATCTTGATTAGATCTCCTTTAATATACTGCTTCTGAATAATTCGTAATTTATTTAACACCACTATAAATCTCACAGAAATGAAGAACTCTTACTAATCATTAAGATTAAGCAGAATTTTTAGCCTGACTAGACTAGCAACAAAATTTGATAAGGGGATTTTTATTTTTTTTTCCTTAAACAGTGCTTTTTACCCTCTTCTTGTAATTAAAGTCGCAACCAAGGTCCCATTAGGCTGATAGTGATCCCTCCTGTGAATCAGACAGGCCCTCAAGTCTTCACATTTTCAGAGTTAAGTTTCACTGTTAACTAGCATCTGGGAAGGTTTTGACTAAATCAAGCGAGAACTCACTATGATTAAAAGCCTAAAAAATCTGGCTCCTCACTGACATTTAAGAATTTTTCTGCATCATTCCCCTGATCCAGCAAGATCACATGCCCTCACAAAATACCACATGGCTTACTTTACAAGGTTGACTGCAAGAGAAGGTAAGCTATGGTGGCTATAAGAACCAATTTCATGTCAGGTAGCCAAAGTACATTAAAGCTTACTATAAATGCCCTTCATCATTCAAGATGAGGGCATAAAAATGGATACAAAGTCAGGTAGGGCACAGAACTTGTGCTGAGCAGAAAGTCATCTACAGGGCAACATGAAAGGAAGGACTATTAAGAGATCCTGGACAGAGGCAGTACTGTTTTGGGAGAAGCACTACAGGATGTAGCCATGAGAGAACACACTACCTACACATTTGGGCAGCTGGTCCAGGACTGGTCCTGCAATGGAACTGCTTTTTACACATTCCTCTCATCTACAGAAGCTGTATCAAGGGCATTCTTGTTTCTCTTTTGGCTTCTATGCCCATTACATTTTTGTAGCCCTTCCACAAGCATCCCTACATTAGTAAAAGCCACCACATCCCTCCTGCCTCTGGCAAGAGCACTGCCAAGTTTTCATTTCCAAACCATGATCATACATGCTCTCTGTGGGGCTTCATACTTTTTTCACCTTCTGATCCTGGCTTTCATAGTTTCTTTTCTGCATTAATCTTACAGTTTCTATAAGAATCTCCCTTAGTCTTTCCCCTCCTCTCTATCAGTGTGCCAGCCTGAGAGACCCAGTTCAACCTTTCAGACTCTCCTTCATGGTAACAACATTTTAGAACTGACTAGACTACTGGTCTACTAGATCACCCAAATCCTTTGTCTGTTCCCTATTTTGTTCACTTTCTCTCCCTTACTGCTTATCTGTAGTTATGAAGCATAGATATTTGCATATCTATAAATAAGTATACATCTGCTATCTTCCAGCTTACACTTACACCTCCTGAGGAACCTCAGCTTAAAAATCTTCCCAATGCTTGTTTCTCTCCATGAATCCAGAAGACTAGCTCACAAACAAAAGGACAGGCAAGAAGGAAAGATCTACTGAAAGGCTAAGAAGTGGATAATCAAAGCCTTAAACTTACAACATAGGCATATATACCCATCAAGGTCTTTAACTGTATTAAAGACAGATGTACAGTCTATCCAGAGGTATGGGTAGTCAGTGCCAAAGAGGCAATTTCTTTAAGTAAGAAAGGGAGTCCAAGATGCAGGCAATGATAGCCTTGTTTAATTAAGTCTTGTTTAATTTAAAGTCTTGTTACCTTAAACATGTGTAATAGCTCAGTGCATGGCTTTTTTAAGCTTTTATCAAGCCATCTCAAAACAAGCATTAATTTTGATCAAAGGCAACTCCTAAGCAACCATTAGAATAAAAAGGACATTGTACCTTCTACCATATCGTAACAGTGTGAGATCTTATGATATTTACCATGAATCAGAAATAACGGTGTTTACAGCACATGATAAGATTTCATGAATACCAGCTTTATGTGTTAGTTTTTGTTCTCCTCCAAAGAACTGAAAAAAAAAAAAAAAAGTGACAGGATTGTAGCACAGCCAGTCAAGACAAAGGGAAATTAAATCAAAGCACCAAATGGAGAAGAGGTAGAAATCCACACATATCAGCTCTGCATTCAAAGTTACCTTCCTGCTTAGAGAAAGGTTTTTCCTTTTATTCCCTTCTGAAATATTCAATATAGCTTACTGCCAAAGGCAAGATTTCATACTCATATGAAATAGAAGAACAATTCTGATGTTCTATGAGAAGTCTTATGTAGCTTGTCCTAAAATATTTCCCTTGCATTCTACTGTCTGCCTGTAGCCTTAAAGAGTACGGACATTTTATTACATAGGTGATCAGGTGACAGAAAGGTATAAACTATTCATGTAAAACATCTTGCTGCAGTTTGAATATCTGCAAACTCCTATGTTCTATATTTTGGGGGAATATAAGGTATCCTGGTGGAAAAGAAATTTCAAGATCTAATTAAATTCCTTAATGAAAAATATTTAAGCTATGATGCTTCATGCTGCAGGCACTTAATTGACCTATTATCCAATAAACACTTTTTTTTTTAAATATAGTCTAATCTTACACTCTTGGTGATTACTCAACCTTACTCTGTCATTCAACCTTATAAAACAAGAGGCCCATCTGAAATAACAGGAAAATTCACACAACAAATTAAGGTATTTTATTTACCTATATAGAACTTTCCACATTTTAAGACAGCTGTTACCTCAGTGTGCTGCTCTGTCATTTCCACTTAATTTTTATCATGCTCTCCAGTGTCTATTCCTTTACCTAGTTGTGATACTAACAACTAGTTGCTTCCCCTCAGCCATGATTGCTTAAATATTAAATATCTGACTTGGAGGAGGGTGGCCTTCTCCTTTGAAAACTGGAAGCATTATTTTGCATCTCAGCCAATAGTGATATTAAGTTTAAAGGATATGGGAAAAGAGAGAGAAAAAAAGCCCCAAACCAAACCAAATTTACCCCTCATAAGTTTCCCCAGTACTTTTGGAAGATCTGGCAGCTGCCTAAGAGGGAAAAATTGTCCCAGTAACAGAGGCTGTGTTGCTGGAAAACATAATTTCTAAAACTGTTGATCATAAGTGAAACACCATAGATCAGGATCTTTTCAACCAACTAGGGTAACTTGAGAGGGTAACTAAAGCCAGTGAACAAGAGTTTTCCCCATAATTACTGAAAAACGAAACTAATTTCTTTTCACCCTGGATGGCTTTCACCTTTTGCCAGCAGCATTAATGTAGATTATGGATGTTAATAATGAGGAAAGTAAGAACTGGAAGTGTTTTAAGATTTAAAGGCTGACTTTTTAATGGTGTTCATGTGCAGCGTGGCATGCCATATACTTAACTCCTTTTTACCAATTCAAAATGTGTACTTCTCTACACAGAGCTGCAGTTCTGATGCTATTTAGGGCAACACTTGTCCCTTTTACATCCTCTTAGATCATTAAGTACTTCAGATGAAATTATAGTAATGCAACTTACTTTCATCTTGTATGGTCTTTTACTTTCCATAAATAAGGTAGCTAGACCCACAGGATCTTTCATGCGCTCAACACCCCACTTAATGCATAAGAAGATTGATTGACAAAGTATATGGTTAAAATGGACTTTTTGTTGTGCTGCTCTCACTTAAAATTGGAGTCATTCTCATTCCAACTTCAAGAAAACTAGTTGCTACAAGCAACAAAAGTGGAGCAGAAGAGGGCACTAGCACAGAAAGCACAGAATCAGTGCCAAAATTTGGAACATTCTTGGGCTGCTTACATTGAAATCCAGACACCTTCATGTTCAGAGGTACTTGTTATCTGCAGTAGCTACAAAGAAGTTATCAGAGATTAACTGTCCCTGTCAAACCTTTTATCCAGTACACATGCTTTCAGACCTGAATAAAGACTGGCAGTTTCACCAAGCCTTTATTCTTTTGAAATTAAACTGGTTTGAATCACAGTAAGCCTTCCCTCTTGCAAGTTTTCTTGTGAAAACAAATAACCCATCCCACCCTTCAAAAAAAAAAACAAAACAAAACCCCCACAAACACCTGAAAGATAAAATTTTCTACATTTCTTATTTCTCTTCTATCACTCTAAAGTCATATTTGACAAAACCCCACAGTTTCGTAATCTTCTTCCAGCAGGAACATCTTCACAGATACATTCCACAGGCAAACTAAGATTAATGACCAGCCAGGCAGCCTTACCCACTTGACACTCAGTTCCTACCATTGCTCCAGCTCCCAGAACATTCAGGAAAGCCTACATACTAACTGAAGAATTTAAACTTTCGTGTCTTTTAATCAAAGAACTAATGTTGTTGGACAGCTTTAAAATTTACATATTTATGACTACATTATTTCAAATTATAAAAATATTTTTCTTCATGAAGACAGTCTTGCCACTATCTGCTGCTCTGATTTCAAATTCACCTGTAGACTTTAGTCGCGATATATAATATAGGAATATTTTCATGAATTGTTTAAATATTGTCCTACCTAGAACAGAAATAGCATGAGCTTAATTTTATAATATTGGAGGATAGGAAAGAAAAGGAAAAAAACACCCACACCATTGGAGAATATAAGCATGTTGTAAAACACCAGCATCAAATCCCTAAACATCTAGTACATAGCAAGGCCAACAGAGCAGTTTCTAGAAGTCAGCTAGAAGCCTCACTTTTCCCATCGACTTTTACTCAATCACTTTTTTTTTCCTTTTTAAAAAAAAAAAAAACAAAAAAAAACCTACAAATGTCTATTCTGTATCTTCTATAAGTGATAACATTTCCATGAATAGCACAAATTGATGGGGAAAATGCCTTCTCTAATTACTCACTACAAAAGCAAAGAGTCCAAAACAGAATTCACAATCAGCTTAAATAATGATCAGTCTAATGACTGGGTTGGCAACAGAGACAGAAGCTTGAAGGAACAAAGTGAGTGGCTGCAGGGTTATCACAGGGAAGTTGTTGCTTATGAGCTGTTGAAAAATCTCCTCTGAGAGTTTGAAGAGGCTTGCAGTGAAGAACCACAGATATCTTTCATACCAATGGACTTTCCTTATACCAGCAGACAGAGGATCACCCCCACAGAACGGGAGACTGAAAACAACTATGCTCACTTTTTTAATATACTGCAGCAGGATAAAAGACAAGGACTGTAATAAACATTAAATTGTGAAGGTTACAAATAAGGCAAAAAGAATTACTTGCTGCTTTCAAACAGATACGCAAGCAGAGGCTTACATGGGGTAAAAACAATTGGTTTCTGCTTCATGATTCACGGGTATAAACACAGATACAGAGCCATATGCACAACCCTGACAATGCCTGTGGCATGGAGAAGTGCTCACAACCTCTGCTCCAAAACACATCTGCTCTTTGTCTACTGCCTCTTGTAAAAGATACAGAACCTTTCTCCGCCATTTCTGTCAGTGGAGTTTACTATATATAGGCACTAAGTCTTCCAGTTAACAAAAGACATCACAGCTATGAACTAGTAATTTCTATCTTCAGGATGCTCCTGATGCAGTAGGGACTGAATTCCGTACACTTAAGAAACACTCCAAAGGTGCTCAAGACTGTGGAAATTTTCTTGATCTTCATATATATATATATATGCCATATACATACACACACAATAGATAGGAACCCTGGGGACAGTGTTCAGAAGCAGTCTTCTGCATCCACTCGCTCTAAAATGAACAAGGGAGGAAGCAAGCATAAACTTGGAAGGGAAGGGGGGGGTGGGAGGAAAGTGGCAGAAGCAGCTGAATGTATGCCATGCTTTTTCAGTCCTTCTCTGCCTCATCCTCTACATTACATAGCTAGCTAACCTCACCACAGCCTCTCAAGAATACAGGCTCGAATCCTGCTCTGTTCCATTTTCACCAGTTCACGCTGCCTTGAAAGACCAGAAGCAGGAACAGAGCAGAGAGTGGTAGATGAGGGGAGAGAGCACCCGAGTGCTCTGCAGAGAGCTCTCACACTTTGATGACTACCAGGAAGTCTCAACAGACACGGCAGAGCACAGGCAACCATTCTGGAAAGGTCTATTCATAAGTACACTACATTACCATAATTTCCAAATTGGAAGCACTATATATTTTTTGAACCCACATATACAACTCATTCATAATGGAGCAAAGCCCAGCAAGTCCCACAGCCCATCAGCAGTGGGTTAGTTTCTTGGTAGATGGGGCTTAAGGGCAGGTACCGGGACACAGCTGGAGCTCTGCAAGGGGCTGCAGGAGACATTTATTTCTCCTGACACTGTAACTTACTGTGTCAGTCACAATGTTATCTGGGTCACCGCTACAAGTTTATGCAGTATCAAGAGCAGTAGCAGCTCTGCAGGCAGGCTTCCCTTTTGTACCTACAACTATGTAGTATTAGCATCCACTGGAAAACGTTGATTACATCTAATCCAGGCAAAACTTCAGTCCAGGTTTCAGAAGAGAGAACAGAGTCATCAGTGAACAGCAGCAGAATTAAACAGCATTCTGGCTGTCAAAAACCCAGCACAGTGGTTGTGCCGCAGCTGTCAGTCTTTGACAACTGGTATATTTGCTTGTTTCTTCTTTTCCTTAATTTTCCTTATAAGCCAGTTGTGAAGGAGCAGAACAGATGTGCATTTTAACCTTCCCCCTCCTGCAGACACACACAGGTTGTGTGGGTGCTGCTGCCTCTAAATCCGCAGTAGAGCCTGGAGGAGGCCTGGAGAGCCGGAGGGATGTGATGCTCCTGTGCTGTTTCCATGGCACTGCTGAGGCCTCCGGGCTGGAACCCTGCCGTCTGCCTTCTCCAGTCCAGCTTGAGGAGAGAGAATAAACGTGCTCTCTCAGGGCTACGTGGTTATTGTTTCTCTTCCCTTCACAGCCCTCTCAACAGATAGCTTCCATTGTGCTTGCTTCTCACATTTCTATTGTCACTAATTAAGCTAGCACTTTATGGAACCCCCAATATTTAGAGTTTATCCAATTAAGCAAGCATGCAGCAGAAGGTGGTCCCCGTTTCTGAAGGAGCCAGGCTAGCAGGCTGCCTACACACCACCACCACCACACCAAAAAAAGCTCATCTTTCAGAGCTTTTTCCAACATTTTTTCTCTCAGGAAAGCATAGGAGATAGGGAAAAAATACAAACCCCAAACCATCTGAAAATTAGGCTTCAGTTTTTTGGATTTGATTTCATTTAATTATGGGGGTTTTTCATTTAATTATGGGGGTTGCTTCACTAAAAAAAAACCAGAACAAAACAAAACAACAAAAACAAACAAAATATGAAAAAATACACTGTATGACCTAGAGAAGAGCCCCAGAGTTACTAATCAGGTGGTTACAAACAAGCCTGTGAAAACAAGCAACAGCCATCAAAAATTCACCTGATGATCTTCACCTTCCTTGCTCCCCCCCCCCCTCCAAGGGAGAAAAAAAGTGTAATAAGCAAAAAACATTCTTTCAAGTACAAAATGTCCAACACTTGGGAAAGGAAATAAACAGGCATTTGTGAAAGTGACCTCCTGCCTTGCTCTATAGGATGACCTTAAAACAGGAATAAAGGCTTCATGTCCTAATCTAGTTGCGATTAACACAGGATTCAGAGGCAGAGAAGGAATTTAGTTACAAGGAAAATTGGCTGCTCTTTCATCTGAACCTTTCTTCTTTTCAAGAAGATGGTTTTACCTTAGAAGGGAGAAGAAAAAAAAAAAAGAGAAGAAAAAAAAAAAGAAGAAGACAGAACTTTGTGTCATTCCCTTTTCTTTTCTGTGACAAGCTGTCACTTCTAGATACAGGAACCGTATCATCATGTTGCTGGAGAGAATAAGTGGGGCATGATTTCTCTTTTCCTTTGATATGAACAAAGATTAAAGTAATAAAGAACCAAGAAGATGAGAGTAAAAGAAAAGCAAAATTTTTCAAATAAGCAGTATGACATTCCATGAAGCAACAGTGGCATCCAGTGGTATGCTTCACAAGCAAGTTTCATATCCTGCTTACTTTTGGCTTCCTCTGTTTTTTGTTTTTTTTTTTTCCCTGCAACAGGTTCTCAAGGAACCCTTCCTCCTCTTCCCTTGACATTCACTACCAGAACAGCTACCATACACCAGCCATCAAATCCAGTAATGGAGACCAAGGTGCACAAATACAAGCTATCAGCTTTCTCAAAGGCTATATATCATATCTGCAAGAGTAAAAAAAAATAAACTGTTACTGAGAACCTGCAACATTGATACAAACACACTTTAAATTTAATCTCAGAAAACACAAAGGACATTTTTCCACTGGTGTCCACAAGAGTGCAGCAAATATTACTCTGTACTGTTTGCCTCCTCAGTCCCTCTCTCCATTTTGTTTCTCTTCAAAGCAATGTGTTCATTTTTTTCTCATTTAGTGACATTAAGATTATTTTCACTTTATGATATCTAAATAGATGCTCTGGGCATAAATGAAAGTCTTAGAATTCCAAAAGTACACTACAGAAGGAAATCCAGTTAATTTATTTTTTTTTTTCAGTCTGAGATCATATTTACAGTTATGAAAGCACCTTGTGCTAGCACAAGCTCAGTACCACCACCAGTTACAACTTGCTAAGGAGAACTGTCTCCTCACCAGCTTAGCGCTGAGAACCAAAACTTTTCAGTCCTGCTCTCAGGTCATTCAAAACCCTTGATTTGATTTGTTTTTAATGTAACAGTTAGAGATCTTTTAAAGTAAGATCTCTACTTTAGGGCCTCACATTCAATAAAAATTATGTTTCTCACTTAGATTTTCAAAACAGCTAAACTACAGCATCTGCCTCTTTTTAATAGGACAATATCTCTATCTACACACCCCACAATAACCTTCAGAAAGCTACTGAGATGTAAGTAGGCTCTAAGGAGGAAAACACAAGGCTTGTTTCCCCCAAACTAGTAAAATGAAAAGCCAAGCATCTCACAAAGAAATGAAGCCTATATCTAGTCTTTGTATGACAGTACAGTAACTGGTAGTTAACTGAATTTAATTTTAAATGGTTCCACGAGTATGCGAGTGCCTACACAATCTATCCCAGTAAACAAAGACAGAAAAGGGTAATTACTGCCACACTGATGAGGAGGAAGAAAGTGTTCAGCACTGAAATGAACCACACTATAATGTGCCAGTGAACTGTTTATCGAAGACCCTCTTCTACTCAAACCCATTTAGATTACCAACAGCTAATGAAAACTGCATGGCAGTTCTGCTAGCACAGCAGAAGAGTTTACTCTTTGGAGTAAACAATAAATTTTATTCATCAGGGTACTAAACATAAATATCAACGTTTGTGATTTAACAACCAGGTTTCTTCAGGTGACCTGAGGAACAGGTTATTCACACTGACCAAGAAGCCATCCACCTGAGATGGGTCTATCCCATTCCCATATTGCTTCATTTCAGACAGGGCTGAATGACTGAAATGCCAGGTCTCTGATTTTAGATATTTACTAACTAGATTCCCTGCTTGAACCGACCAATTCCCAAAAAGCATTATTTCTGAGCAAGCAGGCAAAAACTTGCAGACAGAGTCTACCCCCAAAGCAAGAAAAAGTCATTGCCAATAGTAATACAGAACTTTTTAATAATATATTGTTCCAGCAAATTACATGCTAACATTAAAAATAGAAGAAAAACACATAAAGAACAAGACAAGTTCAAGACCTATTCCCTTTTGATGAAGTGGAATTTCCCACACAGAATCACAGAATGGTTAGGGTTGAAAAGGACCTTAAGATCATCTAGGGTTGAAAAGGACCTTAAGATCATCTAGTTCCAACCCCCCTGCTATGGGCAGGGATGCCTCACACTAGACCATGTCACACAACGCTATGTCCAACCTGGCACAACTGAGTTGGGCAGGCATGCACAGGAGATGAACCTGAGCTACAAAGCAGAATTGTGATTGAACTTGTACTATGGTTAGGATAAAGCAATCTTTCAGTAGCTAAGCCATAACACTGAAAAATCTCAGAGTGACATGGGATGATCAGTATCATACAGAATGAAACCTCAGAAGAATCAGACACTTTAGGGTAGAACTGAAAGATTAAGATGTATTTTCTTCTTTTCTTTCCCCTGTGCTTCTCAGCTGACCCAGAAGCTTCCTAAACATCCTTAAAACAAAGATTTTCCAATGAATTGCAGACTTTTTTCCACAACATACTATAACACTTTGGAAATAAACATAACAAAGCAAGATCTCTGCAGCTCTGAGCCTACCCTGATTTGATGCAAGCTCTACTGGCTGAAGGAGAGTAAGTTCTAACTACCAATTTGTCACCAAGCAAGAGGCATTTACACTTTTCCCCCTCCCTTCTTCTACTTTTCTCCTCCCTCAAGCATGCAATATTATGGTGTTCCCACTCTCTACAGCAGAGCATGCACACAGTATCCAACCAGCTGTAAGAAAATACCAAAGAGAGGTCCTAATGCTCCTGAGTTACGTCTGCAAGTCAGTATCAGACCAGTATCTCCAAGAGCAGCAAGCAGGACTATACAGCAGCACATGGTCCTGGTAACTTGGGACTTGTACCTGGAAGTAGTACTACAAAAAATTCGCAGAACTCAAGCTTTAAAACAAGTGCTAGGATATGACATTTAGGTAGTTACATTTTTTTTTTCTGAAAAATTACTCTTGAATCTTCAAAGGTAGTTAAACCTGTACCATATTAATTTCTTTTTAATGCAGATTAAGGGCTTGAGGAAGCTACTTAATGATATAAGCATTATTTAGTACTTAGAAAAAGGGATAACTATTAAGCGTATTATCTGCTTGCCACAATTACTGGTTAGGACATGAACTATGAGATCACAAGTAAGTCACTCAACCTGGTTTCATCTCCAGAAGGAATACATGTTTTCAAACATCACATAATGCATTTTCATGTCAAATAATCCCATTTATCATTAACAGATCTCTTGCTCCTGATACCATCTTTCCACCAGATGTCACACTTCTCCTTTTTTTCTTGCCTACACCTATATCTGGTAACTTCAAACCCTATACACAACTGTATTTGTTCCTGACCACAGACCATTTCCAGTCTAACCTTAGGTATTAGCCCCTCTAATTGGTTTGCAGTAACAACACCTAAGTGACCATCAAAACATGCGTTACTTGTGTAGTCAAGTTCCAGCCCTTATTTATATAGTAGTGCTTATACTGTCATAACCAGAAAAAAATTATTCCTCTGTTACAGTCCAAATCCCATCAACAGGTTAAGATGACAAAGAGCCCTTTCCTGATGTCCTGTTTTTAAAAAAGGATAATTTCTATGCAGTTTTATTTTCCTTTCGTATTGGCCAAATGTACAAAGCAGGAACATTATTTTTCAAATCCAAATGTCCAAATCCAAAGTTAAATAAATGCTTTATGACATGATTTAATACATGAAAAATTAATTCTTTGAAATCTGTGATATTTTAAGAACAAAGCTTGGTCTAAACCTGCTACCTTCTGAGATGACCTCTGGTTTGGTTTACTTCAGTATTTTCAAACTGTTGTGTCAGGAGTTGATCATTAGCATTAGCTATCTTTAGGGTCTTCAACCAGCCTTCTCCTATTCTGATAAAAGCAATGCTAGCATCATAGAATGGTTAGGGTTGCAAAGGACCTTAAGATCATCAAGTTCCAACCCCTCTGCCACGGACAGGGACACCTCACACTAAACCACGTCACCCAAGGCTCTGTCCAACCTAGCCTTGAACACTGCCAGGGACGGAGCATTTACCACTTCTTTGGGCAATCTGTTCCAGAGCCTCACCACCCTCACAGTAAAGAACTTCTTCCTTATATCTAACTTGACCTTCCCTTGTTTAAGTTCAAACCATTACCCTTTGTCCTATCGCTACAGTCCCTGATGAAGAGTCCCTCTCAGTATTCTTGTAGGCAGCCTTCAGATATTGGAAGGCTGCTATGAGGTCTATATTATTATTCTACATATTATTATATATATTATTACTATACTGTTCTAGAAAAATGATCCATGGAAAGCTATAATTTTGAACACAGCACAACCTCATCTTCGAGTATGCTAGTGTGCTACCATACTAGACTGCAATAGTTCAGTTCATAAATTTCTATTATTCCTTCCCTGTCCTTTGACAATGACCTATTTTCAGACACACATCACACTGAGTGGGTATGTCACTTGATAGAATACCATCCTGAAGATTCAAGTCTGTCATAAATAAATATGTAAGACAAACTGGTACATAAAAGTTGCCTCTGAGACCTGCTTTCAAGTCCATTCCAGAATGCAGTGAATGAAAATCATTTCAAATGAATGTCTGCTGGTCTCTGCCATGTTTCTTCTCTAAGACTTGAACATCACAAAACAGCTGAGCATTTCCAAACAGACAGCTCTAAGAAGGTACAGAGGGAAAAAGATAAAAAGCAAACCTTCCGCTAACCAGGTGCAACCCTTACCCACCTCTTCCTCTCCCTGCCTCTCAGAGGGGAAGGCTTCTATTAATACTGCAGAAAGGAGAAATTAACATTTAATTTAAAAAAAAAAATTAATATCAACAGCAAGACAACTTGAAAGAAGTGTTAGTCTGAGGAGACAGCAGCTGGGTTTTGGGGGTTCTGCCGTTTGTTTTGTTTTGGGGTTTTTTTTTAAACTCCACCTACAAAATATTGCCTAGCAACAATGGGATAACCCTCCTAACGAAATGAATCATGCAGGTATTGGCTGTTTATTCCCATGAAGGGCTGTTTCCACCCTGTCAAATGATATCAAGGCCATGTTGCCAGAGGCATTGGGAGTTTTGACCTCTAAAAGGCAATTTTCTCACTGTCTGCTCGGAAATGTAACATTTTTCATATTGAAGGCTTTTATATCATATCTTGTAGGTTTCAGATGTGTAAGTAACATACTGAAAATCTCCAACACAATAAAACCTCAGCTATTATCTTTTGCTATTAACACTGTAAACATTAAATAGCACAAAGTTAATAGTCTATTAGCTTGACTATCAAGCACCACAAAAAAAAACCACATTAAATTGCATAACCAAGTTTACTATGGATGAACAAAGTCCAGAACTTAGTTCATACAAATTCTGAATTTGAGAAATAAAATATCCACCAGATAATCAATGCAAGACTGGCTTTGGTCTTCCTTGCTTAAGTATGTCCTCTCTTGATTTCTTAATAGAGCTATTACAAGGAAGTAAGTTACACAATGGACACTGGTTCATAATAGCATGTGAAAAGAAAAGCCAAGAACAGTTATTTGCAAAGAATGCAGCAAGTGTACTATATTCTCCCAAATACATGGGCATGTACAGTCTTCCCTTCCAGCACACCTTCCCCTCTCCCCCCAGGATAAAACCTTCCCATGTTTTCATTGAAACAGCTCTGCTTTGAGCAGAGCTGCCAGCAGGCTTTGGTCCTGAAATTATTGCTTCCCCAGTTGCTCCACAAAGGATGAAATATTCTTATAGGCAGTTTGTGACAAATAAATTTATCCAATGAACATAGTTGACTACAACTCTGTACACCTCTTGAACCAATACTATGTTTTTCAACTAGAAGATAATGAGAAGGAAGAGTCCTAGAACACTACAAGGACTGTTCTGCTAACTTTCAAATATCATCTGCACTGTTAAATACCACCAGGGGTTTTTGTTTGCTTGCCTTTGCCCATGTTAAGAGAGTCATCAAATCTGTAAGGGGATCTGCAAGCCATGCAGAGGCAAGCAGTTTTCTCCAAAAATATCAGCATTTTCACAGAATTATTCTATCTTGATACTGTTGGCCTTATTCAGAAAATTATTCTAAGCAGCATATAGAGTCTGAGAATCTAGATAGCAAGACAAGTTACTTCTTGTGCTTTCCTCTTGAGATTTTTTTAAGTTGCACAAGTAGATGACAAAGAGATTCAATTCTTAAGACTACAAATCAACTTCCACAATCAGAGACAATCTTTGCAAGAGACATTTGTGAAATAAGACAGAAACACTCTCAGTGTGTTGGGATTTTTTAGCTGTTCTCAAAATAATAAAAAGTAATCCTTCATGATTAAGTAATCCTTTTCCTCAAAAATGCTCAAGAAAGATCATGCTTTGCTTCCAAATCTGACATGCACATTTGCAAGCTTTCCCACCTGTTATTGAACAGAGAATTTTTTTCTATTTGTAAAGTACAAAAGCTCAAGAATAAATACTGTTTAGATCTTTTTTTTTTTTTTGATAAAAGCAAAATACTGAAGTGCTTATTATCTTATTTAAGTAGTTTATGCCAACATTTTCTTAGAACTGACTCGTAATTTCCTATACTGTGTATTTTCTATCCTAGGAATGCAGTATTTCTCTTCAAACATCATTTTACTTACTAATCTGTTAGTCTGTATAGGCCACAGAGAAACTGTATTATTAATTCAAGGGTTTGAATCCTGAAAATAAACCTGTTTCTGGGAAGCAGCATCAGCAGAGTTGACACAGAGAAAAAAAAAGAAAAAAAAAAAACCAGAAGTTGAGGAAAACTTGCCATACTTTGCAATGCAGTGTGAAACTAGATCTTACAGGCACCTAGACTGCTGCATTTATTTAGTCACTATAGATACTGAATCCAAATCCTGTATTCCTTTCACTTTAGTTTGTTGGGAGAGACCTTCTTTCTTATTATCAGTCTCAGAAAGTACTTAACTTCAAAATAAACATACACACACAAACTTGCATCAAGAAAACACAACAGGGTTTTTAATCAAGTTGTTTGCTTGAACCACACAACTGCAAACAAGTCAGGCAGGCACATCTTCACTACAAATACGTACTTAGGTGCCCTTCTGCTACTGAATTTATACAAATTATATCTTCATATAGCAAAAAAAAAGTGTATTAACACTTCTGTACATACTTGAAATTAGCCCCAGAAAAAAATTAAACTTACTATAAAATAAAATCAGAAGCTAATTCATAACATCATTTTGCCTGAGGACTGCTGACAAAACTTTATCCCAGCGTTTAGCCATATCCAAAACCTAAAGCATGCTATAAACTATAGCCCTACAACCAAGCAGTTCCAAGAGCAGTATAGCCCACTCCCTGGAAGCAAAACCTGCAGCAGAGATCAGCTCTGATACTCTTTCCAGAATCCACTTGGATGCTCCTCTACTGAGATAGCTAAAAGCAGGTATCAGTCCTACCCTCCCCACTACAACTACTTCGACTGACGGGAGAGCAAGTATTTAGTATCCAATGCTGAATGACTGATACGAGCAGAGAAAGAGCTCTACAGGAGGTTAGTCAAACTAACTGAACAAATGTGTTCTTCAGTGGTACAGCCACAACACCAATTTTCAGTTAAGTGCAAATAATTTTTAATTAACAGAACCTTAAAACATACCTTGTTGCTACAATACCCATGAGAGCCCCGTAACACAGATTAGGCTACCACACAGGCATTAATTAGAAGCAACAACACGTCCTACCTCTCCAAGGACAGCGCTCTCCCTGCAGGTCCCCAGACACCTCACACTGCTCATGCCTGAGGGTTGCTGGGAGTTTCACTTTGCCCCGGTGTCCCATCCTGAGCCCTTCCACCTGCTCACACACAGAGCTGTTACTCCAACCCGAGCAGCATACCCAGCACACGACTGCGCCCTCACCCTGCCCGCCACAGCTCATCCCCTCGGGGCTCCTGCCAAGCCATCAGCCCCACAGGCCCCTCTGCAGCCAGGCACGCACCCCGCTGGGCTCTCCATGGTGGCAGCCCCTCACCCTCCAGGGTCCCCCACTGTGCCAAGCCCTCAGCCCTGTAGCACCGCAGTACTTGCCCCCCCGCTCCCCAGCAGTGCTAGGACTGGACCGTAACCCCTCACGAGCCCCCCTCAAAGCGCCGGGCCCCATTGCCAGGCCCCCGGGGCGCCGCCCGCCTGCCAGCTCCCACAGACGCCCTGGAGCAGCCGCCGGTTTCCACGGCAACAGCGGGTGGCGGGAAGGCCATATGGAGAGCCGAGGCGGGGGCGCGGCGCCGCGGCGGGGCGCGGGAGGCTGCGGGCGTCTTCCCCCGGCCCCCGAGCGCTGCCTGCCCGCCCGGCCCGGCGCCGAGAGGGCTTCCGCATACCCACTGGGAGAAAGGGCCTGCGGGTGCCCCGGGGCCAGCTCGGCTGGCCGACATGGGGGCACCCGGCTGACATGGGGGCACCCGGCCCTCAGGTTGCCTGATGCTGTCCTGCACGAAACCCCGACTTCTGCAATACAAATGGGGAGCCGCAGCTTTTGTCCTGCTCTCAGCACTGGAAATGAATATATATATAAATTTATAATTATTTCTCATATTGCTTCAAAATTCAAATTAGGATTAATTAAAAATTCAATAAAAAAATAAAAAGCTCCAAAAGTGATTTTTATTTCACTTACATCTTTAATGTTGGAGTAACTCCAGTGGGGTTGGTATTTTTAGTTTCGTGTAGCGTAACAAGAGATATGGGGACTTGCTATTCTACCTTGGCAGAGCTGCCAAGAACAACAAAAATGTGGGCAGGGGTCTTCATTTGGGGAAATGAAAGGCAAAATACATGTACTGGGCCAAAGAGGGGACAAAAGAGGAACACTGTGGATGTCCTCTAAGAGTGGCCACTAGTCCTTCTCCTTCCCCTAAACCAGGCCAATATCCTACTGGTTCCAACAGATGGAGAGAGACAAGACGAGATGAAAGGAGAGCAGCTTCCATCTCTGCCATTGCTGACCCCTGGGAAGACACTGCAGTGGTCACCCACCCTGCTTTATCATTCCCCATATGCATGAAAGAAGAACCTTTAATCCTCCTGGAAGAACTGCCCTTTTCACAGTCAAAGCATCCACACACGCCCCTTGCCATTCTGGGAATATGAATGTAGATGCTTGTGAAAAGCAGGTAGTATCTGGCCCACAGCAGGGGAAATCTGCATTTGAATTTCAGGCCTGTGACTGAAGACTGAAACTGAAAAGCAGCAGCTGCAGAAGCAATATGGGATCCTTGTGCAGACCTAAGTGTAATTCTTACAACCCTTATCATTTAATCATCTCGCTAGAGCTGATGACATGAATCTTGTAAGCCATCATGTGGTGAGCGCTGGCATCCAGGTGAAAAAGAGATTCCCAGTGTTTTGGGCCACATAAAAGCATTGCCAACCCAAAAATTCCCCGTATCATCTGAAATAAGACAGAGAACTGAACAGAAGAGCAGTGAAAGGAAGGGACTGGAGAGTCACAGTGATGTAAACAGGATTATGTGGCCTTGGGACACCTTCATGTTGACTGAAGATCATTTTGACCTGTTCACTTTATTTGCCCTTTTACTATTAAATCACCAGTTCCTCAGAGGAAATGCAATTGCTAGCCACCAGGTCCCTTGGTTGTGTCATTACTCAGGAATATCTTGTGAGGAACAGGAGATGCTCTAGAAGACTCACCCCAAGGTGAAGTTCTACAAGGACAGCCATTTCTGAGCAAGCAGATGAGCAGCCAAGGCTGGTTTCCTGTGTTAGAGATAATGCACTGTATTCATAAGTAAAGGATTAATGTGAAACTGTTTCATGCTTGGACTTTTTCCATAACTTTATTCACCAAAGAATATCACATCTGAAAATTTACTTTCACTTTTTTTTTTAAAAAGGATGTCTTGACAACGGAAAGCTTAACTTAATGACATTCACAAAAATATGAAACATCCACAACAGTCCTTTGCATAAAGCAGAATGAGTATAATGTTCCAAAAATGGACAAAAACATAACCATGCAATTGCTGCTACAAACCATTTTAAGGCCACTATGCTGGGTCCAGTAGCATCAAGTGAGTTTTATTTCAAATTGTATTGAATTCATCTGTTTCCTTCTGCAAGTTCTACATCTCAAAGGCTACTTGCAGACTAAAAGCTGGATTTAAAAATACAAATTCTAGTTCCTTTAATAACCTTTCTAAATGAAGACTGACTACAAGGTGGCAAAACCTGTGGCATTGTAATGAAATACTTGAACTGAAGGTTAAACAAGGGTTTAATGAAGACTTTGGTTATTCTCTCATCTGTGCACCATTCAATATTTACTTCATGATGAGAAATAACGCCCCTTATTCATGGTGTTTATTAAAAAAAAAGTATCCCCTTCTTCTCCCAATCTTCTCTTTGTAACAATAAATCCATTACAAAAATTAAGAGTAATACACTGTTTAAGAAGTCAAGAGCACAAATCTATGAACAATGGTGGTGCAGCACGTGCATCCTCAAAAATAGAGGTTGGAACAGGTAAGTGTAATTTCTACTGCTTGGTAATGCTGTTCCTATGTTAGACTTTTGGGGACCTTTATGTTTATTAACTTCACATACTTGCACAACATCTGAGGTGATACCACGGATATCAAAAATTTTACAGTCAGGATTCTGAAATTTTATTCTCACAGAATATTGGTCTCTGCTTTTTCAACCAAAACACTGTTTAAGTAAAGAAGTATTTCCCCTGTGTCTGCCTGAAAGGATGCCAGGCAAGGGAAATGAAAAGCTCCAAATAGCTGCATATCTGAAATCAGTGAAGCAAAGGAGAAGAGACCATCAGGGAGACTGCTAAGGTCCCCGATTCTCAGGCCCAGTGTAAATTAGAGCCCAGCTGGCAGTGGTACTCAGGAGACCATACGCTAGCTGAGGATGGCTGGATCACAGCATGTTTCAACCATATGTCTGACATACTGCTTCCTTTCCAAGGGTCTCTGGCATTGCGGGATTTGGACAGGCTCTCGCTCAGCTGGCCAGGTTTAGAGCTTTTCTCTTTGTGCTAAAACAATGGCATGGAGGCTGCAGCTCAGCTCTCCTCTGGCAGCAGCACTGCTATGCATCACCCATTTGGTAGGAAATCATTCCCACCACAGCATGTGAGGAAACACTACACCTGAGCCTGCTTGCATCACAGGTGGGCAAGGATAACCAACGGGGGGGTTAGGATGCAGAAATCCTACACCACAATCCTGTTATTGCTGCCTTTTCATACTGTTAGCAGTAATGAATTTTGTTCTGTAGTGTGTCTCAATCTGCAAGTCAGTTGCAGTTCCACAAACTTTCACAGTTTGTTTCATCCAATAGATGAACATCACAACCTCAAATTAATTTTTTTAGTTTGCAGCTTCCAGTGGTGGGTTGTTTGAGGGTTGTTTTTTTTTTTCTATTTTCTGTTATTTTGTAATTTTCTATTATTTATTTGCAACATAAAAGTGCACTTAATTGCATCTGCACATGCTGTCAAATTCAGGTTCTGTTTTAGCAGCCAAGAAGTCATTCCCTTGCCTCCCAGGAGAATTTATCTACCTACTCAGCCTATTGTCTGAGGGTCACAACAGCTTGTACCACCTTTCGTTTAAAGTGGACCTGAAAGTTGAGCAGTTGAGAATATTTACTTCCCTGTCACTGATACTAGATTTCCCTTGCTCTTTCTTTGACTGCCCTTTCTGGAACCACAGAGGGCCTCCATATCTGGAAGAATTTGCTCTGTCTTCTTTTTCTTCCATTTTCATGTCATTGTCATGATGCTTTACTGAGCTGCTGCTCTCTCAGGTTCTGTACCAGCCATGCATGGTCCAACCCCCTCAGTCTGTTATTTGCCAAAGAAAAAGCACTAAAACACTGCTACATAAATAAGAAGCAATTCATCTATGATTCTAAGTGTGCTGGTGCCCAAATACCCTAAAAACAGTAAATTATTTGATGCAAAAAGGCCATTATGGCTTTTTTTCCTCCATTCTCTGTAGTCTGTTAAGTGGTATTTTTGCAGCTTAACATATTCCAGACCTTTGCTGGCAGAAGCAACACATATAACCTCCCTTAGAAGTGCATTCAGTTGGGAGCTGCCTGGCTACACAGGATTTTATACATCGTTCAGCTAAGTCAGCGATCCATATGCAAAAACCAAGTGCTCAGGGACACCATGTGGATTTGTGACATTCTTCAGAGTACTTTGTGTTTCTAATAAACCAACGAATGGATTACAGTCAGACATAAAAATGTTTGTTTCCTCTCCATGACATATATAATATGGATAAGCTTAATTTAATATGATGCTAAAAACTAATGCCATACTTGTTACTTGTTAAAAATACTTCTTGTTATTGTAACTGCTTAAGAAGAGGAGTGAGAGCACACAACAAAATGGCAATGTATAAAACTGAGAAACACTGAACTGAATGCTAACATGGGACATCTTGATTGAGTAAATTTTTGTAAACTACTTTTGTCTTGTGAGAGTTGGAAACAGAAGAGACAGGCAAACCTTTCCTATACCGTATTTCCCAAAAACCTATTTCATCTTGGCATTCCAGTGTTTATTTCTTTGTATCACGCTGTTGGCAGGAGTTAGGCACTGGATAATGGATAATTTTAAAAGCAGTCCCTCTGTATTTAGTCAATAAAGTAATGGTTTGTAAACTTACTCAGCACCAAGCTGTTTCTTGAAAAGAACAGAAGAGCATTCAAGGGAAAAGAGTGACAAGACTTGGTGATTTCCTAATAATCAGATTTAGTTCTTTGCATGATCATGCTTACTTGCTGCCAGGAAACCCCCTATCTGCTTACAAATGACAAACAATTGTTTGACTTAATTAGCAAACCTTAGGTGAAGTTCCTATTCCAGGTGACTGGCACTGCAACTGGCCTGAAAACTGGGAGATGTCCTTAATTCTTCCTTTTTATTATTCCTTATACGTCAACTGACTGTAACGAGTGTTGAGATTTCAAGGTGTTTATATTTAAGGTTTCTCACAAGAACAAACCTTTCTGGCAGCTCAACTCATTTCTAACATCAGCCTTCCACACCTTCTGTTTCTAGCTCATTTTCAGTGAGGGAAGCAATGGTGCTAGTCACAGGATCCACGCCTGCCTACTCTCTGTATTTGGACATGTTTCTCCCCTGTGCCTCTGCAGTGTAGGAGACAGAGCTAAATGCAGTCACATCCACAAAACCTCACTGAAGGCAATAAAGCCAGGTAGGCTTTGCTGACTAAAGGTACAGAAAAGTCCAACAACTACTTTGAAGCACCAATTTCTTTCTCAAATCTTCTCTCCCTATATAAAAGCCCATCTAGGTTACAGTGGTGTCTTAATTGTGACTGCAAAGAGTATTAGTGTACATTTAATATCAATTCATTTGCGGTAAAGGAACAACCCCCTAATTCTCATTTATCTGCTTTAAACATCTCAGGAAATGATCAATTTTCTCTCCTATTTAATGCTTTATCTTCAAATGCCCAGAGTGGAGGGTGAGGCAGGCCATGGATTTCTTCCTGCACTTTTTGCAATCAGTGGAAATATCATCACTGTGAAGCCAGGATCAAGCCTTGGGTTAAGGTATGTAATGTAAGAAGTCTTTAAGTCAGGCTTAAACCTCAAGGTAAGACACATAATATAAGTAAAGGACTAACTCAGGATGAGGCCTACTACCATAAGTACAGGGCCTTCAAGAACAATAAATACCAACTGGAAGTTGTTACTCTGATTTGAATAGTACAGTGTAGAAGAGGTCAGTGTTATTTTTCAATTCATGACACTTTCTTTCACACTGTCAATAAGTTTCAAATCTGATAATTTCAAAATATATTTGGAACATCTTTTTGATAGGAAATTTATATTCATTCAAATCTGCATCTTTTCACAATCTAGTCATCTTCCGTCCTGTAAAATATCCACAATTTGTTACTTTTGAAGAACATCCACCCCCCCCCCCCCCCCCAAAAAAAAACACAGAAAAATGAGCAGGACTTCTTTATGGGCTTCTCTTAAGAATGTCAGTATTTTTTACCTATTTATTGAAAAATAAAAGCAAAATGAACTGTTGAATAATCAGATAAAAAACAGGTTACAGAAAGGTTCTGTCCGATTCTATTTTAAAACATCTGCATAGGATACAAAGAACTGCTGGCAAGAAAAAAAAATCCAAAGCATTTATTTTAAAGTATTTAGTCTCTAAAACATAGGCTGGTCATTTGACCAAGAACTTTCAAAACACCTATGATAAGTTACAACTTATCACTTTTGATTGTAATACCCTGTAACCGAGCTCAGGAATCTCCTGTTATAAATTTTGTATTGCTTTATAGGGAGGATAATAGAGTTGTTGAGAAAATAAGTTATGTTCAGTTCTAGAAGTATTTTTTTTTTTGTTCACTACATACTATTTAATACTCTCCTTTGTACACTTCTTAATAGTTGAGCTTTAAGTGAAACTCTGAAAAACATTAGGATTCAAAATACACTGGAAGATTTTATTTTCAGGGTCACAAGTAGCATAGCGAGATTTTTCTCTTAAACAATGACACTTAGTATCTCTGTAGTTCTATGAATACTTTTGAAGTTTCATATTAAAACCAATCTCTTGGCCTTCAGGCAAACAGAAGCAATTAGTCTTGGAGTTGTGAATAAATAAAAATCCATTTATATACCCGTCCTTGACACGTACCTTGCAAATCTTAGAAACTTCATCTAGTGGGAAAAGAAATGTTAAATCACGAACACCAATGCTAATCATATTGCAATGTTGCTTCCTAAAACTGTTTAGTTTGTATCAATCTTTTAAGTATTAATTCGTATGTATATATTCATGCACATTGAAACACAACAACAGAAAAGCATTCACACACTGGAGCGAGAAGAAAGGGAGTGAGTGCATGTAGAGCTGTAATGCGTACCTTTATTACCCTCAGCAATAATACAAGCAAGAAAAAACTCAAAGCTCTCAAGTACATTGTCCTTTTCTTCGATACTGTAAAATCAATCCCACACAAGTTACATACCCCGCGCGTGCCTTTTCCATCCCCAGTGCTGCTACGTCTTTGCTTTCATCCACAAACAAACCAACCAACCAAATCTTTATTAGACCCGCATCCTATTTCCACACAGCACAGTTAAATGGTACCTGTCACAGACCCGTTGGGATGAGTCAAAACACAATTTCTACTTCTTATTCAGCACCGAGACTTTGGATCTTCTTTTCCCTCTTTCCTGTGCCTGGATGCAGAAGAATTCTATTTTTATGATGCTCTGATTGCTGTTTCAGATTCTCGTATTTATTTTTCATTTAGCAGCTAGTAACTCACAAAGGAAGTAAAAATTACAATGTCGAGTCATCCCAAAGTGTCTGCCCACACTCCTATGGGAAAGCCAAGTGAAACTTGTGCTGTGTGACAGGTCACTGAGCTTCAGTGGAGTTTGTCTTCCCTGTACTCACTTGTTGACCCAAGAGCTGAGGAAATGAGACTACTTAGGCTGCAGCCTCATCCGGCAAACAGGTGAAGCAGCTGGTATGGGGACACGCTGGTGTTCCCAGGTTATTCTAGAATAAAATCCACTCCTTTGTGCTGTGCTCACACAGGCAAATGGGTGTCCCAGCCTGGAGGTCAGAGGTGGGACAGTGACCCCCCCAGTGTCAGCACCTGGTTGAAGGGATGGTCAAGAAAAACAAATTTTAGTCTGTTCTGGATGCAAATCTCTCTGCTGACCTAGTTCTCATTCTCTTTTTTCATTTCAGAAGCTCAGCTAAAAATCCATAAATTAAGGAAATTAACTGATGGAGCCTCCGGCATCTTTGTAAGCTATTTAAATCTTTAAATTTACAACATCTTCTGCATATATCAAGTAATTGAACTAACTGCAGGGATGTAACTTTAATGAGAAAATTTCCCTCTTCTCCTGTAGTTTGTACTCCAAAAAAAAAAAAAAAAAAAAAAAAGCTACCCTTAGGAAAAAAGTTTCTGTTTATTCCTGACACGGAAGAGAACTTTGGAAAAAAACACTCAGTTTTAGGGGGTCCTGCCTTTCTCCCCTGCTTCGGGAAGAGACGGTGCACGGAGCGCAGCAGGGGTACGGACTGCGGCCCCCTCCGGCTGACCTTTAAGGGCCGCCGCGCAGCGTTGCATAACTGCGCTGCGCGGCCGCGCTGGGCACTAGTAGGCGCTGCAGCCCGAGCTGACGCCGCGGCTGGGCTGCCGGCCGGCAATGCGGACGGCAGCGCTCCGCGGGCGCGGTAGGCGGCGGTATCCCGCTGCCCTGGGCACGGCGGTCAAGCGCCGGGGTTACCCCGCCAGCTGTGAAGCACGGAGCGGCCCGGCTCCTTCCCCCAAACCTGAGCGAGGGGCAGCGCGGAGCAGGACGCGCATCCCCGCGCAGGCATCGGCAGACCCGCGTCTTTGGCTGAAAGTTGAGGGAGGGTTCTTCTGCCTTTTTTTTTTGGATTTCTGTGGGGGGTGTCCCTGCCGGCTCTTCCCCCCGCCGCGCGGGGCGGGCGCGGTGCGCGCCCGCGGAGCCGCCCGCGGAGCCCCGCGCCATCGCGCCGCGCTCTCTAATTGAAATGGCGCTTTTGGCCGGGGGCGGGCTGCCAGGGCGCTCCGCAATAGCACAATGCATGTCGATAGACGTCATTTGGTTTTAATGGCCTACAGGAAATTTGGCGTTTACAATGCGAGACATTAGCAAAGGGTGAAAGGGAGGGGGAGACAGGAGGGAGAGAGGCGAATAATTGCGCCCCCTCCGCCTTCGAGACCCCCCATCCGCGCCCCGGCGGCGTGGGGTGCTGCGGGGGGGAAGGGGGGAGTCGGGGTTATTTTTAAAATTATTATTTATTTTTGAACTTGATCTAGTTTATCAACAAGTGCAGAGTGGGTGCTTCCCTAATTGTAACAGAGGAGTCAAGAAATGTGAGAAACGTGCCCTGTGTTACTTATTTGGGAGCTGAAAATTTATGCCTAGTTGAAAACGCCTGGGGAAATATTACATCAGACCAAATGACAATGATTAAAATCAGCTTTTTTCCCCCTTCCAGCCCCCATCCCCCTTTTCCTCCTTTTCAGTAAGTCTGTTGAAGGACGTGACAGTGGCCTGATCCTCCCCAACCCCGAACCGTTATCCCCAGGGCCGGGCAGCGCTCCGCGGGGCTGAGCGGGGCTCCTGCCCCGATCCGCGCTTCTCTGCGCGGAGGGGCTCTGCGGGCGGCGGGGCCGGGGAGCCGGCCGCCTTCCCAGCCTAATTTCATTTTCAAGGGTTGTGTTTTATTTTATTCCGGGGGGGGGGGGGGGGGGGGGGGGGGGAGAAGTAAGAATAAATCTGGAGACCTTCACCAAAAGGAGGGGAAAATATCCAATTTTCATCGCAAAATTAGCTAGGGCGAGAGCAAAGGGCTGAGCTAATTGTAGCCTAATCCTCTGCCCTGCAGGCGTTTGCAAAGCCCTGAGCAAGAATTCGCTTTTTTTCCTCCTCTTCTCCCTTCCCTCTGTTATTTAGAGACGGGATTATTGCCTTTCTTCTCATAACAGCCTCGGCAGTTTCATTTAAAGGTTTTTTTCCCCCTCACACACACACACATCCACAGACACACAAAATAAATAGAAAAAGCAGCAGCAAAAACGGGGGGAGAGGAGAGACTGAGGAGCTTTAAAAATAATAATAATAATAATAATCACAGCAGGATCTGCGGAGCAAAGACAGTAATAAAAGCAAAAAGCTGAGCCCATCACACACAAACCCAACAGAGCCCAAAGCCAAAGGGGGGCTTGCACATCTCTTCCGTGCTCAAGGTAAGGAACGCGGCGGCGGCTCCGAGGCTGCCCGGGCCGGAGCGCGCAGTGCGCGCCGTGTCGTGCATCGCCTTGCATCGCGGCGCACTGCGCTCTCGCCTTCTCCCGCTTCCCCCTCCTCCTTTTTATTTAATTTTTTTTTTTTTTTTTGGAAAGTGCCTCTTCAAACTAACTCGGGTCTTGGCTCCGCAGGAGAAGCGGCAGAGGGGCGGTTTTTTTGTTGTTTTTTTTTTTTTTTTTTAAAGCTACAGGACCCGTTTGCAGCCGCTCCGCTTTGATAGCGCCGTGTCTCCGTCTGTGTGTGTATGTTTTGTTTTGCTCCGCTCCAGCATGGGCAGCGCCGGCGGAGCCCCGCGGCCCGGGGTGCCCGCGCTGCCGTCCCGGCCCCGGCTCTGAAGACGACGGCCAAGCCCCAGCGCGGCGGAGGCAGCACGGTTCGCTCCGCGCTCTCGCATGGTACAGCGGAGCCGCGGGGGTCGGCCGGGCGGTGCGCAGGGCAGCGCGGAGCGGGGCGCGGGGGCTGGCGACGGGGCGGCTCGGCACAAAGGGAAGGCGGGCGACAATGGGGAGCGGCGCGTATGGAAAAGACGGGCGGGCTGTGAATGAAACTCTGGCGCCAGTGAGAGTGGAAGGCTTGGTCTGGGGTAGACTTCAAACCACTCTAGGCTATAGTTTGCATTTCTGCTCCTGCATGCGATGTGGCACACTTCTGCAAAATTAATACATTAGCCTGGCTAATGCTCACCACCATTGGCTGCGCGGAAAATGTGCAGGAGCGGGGATTCGGGGCTGGCTTTTTGGTGGTTTTCTTTTTTTTTTCCCCTTTCTCTTGCATTCATCTAAGACATCCCCTCTCTTGTTATATGGGAATAAGTAAAGGACGCCATGTTGTGCCCTTTTTTTTTTTTTTTTTGGTTGAATTTTACCTTTGGGCACACAGTGTGTTTAAAAAGAGAAACGAAGAAGTTGAGTGACCGGGTGCGTTGCTTGCTGGTGATTTCCCTGGACATCACGCCTGGAAAGGCGTTTGGGTGACGTGAAACTTGCACTAAATAGGCTGGAGATAGGCGGGTTGGGAAGGGGGGAAGCCTCTTTTTTTTTAAGGTGGTTGTTTTTTTTTTTTCCGGCAGATTTCCTGAGGGAGCTGCCCCCGCCCCCCCCCCCCCCCCCCCCCGTAAAAGTTTTGGGCACCATATCCTCTGTCACTCGGTCCAGTGTTGAGGAAAACAGCGAGGAGGTGTGGAGGTGTGAGCACAAACCTTCACTGACTTTTAGTGTTGGAGCCTTGGAGCCCGTGGCTTGCAGACCCCCACCCCCTTCCCCTTCCCCCCCCCCCCCCCCCCCGCTTTGTCTGTAGGCCCGGTTCACGGCGTGAGCGTTTGTCTCGGGGTGGCTCCAGAGGCAGACCCGAGTGGTCGCCCTCCCTGGGTGTGTAAAGACAAAGGTAATTGCCGGGTCTGCAGACGCCGTGTCCCTCCGGTCGCGCCAGCGCTGCCATGCGGGTGACTCCTGCAGCCGGTCACCGCCCCGGGGTGCTGGGCTGCGTGGGGAGGCTACCCCGGAGCTCTTCAGGGCCTGTTGGCATGGGAATGGAGGTCTCGGGGGGCAGAGGGGGAGGAGGACAGCTCCCTCCCCCTCCTCTTTCCTGACTTCGGCCTGGGAGCAGTCCCGGGGAGCGTGAGCCGGGGCTCTGCAGACGCTGGACCGGGCCCTGGCCCCCCGGGGGAAAGGGCTGCCTCATGGCAGGTCCTTAAACCTGCAGTTCTCAGCTAACGTCCTAAATGTGCATGAAGGAATTAAACTGCGCGAGTGAATAACAGCATTAGTTTCAATTAATTTTTTATCCTGGCAACAATAAACTTTAGAAACAAAGCGCTTTTACATCCTTAATTAGTCTTGCTTCCCATCTGTAGTCTTTTAAGTGCCTGCTTCTTGATTTAACTTTGTCCCTCCTTCCGAGCCGCCTCCTTTTTCATTCTTCTCCCTTTTTTCTCTTTGCCCCTTCCAGCCTGCTGCCGGTTTCTACCCTGCAACCTTTCACCTCCCTTGTCCCTCTATGTCTGCTCTGCACGGTTTATTCCTGCTGTATTTTCCCAACATCCAACAGCAGTATTGGTTACCATGGCCCCGAGCTATGTGCAGAGGTGGGAAAGCTTCATCCGCCCAAAAGTTCTTACACTTTTGAAGTCTTTCTTTTAGTAGGATCTGAAATGTATCATCTAGAGTGTGTATTAAATGAACAGTATTCCTAAAGGCTTTAGAGCAAGAAAGGCAACACCCTGGAAAATTCTGCAGTCTTTCAGCATTCTCTGCCCTAGGGTTATAGCCCTGGGCACGGAGCTGAATGGAGCTCTTACAACTGCCTTCTGTTTACCTTTTATGGTTAAAATAACAGCTTAGCAAAGAAGCAACTTCATGGAGAAACGATTCAGTGAAATCATCTCAAGCTGTAGCAGCATAGCTAGTTTAATCACCCCTAGAGAGCTGAACAACTGTGAGCACAATGGGACACAAAATCATTTTGTGTGTAAATGAGCATGGCATTGTGATTATTTCACTTTGCATGGGCAAATAGTTTTTACAAGCAGTACTTATGCAGTTAGCTTAGAAAGGCAGAAAAAGATAAGCTGGCTCTGAAAGATCTTGGTGTGTAATGTTGGAAAAACTAAATATTCACATAATTTGGGAATCAGGCTCTATTGATTTTGCCTTCAGCAGGTTTCTGTGTTACTTATTAGAGCAGGGTTATTGCCTGTGCCACTAGTTGGGATGCTGTATGCTGTTGTAGGCGACTTAAGAGCAAGGATTATTTTACATGGTTTAATAAATGAAGTTTGTTAGTGTTTCTGTGATATTTACCCTTAAGGTTTTAATTTTCACGTCAGTATTAGAGAATATGTGCATAAAGACTTTTGCTGGATAAATACATTTAGGATTTTGCTTTGTGCATAAAGTAAGTACATTACTCAGTGTGATGAATTTTAGCTGCATTTCACATTAAGAAGAGGAAGGAGTCATTAGAAATAGGGTTACGATACCTTGAGAAATAGGGATTTAATTTTTTTTTTGAGCAATAAGAGTGTTTTCAGACCCCTTCTTGTGATGCTTAGTAGTTATGCCCCCAATAATTTGCTCATATGAAAATGATTGAATTCCACAACTTTAATAAAAACATAGGATTCATTTTTTTAATATGAATCCTCTCCAACCAGGGGAAAAGCCTTTACTTTAATTCCCCTTCTCCTCCTCTCCCCCAGAAAGCCAGTGGCACCTTCAGTAAGTACGAAAAGCCATAAAAGTTTGAGAACTATTTTAGCTTTCCAGTGATTTTCTATAATTAAGTGTTTTTTCAACACATGCTCTAGCTGAGAGATGCCAAAAGCAGAGGATTGTTCAAAAGGTCCCTCCAGTGAATAGTATAAATTAAATATCTACTGTGTGAGTATGGCCTCACTGAGAATCTCAGACTCTCTACAGATCAAGGAATTTACTGGTACACTAACATTAAACACAATCCTAAGATAGCAGCGGTGTTTAAATATGCACAAATAGATTCAGATCACTTGATCTTTAGCTATCTGTGCATATTTTAAAATTGAAGTCTGTGTTTCAAGACAAATGGTTAAATGTAAGACACCTTTTACAGAAGACTGGAAGTCCTTTGATTTCGTTTGGAAATTGTAACAAGGGGTGCATATAAGCCCTAATTAGGCACTTGTTTTGTGAAACTGCATGAGATATATTTCTAAGGCAGCTCTGTACCATGCACCTTTATCATTAGTGATAATGGTTAGGGTCTGAACAAAGGGTTGACATTTAGCCTGGATCTTCTGACCCTTTCATTTAAGTGAAGGAGTAGAGAGTGAACATGAGTTTGCAGTGCTCTTTGGTAAGGAAAAAAAAAAAGCCCAACCAAAAACCTTTGTCTGTGTTGGCAGACAGATGAGGCACCCACAGATTAGTAAACACGTCGCTAAAATACTGCAGGTACTTACACACCAAGTTGTTCTTAAAAGTTAGTTCTGTTATTTATGCTCTATGACATATTGAAGATTGCCCACAACAGGCTCTTGTGGGAAACAAGAAAGCAACGTCTTCAGCCATGAAAGGATTCAATCACTTTCCTTGAAGGTGGTGCTGTAGTAAAAATGTTAATGCCCAACTTTGCATCGGCTGACACAGAAGTCCTAAAGACAGAGTTGGTATTTGCTTCGTGTTCAGTGCAGATGTCCGTCCAGCCTCTGAAGAGGAAAGGATGTGGATTCATAATGGGGTGATGTATTTCTGTGCTGTAGATTCAGGAAATTCTTAGGAGCTAACCAAGATGGAATACAGTAAATGGAGATGTTGCAGTGACTTTGTGAAGCTGTCCAGATGTATTAACATTTCTCATTCCCTTTCTATACAGCTTAGATGTTTTGTTTTGTTTTACAAAGAATTTTTGCTGATTGCATGTTCATCAAGTGGGTTAGGCAGGCATCTTGTGCAAAATACTGCTAAGAGAAAGGCAAGACCAGCTTTAGATTTCTAAGAAAGACTGTCAAAGTAATGCGGGAGAAATGGGAATTCACTTTGCCATGCTGCATGTAAAGTGCTTGTCAGATACAAGGAAGAGCCTGAGTGCTTGGTAGCATGCTTGCAGAACAAAATACCAAGAAAATTAGATTATATTCAGAAATGTCTTCAACTGTAATGTTTTGCGTATGTTGCTTTACCCATAAGGGGGAGAATGGATGGATATTTTCTTAAACTTTTATAAAAGGTTTTTTTTCTGTTTGACATGTATGCTGTTTGTACCGATTTAACTGAAATCAGCTTTGAGACACACGTTTCATGCAGAATAAGCTGTGTTTTTCTTCCAGAAGAGAATTGAGGAATTTTCTTTTGCTATGGTTGTCCTGTTCATTTTTAAGACATTTCAGTATTTTGTGGTGTTTTTTTTTGCCTTGTACATCAGCTGAGGATTTTTGGACTCAATTCAGAAATTTCACCAATTTTCAAGTATTTTCAGGGTAGTAAGCATTAGGTGGATTGTTGAATTTGTAATTTCACATGCCAGATTGTACAGTACTTTTTCACGTGTCTTGCCATGAAAGCATGTGTCAGTTTACTTACCTTCCTGTTTTCACTGCTTCCAGGTATTAATTGCTTTCGGTTTGAAAGCTTATTAGTTCTTTATGTCTGATATTAAGGCTTAACTGAAAATCATACATTTATTTCACCATTATTGAAAGTAAACCAGAAAATTGATCTTAGTTTGATGTGAAATTTACTACATGTATAAACTAAATGCCTTAGGTACTGAGGAAGTCACTAATTTAGAGGTGTCTTGTTACTGAGACAAACTTGCAAAAACGCCTGAATCCCGATTCACAAATTGGTTATTCGTATGTCAGGGGATATTTCACATCTAACACATAAGCCCGCGACCTTTAATTAGAATTTTGCAGTTTGTTTTATGCCCCTTGAGGCTGACACCTTGAAAATTTTTTTTCTTGATTTCTTATTGCTAATAAGCATCTTTCTCTTCCCCTCTGGTACTTTGAAGAAAATGATGCAAATACACTTAATTACAGTGGTGGCAATAATTTGTTAACTGAATATGTGATCAGGCAGATGCAAAAATGATCTGATTAGATCTGTGATCACACTGGAAAGAAAGGTAACACACTGGTAGATTTAAGAGAAACTGTTCTTTTTTTCTTTCCTTTTGCAGGAGGGAAGAAGCATGTCCCGTCTGTCTCTAACACGGTCCCCGGTTTCTCCTCTGGCTGCGCAAGGAATTCCTCTCCCAGCGCAACTCACCAAGTCAAATGCTCCTGTGCATATCGATGTAGGAGGACACATGTACACCAGCAGCCTGGCTACCTTGACGAAGTACCCAGATTCCAGGTAAGACCTTGGTGTTTTCAGACTCGTTGCCCATTTCTGTTCATTGCATGGAGAGAGGCATGTACCTGTGAGGAATATTTCAATGAGAAATACGATTTATTCACCACTTATAAATAATTTAGTTTCTGATTTATACAGTAACTTCACTGGGCTTCTACAGAAAAAAAAGCCTGTAAAATTTAGGTATTATTTAGAGAGTCTATTCATTCTCTCTCTTAATGTCTTCTGCACTCTGCCGTTGTGTTTGAAACACCTGTTGGTGTGCTGCTCTAGATTATTTCCAACTGTACCAGGAAACATCTTTCTTTCATATTTTAGAGGGGGGAAATCCTTTTCTCCTTCCTTAAGAAAACTGTATGGCTTTGTTATACTGGGACTCAGGAATGCTTCTGTTGGCTAGCCAAAATCCTAACGCCAGTGGTAGCTGTATGGCTCACTGTCAGTGGTCATTTCCTGTGCGTAGTGGCCACACAGCTGACCCACTCTGTCTGCTCTTAGCTGCAAACAGGATTGAATCTTTGCGTGCTTAAAGGTAGTTGATTTGTGCTGGACAGGTTGGTGACATATCTGGCAAGATTTATTTAGATCTGGCCAACATTATCATATATTACACTCCATATATGCCCAATTACGAATAGGTGTGGCATTGAAAGTATGTTTGTGTGTGCTCCCAGTCCCACTGGGTATGTGAAGGGTGGGGGATCCTGGACAGTATCAGCCCTGTGCTGGTAGTGTGGAAGAAACTGCTGTGTTAATGGCTAAAGCACGGTCATTGGAGCAGTGTATTAAGACCTACCTGATTTTGATTTACAGTTATGATCACTAAACTAGTTGAGCTCTTCATCATTCAGACTGCTTGTTCTTCAGAAAGGCAAGTGCCTCTTATGTAGCCAAGAGAAGGTGTGGATGTGCAGTGTCAGGGTGCCCAGCAGACTGGTTAAAGGAGGCACTCTTGACTCCAAACCAGAGCCCAGGTCAGCAGGTTTCATCGCCAGAGGTTTTGCTACCTGCATGGCCTTTTCATAAAGGACAGGTTTGGGTTGTTTTTTTTTGTCTTTTTGTTTTGTTTTGTTTTGTTTTCTATGACAGCCAGTGTGAAGCTCTAGTTTCATTTGAAGATTTTTCCTTTAAAAGAATGAGGTATTTTTGCAGATTTGGCAGGTTCCCAAGCAATAAATGACATTTATGGACACACCTTGAAATGCCTCTGATGTCATAAAGCATATGGCTGTGATTTCATTCTAAGGAATGGGAGTTGCTGAAATTCTGCATGGAAAAGAAACAATTACTGAAATACCTATATTTTATGGTCAGGCCAAACAATATGATTTTTCTGGACAATGCCTGTTTAGTGATGCCTGTGTAGTACTGCTTTAATCATAGAGAAGAAATCTGTTCAGTGGGGAGAGATTTATAGCAGAGAAGCAGACAAATACTTCATAATATAAAAAAATACAGGGAAGATTCAGTAGTTGTAATAGAGTAGCACATCTGTTTCCACATTTTAAAATATCACTGCTGACAGTATTTTTAAAATACGCCCTATATCAGACTTAATGAAAACTTCAGTTATGGAAGCTTTGGGAAAATATATATAAATTCACAGATTTTATTTAAAGAGTATAGGGTATTGATCTAAAACCTCCCGTTTGATAGTAACAAGAGTATTTCTTAAGATTTTGTACTATGTTAAAACTGAAAGTACAAAACCGTGACCAGAGCTTGTGTGCTGCCTGATATTTTGCTGTTTACTGTCTTTTGTTTCCATTGCTGTGTTATCTAATGAGGGTTGAATGCTTTTTCAGCTGCTCAAAAGCTATTTTTTGCTGGAGTAAAAGCTTACAGGATGAAATCTTCAGATGACAATTTTATCCAGCATCCCAAGTAGGAATATTGCTAGATACATTATGAAGTTATTATGAAGGGTGCACCTTAATCTGTTTCCTCCCCCTCCCCCCTTAATTTATTTATGTGAAATCTGTTTCTCTGCAGTGCTGCATAGTAGACTTGGTTGGTTACCCCCCATTAAGTCTGGCCTGCTCTCATTCCTGTTTCAGGCAGAGTACTTGCATTGATTTCAGTGGGGATGGTTGAAGCTCCTGATGGTGCTTTGCTGCCATGGTGTGTATCTTCCATAAGGCACAGACTTATCTTCACAGGTCTTGCTGGGAGAGGAATCCCAGGTCTGTCACAGGTGCATTAGGAAAGCAATAGCTCTTCTGAGCAAGACATCTGGGTTAAAACTTAAACAGGGGAAGTTTAGATTGGATATAAGGAGGAAATTCTTTCCTGTTAGGGTGCTGAGGCACTGGAATAGGTTGACCAGGGAGGTTGTGAGTGCTCCATCCCTGGCAGTGTTCAAGACCAGGTTGGATGAGGCCTTGGGTGATGTGGTTTAGCGTGAGGTGTCCCTGCCCATGGCAGGGGGTTGGAACTTGATGATCTTAAGGTCCTTTCCAATTCTAAGTATTCTATGATTCTAATTAATGGCCGAGTACTGTTAGCTTGTGGTCAGTGATAACATGCATGGCCACAGAGGCGTGACCATACTCATCCCACGCAGAGCTTCCTGGGTTACTTTGGTTAGCATATTAAACTCTCGGTTTAAGGGTGAGTTTAAAACTCCAAATCTAAGAAATTATATTCGTACATTGTATTTCAGCAAAAGATGTAAGCTGATACTCTGAAGTGCTTTGCTAAATCATAGCCCCAGTCGCACGTAGTTTGTACCCACTAAAACTGGAAGCTGTGGAAATAACGCTTCCTGTTTATTTCTGTTACAATGTCTATTTATCAGTGCTCCAAAATCCTAAGTAGGCTTTTACCTTGTAGCATGTACTGTACATGAATGTTAAAGGACACATACAGATTGTGAGCATGTGTATAAATACAGTTAGGGTGTGCATACACAGAGACATCACATGCTAATGGAAAACAGAAGAAAATAAATCATCAAATCATGTTTATACTTCATAGTATTTTGAGGAGGTCCAGTCATGTGAAGTCCTGAACAAACTCAGTTCACTTTGACTTTGAAGAGACAGAAGAGCTCCAACAGCTTGCCAGATCAGGCCCAGCGGGAGCAAGTATAGGTATGACCAGTTCCTGCCTATGCCTGCTCTCCAGTCACCCCTCTGGTATGATATAAATTACAGCTGACGGCAGTCAGTGTGGTAGATTTCTTACTGTAATTTGTTAGGATTGACTGTGCTTAGCCCACTCAGCTGGCTCTGCCTGGCTGTTCCCAAGTTAGGTGGTTGGCTCTAATTTGGAGAAAGGACCTGATTCTGGAAGTCGTACGTGAGTGAGTGAATGGCTGGTGATATGAAGTCAGAGGCAAGTTCTTGCATTTCAGTGATTCCAGAGTTGTTTCAGAGCAACTTTGACAGCCTTTGATGTTGTTTGTATTAGTGCAGCTGCTGAGAGAAAAGCTTTTGTCCATTAATTAGATTTGCATAAGTGAAGGGTGCCAGATTAGGCATTAAGAGGGGCAGAGGCCCTCTTTCTAGTAATTTTTTATAGGCTACATAAATACACCTAAGAAGGGGGGAACTTGAGCAGTGCACAACTGGTGTGACAAAGAAGAGGGTTAGACAGCCAGCGCCAAAGATGGTTTCTAAACCACTTATGCTCACCTTATGCACTGCTCTTACACATCTCATCAGTTGGCTTTTTGAATGAAACACAAGAAAGAGGGTGAAAGGCAAGAAAAATGAAAAGCATGGAAGAAATTATGATCAACAACAGCATAATGATGGTGGTCACAGAAATTACTTAAGAAACAATATTATTAATCCCTCTTTAGCTACTTGAAGCTGTTTTTTGTGCATACCCAAAATAGCCATTAAAGTTAACAAGCTTTGGAGGCACATGGGAGCTGATGTTGTCTTACGTGAATCTGAGGCTTGGTTTCAATAGTTTACTGATATAGCAAGTTTTTCCACCAGAACTCCTAATTCTGGTAGTTTTGAGTTACAGGTATAAAGAAAAATCCACTGTTGAATTTAGTCTAGTGACTCTCACCATCAGCATCTTATTTCTGAAGTAACTGGATAAGTAGACAAATTTTTCATCCTTGAGAGCATTTTCTCTAGAAATTCCATTCATGTTTTCACCCAGAGGACCTCTAAAGTATCCCCTTCACACATTGACACTTGAATGTGGATTTATATGACAGATTGTAAAGGCTGCAAAACCTCTAGCACATCTATGAAGCAAGTTGCAAAGTGTATTTATCCAAGGGAGTGAGACAATTATTACATTTAAAAAACCAACCCACACCAAAAGCCAAGCTCCTAACATGAAGTCAAGAATACCCAAAGACATTACTAGATCCTTCAGTCTTACTGAACTCGATAGCAGACTTGCAGTCTAACACAGCAAGCCCCAGCTTCTCAATTTCACTGGAAATTTCGATATCACTTTGAATTTCTATTAGAAAGCAGAACAAGATTTTTCATTAGAAGCCTGTCCTTTTTGCAGCCCTTAATAGTGTTTTTAACTCAGAGAATTGCTGTGAGCTCTTTGTCAGTTTTTCTGGTATAAAAGGTGAATGTATTTACCTTACATTCTTGGTGAATTAGTATTTGTTGCATAACCCTCTATTAAAGATAAGTATGTTCTTTTGTTCAAAATGTATTTATAAAACTCATGGTTTTTATGGCATTAGTTATGACAAAAGCAAGCAGGAATAAGACATAGTAGAGTTTTCCAGGCGTACCCCTGCCTCTGAACCCATGGACTTCTTTGGTCAAAAGGAGTCCCCTAAAGCACATTTTCTCCTCTTGAGTGTTTCTTGTCAAACTGTCGTTCCTGTATAGACCCACTCTCAGATAAGCTCTCCTGCCAAGGATGACCTTGTGATTCCAGATGCTCTGTAGGAATCTGCGGGGTTTAATTCTCCTGCTTTTTCCTTCAGTTCCTCCATCTTTCTGGTTGCTGTAGCTCAGCATTGACACCTGAGATCTGCTTTTCCCCTGTTCTGCAGCCACACTGGGCTGGACTGAGGTCAGGGGAATGCTCTTCTTCAATTTTTAGGACCCCTCTGTTGTGCCTGACAGAACATGATTTCTGACCCAGTATAGCCAGATACAGTGGTACAGCTCAAACACATTTGCTATTAAGATCTACAAGACAGATTTACCACATCATCTTTTACACTAGGGCTCTGTACCAGCTCCTGCTCTGCGCTTCGTGGGAGAGAACAGGGAAATTCTTAATTTATATATGTTTAGGTTATATAATTCTTCAGACTTGGCATACCTGAGAACATCTCATATTTCTTGCTCATGTAGGATCAATCCAGTGTCACTCACTGTAGCAGTTGTATTTGTTAATTTCCCATTCAATATGTGTATTATTGATGTTATTGCCCAAACCCAATGTCCAGTTAGCAAATTCTGTCACTTGCCCCATGCTGGCAGTTTAGGGTGTCAGTCAGTCCTGAAAACACTAGGACTCAGATGGATTAAGCAGAGACCAGATTTCTTCATAACCAGAGATTGCTGGTGCCTGTGAAAGCATGGTGTGTTCAAATGCAGGATCCTGGTCTAGGGCAGAAGCCGTGTCAGCTGTCAGGCCAGCTCAGCCTCCTGCCAGCCCAGTGCCACAGGAGTCCTGCACCACTGCAGATTAATAGTGTTCATCTTGAATAAGGTGTCTCCCAAACCTCTCCATGCTACTGCCATTCCACACTGCTCACCTTCACAGCATCCGTATAGTGTCTTGTTCCTCCTGAGTCCCTCTCTCATCCATGCACATCTACTAAATGACTCTGGTTTAAGTACAGTGTAGGATGTATGCAAGTGTGCTGCTATGGCACTTTTCACCATTCCTAAGGTACTGTGCTTCCCACTGAGATCAGCTGTTGACCACCCTGCTTGTGGGGTGACACCAGGTTCTGAACTGTTGTGTATTACCTAAAAAGCAGAGTTTCTGAGTAGGAGCCAGCAGCCTACATTCAGCCAAAGTGCTACAAAATGTGCCTGCGCATGAGCTGCAGTGTAAAAGCTCACTAATTTTAATAGGTATTGTGAATTTAAACCATACACAGACTTTAAAGCAAAACACTTGAAGAGTCAGCAGTGTGTTTCCCTGCATGTTACAAACGCTCAGAGGTGCAGGTCATGGACATAGTGCACAATCACTGCCCGCACGTAAGGACGCCACGCACCAGCGTAGCAGCTCTGCAGAGAGGGGTGAGCCTGCCAGGGCTCCCTGGGGCTCTGCCGTTGTTTAAGGCAATCAGGTGTATGCTACAGATGAGAACCAGTAAAGGAGCTGAGAACCAGAGGTTTTGGTTCTGTGCAGTGCCTTTTTTGAATTAACATAAGAATTTTCACGGAGATTAAAATAATTTTCAGTTTCATTTCACGCACCTGCAATTTAGAGATAAATCTTTTGAGTTTTTCTTACTTGGTTATTGACTGGGCAAATCTCTCTTCGGTTTCCAAGGGAATTTTGACCCTTAAGGAAAAAACTCTTAAAAAGGGTGTTTCCCCTTCCCATCCTCTGTCTCCCCCCAGCCTGCCTGTGGATGTTGCACTTACCAGAGATGGAGCTGGCACAAACGAAGGAAATTGTATTGCCAGATTGCCAGGCTGCTGAACTAGTCTTTCCCCATCTGCAAAGCCACTATGGTATAGATGCTGTGTGGCTGAGGTTGCACAAGTCCATGCAGCACTTTGATAAGCTTTGGGGAAAGTGTTTGTTCCTTTGGGCAGATGAACATCGCTGTTAGGATACATCCAGCACAGCTCCCCTGGGGCAGAGCACAATGGGTGGAGGTGAGAAACTGTTTCCTCTTGCAGGCTGGCCAGAGCCACTATGGCAGGAGTCACACCAGTCCTAGATCTGTGAGTACGAGGGCATGACCTGTGCCAGAGAAGGGGCGTGTGGCTTGGCATCTATGGAAAATAAAAACAATCTGTAACAGGGATGTAATTACAGTTGGGAATGCCGATTTTAGATACCCTGTTTCTAGCTTTCGCTAATGAGAAAAAGTCCTGGATTTAGGGTCTGACAGAGCCCATGAAGCTCAGCATAATAGCAGATTTCCACGTTACCCAGGGCTGTTGTTCCACAGCTGCAGTGTTGGCTTTGGTGGTAAAGGAGACTAGTCCCTGTAACCCTAAGTCACTGAAGTGACTTGGGGAGACGGGAGGAAGGAGTTTATATGGAAACTAATTCTTCACATGTGCCTGTGTCCACCTCTCCGGGATCTCCTACTAGCTGGCATGTAGGGAGCCACATGAGAGCTAAGCTGTCTGCTGTGATAAAGGTGTTTACTACTTCCTGGACTTCTTCACCACTGCCTTGCCCAGCACAGCACTGCCCAGGGACTGCATGCAGGCTCTGGAGAGGAAAGCAATTTACCTTTCAGGAGTACAAATCTGTAATTGAGTGATGACATTGGGCCCTGTTGATGTCTGACTTACTTGTGTGTCCACTTGGAATATTTGATGAAATGTAGAAGAAAATACTGCCTAGATAGTCTCTCATGAACACATTTTGGGAAATTACTGTTTCTCCATATACATTTACAGCCTGGGTTGTGTGGAGTTCTAGACATAAATGGGTATTACGGCATCTAGGAAGGGGCAGACCAAGATAGTCACAGAGTGGAGAGGGTAGCAAATCAACACTTGTCTGATTAAAATTATGGCTATAGTGCTATGCCTGGCACAGGCTTTTCAAAAAGCCTGAATCTGAGAAAACTGCACATTCTTTATTCAGATACTAGCTTGCTTAGCCCAGATAGTGGAAGGGAAGAACAGATATCTCCATGCAGCCTGGCAGTGGTCAGGAGGAATGTCACTTACAGCCTCTGAGAGGAGTCCAGAAGATAAACATTTAACAGTGTCTCCAGTACCATTGGTGCAAAACCTAGCTGATCTTGTCTCATTTTCTTCTCTTCCGTTTCTTCTTCTACAGTGGTAACACAACTCTAGCTGATTTACACTAAGCACATTAGCAATTTCCACCCTTCCTGCTTACAACAGGTTGTAAACTAGTCTGGTTTATTAAAACTCACATGGAAATGCTGATGGAGAGGCCAAAAATTCAATTTTTTGTGGGTCTTTTTTTTTTGTTTACCACTCTAGCAGACTCTGAGGTTAGTTGGTCAAGTACTTTGTCATTTCTTTCTTGCTACTTTTACTTACCACTCACCTGACAGGGCACTTTGGTGCCAGCAGCACAATTTAAATATTTTTTAGCAGTCATCTTCACAATGTTAATATGAAAAGCATTAGCAGCATACTTTGAGAAACCACTCCCATGGAATGTATGGAAGCAACATGTCTCCTCCTTTTATGTGCTGTTGGTGGAGGCTGTTTCCTGCCAATGTAAAGTACTGCACCTATGTTCAGGTTCACAGTTGTAGCAGCTTTACACTTAAAGCAAAGGGTAATCTCTTTTCTTGATGGCTTCTTCATGCGCTGTGTGACTAGCTCACTCATCATAGGGAGAGGAGTTATGTAAAGATGTGGATTTGGTAACTTTGTACTGGAAATCGTGTCCTGAGGTCACAGGTAGCCACCAGACCAGTGGAGCAGATGAGGTACAAATGAGGTTATGTCTTCATATTTGGTCTTTGAATACACTGGTATTTGTCTTCTGATTTATAAAGACCCTTGCCAAAGCAAGTAGACCAAGTCTGCTTAGGGGGATACTTCATGAACTACTTAAGAAGTTTATAAAATGGACTCCCTAGATTATGAAGTAAGGGGGTATCTGTTTTGTAGGGAGGATGTTATGAAATGAATTTGTCTCTAGGCCTAACTTGATTATTTTAATGATCCCACTGGTGGCTGTTGTAGGTGTCGTTCTGTGTATATATTGTGACCTACATGCTTGTGATCATTTATGAAACCTAACATTTAAAAATACATTGGACCGTATTAATTTCTTGCCTACTTTCACTGAAATAAATAGAGGTGGTTTGGATATTGATACGTTTTGTCAAACCTCTCTTCCAGTGAAGTCAATGGGAATTTTACTGTAAGATTAAATGAAAACAAAATAAGTCCTATTCTTTTAGAAAACTGCCTAATAATTAAACCTGGCCAAAATAATCCCTAGTGTAACCCTGTTGACCTCTGTGGAGTTATACCAGGGGTGTATACTGATGTGATGTGTGGAGAGGAGTTAGGAGAAGCTGAACGTTGTAAAACGCTTCTGCTAGGTATCCACAACACTGAGTCTCAAAACTAACAGGCAAATGAAGACAAAGCATCATGCACTTACGGGTCCAGCACATGTCCTTCCTGGTCAGATGGCCTTCTGAAAGAGATGACTGCTGGTTTTGAAGGAGCTACTCCAAATTTGTACCTGTGTAACTGTCCTGGGTTCAGCTGAATCAGAGTTAAACTATTCCTGGGCTAATAAAATCTTTAAGAGCAAGGTGCATATTTAAATAGAAGAAACATGCGGGTGTGCATACACAGGATTCTTGTGTGAAAGCATGAGGGATGCTAGATCTCTCAAGCAGAGTAACAGGATTGTGTGGAGGATGCCAGGCTATAGCTTAAGCAGGTCATGCTCCGTGGTGCTGCTAGCCACAAGAACTTTGCCAAGTTTTTCTGGTACATGGAATGTAATAAATTGATCAGTATCCCTAGTCCTTCCAGCACATCGGCTTGTTCCCTTGTGCTGTACTGACATTAAATACATAATCTGGTGACTGAAACAGTAAGTATTGTCAGTCACTCTCATCCCTGGTATAACTCCATTGATACAGAGTTACATGAGGCTGGTGGTTCTCCTAAGCCAATTTGATAGCTGGGAGAAGCTGCAGAGCTGGAATTAAACTCCAGAATTATAAACTCCTCTTCATGCTCTATCCGCTAGCCTGCCTACTCCTTCACCTCATCTTCTGTGATTAGCATATAATTCGATCTTTTGATGCTTAAAAAAGAAATGACAGTCTGTAAACATTTTAGAGGGATTTGGTCTTTTTTTCTAACTGATTTACTCTCACCTGAAACTCCAGGCAGGATGGCAGTTAGCTTCACGTGTGTGTGCGGTTGCATTCCTTATTGCTGCAGTCACTGTGATGACTGCCTGCCTGTCAGAGCTAGGTACCAGGACAGAGGCTGAGCAGAGTATTGCGGTGTTCACCTGTACTGTCTTGATTTCACTCTACTCTAGTATGATATGCATTCAAAGCCTAAAACTGCTGCTTTTTTATCTGCTGAGGACCACATAAAGCAAAATCTGAAAGGAGTCCTGCACGTGGATGCTGGGAAGCTGTTATGCGGCATTTGCATCGTTACTCTTCATCAGACTCTAGGGATCAGTTGGCAAGCATTGGAAACTGATATTTGTACTGTAAAGCTGAAACGCTGAAGGAATCCCAGTCCAAAGGCAGGCTCCTGTTACGTCGCTCTCCTAATGGAGTGCAGATGCTGCCAGTGCTGCAGGTAATCCGTTTCGATCTGGTAGACACTTTTGCAGCAGCAAATCTGCCTGTCTTGAGAAAGCGGACAGTGAAAACCAGGCACTTGGGACTCTTTTTAACCTCTTTGGTGTCATACTATGTTACACCAACAAGTTGTACCAGGACAGTTTATACCAAAGGCTGCAGCTTTGGCATTTGGGGCACATGGTATGCCTTTGTAAAACTTAGAATTAGGACAAATTTGGCTAGTGGAACTCCGTAAGAGCTGGTATATGACAACAGAGAAACAGGGTCCTCTGCTTGTGCTGGGATTGTCTGGAAAGAAAAGAGGGCTGAATTTGGACCAGTAGTACATAATACAGCTGTTGACTGAAGAATTCAATGACGGCTTTTTAATCTTGCAGGGGGGCAAAGGGGAATCACGCATGTATTTGTAACCAGTTCCAAACATATTTCTGCTTCTGTTCACATGCAGTTGTATTCTGTTCTCAGGCATGAGTGTTAAAGTAGGGGCCTGCTTCTGCTTTCAATTAAATCAGAGGATGTTTTGTCCTTGACTTCACTGGGACCAGAATCAAACTCATGACCATAATATTGTATTTAAGAATGAATCTCTTGCAGTCACATAAAAAGAGCCAGGTTCAGCTTTCAGTGTCTCATCAATCCAAAAGTTAATATTTTCCTACTATTTTAAAGTTTTTACCAAAGTTAATTCTGTGTGTGTCCTCTGTGCAGCAGGTGTATTACTGTCTCCTTCCCAGGTCTGGGTTCCCTCTCCATAGTCAGTAGACACGGGCTCCCTCTTTTTGCTGGAATTTGGCCATGGAGCCAGGCTCTTCCCAGTGGACATCTCAGTGGGTCTCTTCCTCTCTGTCCCTGCTCTCCAGCTACAGGAACAGAAAACTATTGAAAATTCCTCTTTGCTTCTGCCTTGCATCTGCCAGTAGTTCAGGCTCACCAGCAAAAACTCTTACACTAGTCTTCCTACTTCGTGTGGGTATATGGGCTTTGGTGGTTGTTTTCCCTTCAAAATAGCACATTCTTGGTGTGTTCAGTTTCTTTAAATGAACAGCCAGGAAAAGTATGTTGGGTACAACTTAATCAAATATAAGAATAAACAGGAGCATTATTCATTTATCATACTCAAGAGAGGCTGGTATCATTCCTGTTCTCAGTATGAAGATGTCCCACTGCAGCAGAGGTCAGCGCGGGCACTGAGGGTGCTCATCCGAGATGGTGCAGTGCTGCAGAGTCCTGGACAGTCTGTGTTGTGGATGTGGAAATAAAAAGAACTGTAGAAAAATGAAAGAACTGTAGGAAAAAGCTGCTCAGCTTTTGCATGTCTGGGATCAGAAGTGAAGGGAGGCGGCTCAAGCAGAGTAAATATTCTGGCTGTTTACGGGAGCAGCAGGTTCCAAAGTGAATGTGTTAACTGTCACTATTTACACTTTATGAAAGATTGTGCAGCCCTTCAGTATTTATCCCTCTTTCTCCTGCTGTGTATTGGAACATGCTGGTTTCACAGCACCCACACATGCAAAGGATGCAGAGGGCCAGACCCGCACCCTGAAAGGTAAATCAGTGAGTTACATTTGAAATTTTCCCTGCCTTCAACCAGTCCCAGTGGGAGTTTTGCTCTTTGCTCTTTCAATGAGCAAGGATTTAGCCCATTTATATTAAAATACAACTAGTATCTATATGTTTTTCAACTTCCCAGTTGTACAAGGGTGATGGTAATGTAAGTAATGTCCAGATCTAGTCAGATTTGCAAATCTTAGTAAAAATACTGTTAGCTTGCACTTGATGTTACGGCAAGTAGGTGAGCAGTAAGAAAGCTGGCATTTGATGCAGCTCTGTCCTCATCAGGGCCTCAAAGTACCATGATTTAGGGGGAAGGGATGGTTAAAGGAATAGCAAGAAAAGGCTTGTATAGGCAGGCATGTTTTGTTTGACTTGTGCATCTTCTCATGTATTAACAATTTCATTCTGTTGAGTGCTCACTACTCCCACAGATTTTGAAGTGAAATGCAGTTCTTGCAGGATTGGGACTTTTGGGAAACTAGGGAACACTTCTGTAAACTAAGATGCTAGTTTAGAAGTTTGTTTAGATTAAAGAATTTTTGTTCTTGCATTGATTTTCATAGCCAAAATTTAGTTTAAATTCTCTGTTGAGAAAATATGAAAGGCTAAGAATCCTTGCAGAGCTCAAGTCAGAACAGCAACACAATGGCATAATAAAATCAGAATACTTTTGCAGTACGAATTTGTATTATATTTTTAATCTTCACCAGCTATTTAGACGAAAGGTCAATTAGAATGAAGTAAAAGACATGAGAGTAAAAGTAACCTGAACTTTATACCAGAAAAAATTACGGTGCTAGAAATCCATCTAACATGTGCTTCTTTAAGTGTAAGTCCATGATTTAAAATAGAGAGGGATTCCCAAAGAGCTAAGTATTACCAGGAATGTGTGAGCTTCTGTGCAGTTACCTGGATTTAGGAGTATTTCACTGGAAGAATAGTATTTAGCTTCTAGTGTTAACAAGTTCTGTATTTTGGGGATTTGTATTACATTGTAATATTATTTGATTACTTTTATTAAGAATATGCAAGTCAGCCGGACTCTGACCTTTTTACTCTCCCCAAGCAGTTACTGCTTGGTAGGAACAGGGGTGGCAGAACTGGCCTGTCTTGAACGACAGTAGCTGCAGCCTCTCTGCTTCCTTTTGGGCTGCCTTGCATCTGCACACCTTCCATGGTCAAAGCCTCTGTTCTGGTGATGGTTGTTCCGAAACAGCTCAGCCAGACCAAATGAATGCAAACACTATGGTTAAGCATCAAAAACTGATGGGGGGATGTTTGTCACTGTCCCTGTTACAAAGGATAAACAAGCACATAGGGAACTTTTAATGGAGAGGTGCAAATTGTAACTGTATCTGAAAGTTACTTTTTTTTCCTGTTAAGCACAGCAAAGGCATTTTCTGACTGATGACTTAAATAAATGTGGTGGAATGCTAGTGTGTGTAGTGATAAGTGCTGTTCTGTCTGTGTCTATGTACTCTGCCTATAAGTGTGGTTACAGGCCAAATGCAGCGAAAAGGATTCGTAATACAGCAATTAACATAAAAGGAACTGTTTCTTCAATGAAGTCTTTTTATAGCTGTTAAAATAACACACTGAAATAGACAAATGCTATTTTCATAAGGCAAACTATAACCATTAGCCTGACAGAGAATTGGACTCTGCCACCATTACTCAGGACTAAGCAGCATTTTGCTCTTGAGCTGTTGACTCCCTGTGAAATGGGTGGTGGAAGGCAGACCCTGGAGACAAACATGCTGCTGATAAATTTGGGATGAGTGGCCAGTGCTGATGGGCCTAAAATCTCCCTATTGCAGTGAGGTGAAGGGCTTAATGTTAATATTCTTGTAAGTCTGGTGGGCATGGAAAGGGTTGAAAGGAAAACTCATGGGGGCTCCAATTCTCTTAGTTGCTGGTCTGCTCATTGTAGTTGTTTGAGCACTCCTCCTCCACCCTCAAGACCTGATGGGGTGCTTGGCTGCATGGATGCAGGACCAGCGTGGCTCTTGACTGCCAAGACAATTTTTTAATGCAGGAAAAGACACTGGCTTCTCTTGCTAGCCTTAGTGTTCCCAATTTCTTGTCTTAACTGCTGATTTATGTATAGGCAATACTGTCTCTACAAATTAAAAAATAAGTGTTCTGTATTAAGGTCTAAATATATATACATATTTCCATAAACTTATGTATCATAGTCACCTGCGAAAGTGTCTTAAGTGTGGAGATAGGCTGTTAACAATAGGTGGAAAAGAAGGAACTTTAGGATCTCTTATCCTTACCATGAATGCACTGTGGTATTTCAAAAGTAATAGGTAATTTCCACTTCAGTGGATTGTATTACTTGTTGCTTCAGTGGCCTTCAATTGATAGTAGCAGAGAACTGAAGACATGCTTGTCTATGCCTTTGTCTTAACTAGAAAATCCATTACATATCTAATTTTGCTTTTTAGTGATAGTATAAAGAACAGAAAAAAAGTCCGTCTAGAACTTCCTAAGACTGATTCTGTGTGGTAGATGATAATATTCTTTATGGATTATTGACTTGTAAAAATACATGTTGATACTATATAGACTAGCTCTGATTGTTGCAAAAATAGATATTCTAGCCTGAGCTGCAAAATACGAAGTATTAAATCTAGGTAATAGATCCTGCAGTTCCTTCAGGTGCTTAATAGTTAATGAGTGCAATATCCTTCAAAAGCACTGCAAAGTGAGCATATGGCTCAAAAAATCTCCTTTGGCATACCGGGATCAGTACTGGAAGGCAAGAACAGGAGGTTATAAGAATTGGAGATGGATAAACCTTGTGTGTTACCTCCTCCATCTCTGCTGAGATCAGACCCTACTCATTTTTTGTTCAGATTGAGAAGAGGGGCTTTGGGTCTAGAAGCTTTAGTGTCTCCATTTAGTTCTCATACGTCAGTTTTGTACTTGAATATCTGAACACTTGAATATATCACTTGTGCCATGAGGATTGAAGGGACCAGGGCTGAGCGATGCCTGCGCAGTGTGAGGCAGTTCCTGGAGGGTGCTGGACATCTGAGGCTGCTCTGCTGAAATGCGGGTGCTCACCCTCATCTTGTAGGAGTGGTGGGAGAAGTACCTGGTCTGGGCTTGTTTATGCCAGAAAACCCCTTTGGAGCATCTCTCTGTGTCTTCAGGCACATGAACTGGTCCCAAAGCACACATGGTTGCTTGGATTTACCATAGTTTGCAGAGCAGTAGTTTATGCTCCCAGCTGAAGACTGACACTCTTCCCCCCACACTTTTTCCCCATCACTGTACAAATAAAACATTTAGAAGATGCTTAAAACAAAATTCTCCTCAGCTGAAGCATCCTCCAGTCTGAGTGCATGCCTGAAGCAATCTGAGGTGGTCAAGATGTTACCTTGGATTAAAATGGGAGCTTGTGGCAGAGCCATAATGCTGAAGCCCACACAGTTTGTGCAGCCTGTCACCTGTGCACAGGCCTGGACTGCAGACAGTGCCCCTCCTACATGCTAGTTTCCTATAATTAGAGAAGGGCTTAAAACCACTGGTCAGGTAACAGGGTGTAAAGGTATGGTATAACCATACAACAGACCTTTGTTTATGGATTTTCATGCTAATTATAGCTGAAGTTTTAAATTGAGGCAGATCAGAAAACCTACTGCAGCCAGATGCAACTTTTAGCCATGTTCGTCACTGTACAGGGTGTGAGGGAGCATGTGTCCTGGCAGAGACCATATTTTAACATCCCTCCCTCATTAGTACTGTCAGGCCAGAAGGCAGAAGACACCTGCTTGCTGCTGAGCTGGGTTATCCCTGTCCTCCTCTGGCCAGTCCTGCCTGCTTTTTTCTAGTGCATTGGGTGTTTTAACGTACCTCCCTGGGGAGAGCAGCTGCAGGTGCTTTCTCCGTGAGTTTGCTGAGAACTTGTGCACAAACCCCCATGAGTTTTACAGTTAAAATAATAGGAATATGAAAACCAGTACTGTGAAGGCCTGGCAGCACTGTCCCATGCCTACCCCAGACTGTGCTGCTGTGACTGGGCTGCAGCAGTGCCAGCAAAGAGCTGGCTCACAGCATGCAGGCACTGGGTAGCCACAACTGCTCTAGCTGCTTTCCCATTCTTTTGCAGAAGTTACTTCCTTGTGATGGGACGTACAGGCTTGTAACACAGTTATGCCAGGCACAGTGTTAAGGCGCTCCAGTCTCAAGCACCTCTGCTCCAATTCACAGCATTTTTTCTTTTCCAAGTAGATAACAGTATCTATCCTACACACCTTGAGCAAATATTTAAGAGATAAGCAGCACTGTTTGTGCTCAGCAGCAATGACTCTGCTTGTACACCTGGGATGCTTTGCTAACATGTACCATGGGGCAGTTTCAGGTCACGCTCAGTGTCCCAGCTCTAAACAATCCTCTTCCTCCTCTCTCTGGCATTTCCCACAACCACCTCTTCCTCCAGCTCCACAGGAAAGCCCAACAGCCAAGAATGACTGACAGCCGCCGGATAGAAGGCTGCAGAGCTTCTACCAGCTTCGCTGCATGTTTGCACTGAGTGGAGCAGGAGGGTGCACTTCTCTCTTCTCCTCTCCTCTCATAAAATTAGGAGAGAGACACATCTTGCTGACAGTTTGCTTAAATGTGCATTCCCTGCTGATTTGACATTGGGCAGGAAGAGTGTCTACAGAATCAATTTTTAATAAATGTAAACAACTAAATTATGAATGACAAAAAATATCACTGAACAGTTAAATATTAATCATGTAATTACTTAAATTAATACTTTTAGTGCAACATTGTGATAGTGTTTTACTTAAACGGTGTTGCTGTGCTGGCTGGTTGGGTGGGATGGGACAGAACCACAGTAGCTCCCCTTTGGTTGGGCTCGTTAGCGGAGCGCTCTGCTTGTACTTGCCACATCCCAACTGCTGGCTGTCCCACAGGTCCTGTGATACTGGGTGCTTGTCTGAAAGCCTCTGGAATCAGATTTACTCACAGAATCCCAGACTGGTTTGTGTTGGAAGGGGCCTTAAAGCTCATCCAGTTCCAACTCCCTGCCATGGGCAGGGACACCTTCCACTAGAGCAGGTTGCTCCAACCCACATCCAGCCTGGCCTTGAACACTGCCAGGGATGGGGCAGCCACAGCTTTGCTGGGCAGCCTGTGCCAGTGTCTCACCACCTTCAGAGGGAGTAACTTCTTCCTAATATCTAATCTAAATCTACCCTTTTTTCAGTTTAAAGCCATTCCCCCTTGTGCTGTGACTACACACCCTTGTAAAAAGTCCCTCTGCAGGTTTCCTGTTAGCCCCTTTAGGTATAGGAAGGCTGTTGTAAAGCCTCTCTGGAGCCTTCTCTTCTCTAGGCTGAACAAGCCCAGCTCTCTCAGCCTGTAAAGCCTTTGAACAGAAAACAGAAGTTCTTTGTAAGAGTTGCCAAGAAAATGGCTAAACTGTCGCAAAGCAGAAAGGAACCCCCTCCACCCCAAACCTATCCCAAAGTGCCACTAAACCCCCTGACAGTGGTGTGTGAGGTACAGATCTGTGGCTGTGTGCAGTGATGGTCTCAGGAAGACTTGAGGGTGCTCCAGAGGGAACTGGGGATGCAAAAAGCCCTGGGTGCTTTTAAGATGGAGTTGGATGAATTTATGAAAGAGATGGTGTGTGGTGAGCTCTGCTCTGGGGGCCAGAGTCTCTGTTCTGCAGGCCCACCCTTGTGTTCCCATCTTGATGGGCACTGCAGGGAGCTCGTATGGACAGTCAGTTGCCAACACTCTGGGGGCTGTGGGTAGCAGCAGCCATCGGTAGGTGCTCACACGCAGCTTCCTCCCCTGCTCAAGAAACTAAGAAAAGAATTTACTGGCACTCTTGTCCTTGTGGGTTGGCTGTATGCATTGTTTGTTTTTAATCTAATAAAAGGAGATCTTAATATCATAGTAAAATCAGTACAAAGGTAGAAACTCACCCCTTGGCGTTTTGGCGAAACATGATTGAAAATGTAAAAAGCCTTTAGCAGAAACAACAGAAGCACAAAGAAATTGTAGAAATAGGATCAACAGGTTGTGTTTTGGGTGTTGGGAGGAGTAGGGAAGAGCATCCAGACAGGATTTAGGTGCTGGTGATACCTGCTAAGCTGGAGGCTGGACACTGACCCTGTTAGGGCTCTGCTCTGTTGGGAGATGGTACAGCGGTGGCCAGGAACACGGACCCTGCAGGGGTTGGGGTGGGCAGCAGCACAGAGAGAGCTCACTGCTGGGAGGGCAGGAGGACCTGAGGAGGAGGGATAGATGGCTGGGAAGAGACCGTGCACTGGGAAGATGGTGTGAGCGTTGCAGGACTGGCCAGGGAGGTGGAGGCAATAGAAAGGCAAGTTTGCATCCTTAGGCTTGCAACTGCTAGGATTGATCTTGGCTCAGTCTGTTCCCTGTCTGGAGATTAAATCTTGGACAGAAGTTTTAAGATGGTTTTAAAATTAGAAAGTGAAGCTTCCCATAACTTCTAGCTCTCATCACATGGCAGGGCGCTGGAGCTTCCTGAGCCTGCCAGCCAGGCTGGTACCTCATTTCTGATTGAGCACTAACAAGTTTGTACAGTGCAAAACCATTCCCATTCCCTTGCACTTGCTGACTTGCCCGCACACATTTTGTTTCCATGCTTTTGCGCGCAGCATTTCATTCTGGCCGCCCAAGATCCACCCATTGAGCACATCAGGTCCTGGTGGGGCTTACAGAGCTGCCCCCGGGCACTGTACTCTTTTCTTTGGCTTTGCACGCCTGTGGGGAGAACTTTCGTTTCGAAGCTGCTGTTTGAGTACACTTTGTGCTCTTGCAGTGTTACATTTTCTGATGGACTTTTCTGCAGGTATTTTTTACCCTGTTAAGAAGGGAGAAGCCAGGGCGCTTCCTGTGCGCAGCGTTACAACGCGCTGCAGCAAAGCTGGTTCTTGGAACATAGCAGCCCCAAAAAATGCCAAATAAATCCTTAAACTATTCATCACTCTGTTTTTGGGGTGGCAGTTAAGTCTTTCAACACTCTGCAAGTTTCTTCCCCAGCAGTAATTTTGCTGGTGAAGAAATACAGCTCAGGGCACTCCACAAAGGCCTCAAAATTCATGTTTTGTTTTCATTACCAAAAAAAAGCTTCACTGCATTAAAGAGCAGCCCATTAAGATTTCCTATCCAGTCTTCCCTGCGCCCTGTCACTGTTGGCAGACCTTTCTCCATACGCGTGGCAGAGCCCAACAGGCTTCACAGGGCAGTGGCACCGAAGGGGAGGAGGTTGAAGCCACAGCCCAGCTTATTGAGCTGTAAGATTTCAAAACTTTCAGTAGCTACCCACATTTATTCAATAAGTGTACTATATTGAATCTTAAGCTGCTCGATCAGTGTTCCCTCTGCTTTCAGTCTCACCCTCACAGCACACTGGCTCATGTGTATGTCTAAGGAAATAAATTGTCTAGCTCCTGGGATAAAATTTAACACTGTACAAGGGAATACATTTAACCATCTCAGGCAAATAGCCCTAAAATAACAACGAAAAAGAAAATAATTACTGGAGGCTTACCGAAATTTGGGATTATATAAATTAAATGTATGTTCTTTGATATCATTGAAAACCTAGAAGTTGAAGAAAAACAGTAAACATATTATAATTAGGGTTTAGTGGAGCATTTGGTTATTCTCATAAGTAACTCAGACTAGCTGATTGCTGACAGACATGAGAGGAGGCAGTAAAAGCTGGAACTTGCTTAAGAGGGCAGGAAGGCTTTTTTAGCTGAATTCAGTGGGGACTTGCTAAGTCCAGTTTTATTTAATACCTCCATAGTTAATTAATTTAGAAATAAACGTCATGTTAATCTGCAAATAAATTAGCAAGTTAAAAGATCAGGCTGAGGTGCAGCCTCAGAGTCTGAGAGCAAATCTCACCATGTTGCATGAACCCACAGCCCGAGGCATGGAGCGCGAGGCACAACCGGAAGCACCAGCACTGGTGATGGAGCAGACCTGCTCCTTCCCATCGTCAGGGTGATGGAGCAAACCTGCTTCCTCCCATTGCTGGGGTGGGTGTATGCCTTCCCCTTGCAATCCCTTCCCTCACTGGTGGACCAAAAACCTTGGGGTGGTGCTGCTGTAAGGATGGAGGCAGTGAGGCTGCAGCTGCAGCATCCACCAGCAGTGCTGGCCACTGCCTTTTGGTATGGTTTGGTGAGCTTGTTACCATGGCAGAAGACAGCCCTGCCCTGGTCTCAGTGAAGGACACAGCAGGATTGCATGGCTGAGTCGAAGGGATGACTTGACAGTGAAATCCAGCAGGCTGTGGGATATTCTCTCTGGGAAATGGAAGAGACCTCACTGGCAGGATTATATAAGACTCGACTTTGAAACATGAGACACTCTGCAGTTGGGAACAATGCTGCTCTCTGAGAGAGATGGACTCAGTTACTTAATAGGTCGTTGCTGTTTGTCTCCTGTGATTTTCCTTTCAAGAACATATATTCAGCTGGGTTGTTTCTCATGGGAAGACAAAGCATTCTGAAAGAAGCCAGGCATTTGGAGGGGAGAGGCGGGAGAAACAGCAGGCAAGCAGACGCCTGGTTTGCTTTCTGCAGAGCGTGCTCCTCAGGACATGGAGAAAGCTGGGGTGATGTAGCTGATTTTGGTCCTGTAACCAGCTGATCATCAGGTCTCGTAGGTCTTCCTTCCTTTTCTTTGCTCATAAAAGATGCGTCACATTGCTTTTCTCCTGCCAGACTCTGATCCCCAGGACTGCTGGTGGTGGGACTCTGGTCCCACAGGCAGTGCTGCGGATGCTGCACTGGCCACTGATTGCTGCTTTGCTAAAACATTTGGTGTTGTATGGCCACTTATCCAGCACTGAGGGGCTCATGCAGCTCATCTCCATGGATGGGCAGCCTCTCCTCTAGCACAGAAAGGTTTTGATGGTGGTTGATCAGAATGACAGCCAAGTTGGAGGAAAAGCTCATGGCCGAGAACCCATCTCTGAGTAACCAACCATTTGATTCTCCGTTAGCAGGACATGTGGACAGCGTTGTATAATGGTGACACATGTTCTCACCAAAATTACTCTGCCAGCCATGGGGAGAGCATTTCGTAGGCACTTGCCTTGCTGGGGTCATGGTCCTAATTTGCAGCACTGATTCGAGGCAGTGCATTCTCCAGGCACTTGCTGCTGGTGTGTGCCTGTGCACACATGTTTCTTGTGTGTGAGCATGTGGGTGCACATGTGTGTCTAAGGCGTCTCTCTTTGTGCACTTGTTTGTCACCAGATTAAGATATTACTTCATGCACACTGAATTGATGCAACTAAATTGGCTGGATGTTCTTAAGCCCTGAGGGTGTAATGACATTTTTTCCTCTTTTGCCCATTTCTTTTTCTTTTCTTTTTTCAGAATAAGTCGCCTGTTTAATGGCACAGAGCCTATTGTCTTGGACAGTTTGAAACAACATTATTTCATTGATCGAGATGGTGAAATTTTCAGATATATATTAAGCTTCCTAAGGACATCTAAGCTACTGCTCCCAGATGACTTTAAGGTAAGGAAAGCTATAGTATGCAACCTATCTTTTCCTCCTGTCATTTTTTTTGGTGCAGGTTGAATTGTGTGCTTGACCTAAACACTTTTAACTAAATGTTGCTGTTTATTGTTAGGATTTTTAGTACTTGTGTATTACACCAGGGATGCTATTATTTAATAAATGGACCACTGGTTGTCATGGATACTGTAAAAAACAACAAAGCTTATGGCTAGATCAGTTTTTCTAAACTAATTGTATTTTCTCATTTTAGCTTACTTATCAGGTTATAACAATTAAGAAGCAACATCAGCAACTAGCGCTTACCAGGGCTTAATGCTCAGGATCTGAAAGAAGTGTTTAAAATTTGATATTTAGAGGACTTAAATTGTATAATTTCTTTTCTTGTAGGTATAAAAAAGAGATACCCTTAAACAAGCCCATGAGGATTTGTGTTAGATGCAGATACTTTGATTTCAGGAAGTAAGCTTTTACACAATTTATGAATGTGAAAATATTGTTGGGAGATGGAATTTACAGAGGGCTTTTTCAGGAGCATTACGTGTTCTCTGTGTAATAACAGTGGTGGCTGTCACTTTGCGAACCCTGATTGTTTCTAAAAGCTCTCCTCTGGAGAGCAGTTGGCTTTGCACTTGTGAAACTTGTAACATTGTCATCCTTATGTACGAAAATTAGAAGACAAAAGTGTCTGGACTGTAGATGACAAGATTCAACAAAAGCACTAACTCCAGGATGAAATGATGACTAAATTGGGATGGCAGTGGGGATCTGCTCAGTTAGGGGATGTGGAACATTGCTGGAAAGGAAGGTTCTTGAGCCTTGCAGTGGGATTTCACTTTGCATGTTGGCCTGGGTAGGCAAGATAATTTGGTCAGTCATAACTGAGTCAGTCCGGATTTGTGGTTGCTCTGGCGGCTTTAGCTTTGGAGTACAGCTAATCCTCATGCTGCAAACCTCTCCTAAGCCATTCTTGCCTAAGTTACAAGTACAGTTGTGTTTGACCCCTGCATGTGCCTGGGGAGAACACATCTGATCTAAAGGCAGGGAGAAATTTTGGCATTTGTGGGTGGTTTCAGAGCTCCAGCCCAGAAGGGCTGCCCTGGCACTGCTCCTTCTGGAGAGTGGCGGGCAGGTTATGGGTTGGGGTGCATGAGGCAGGGTGAGAGCCAGAGCACTGAGGGGTGGATGCAAGAAAAGTTCTTTAAAGAGATAAGAGAGAAAACACAGGGGTGGGAGTGAAGCTAAAGACCAGATTAGTTGTGTGGATCATGGGATAGATCAAATTGAGGAGGGTGGATGGGGAAGCAGTACAGATGAAAGGCCAGAGGGATGCTTTAGGGGCAGCATTTTGGACAATCCATTGAGACAAGAAAGCATGAGAAAGGAGGGTAAAAGAGAAGTTCAAGATGATCATAGCCTCAACTGGCGTCCAGATTTCAGAGGTGCTGTGAAACAAAACCAGCAAGATTCATTAAGAGCCTGGAGGTGAGAGTGCTGGTGGGTGCCAAGGACTTGTCTGCGCAGTGAGCCCTGGCAGGGCTGGGAGAGACTCAGGAGAGCCGGCGCTGTGCCAGGGCTAAGTCCGTTGATCCAGACCATCTCTTTGCATAGGGTTAACTGTATTTTATTTAGTTCTTCCCTGGGAGAGCTTTAGAGCAAACCCCAGGCTAATGAGGGCTCAAGAACAAAGCAAAGTATTGCTAGGTAGGGAGTAACTAAATAAAAATGCATAGAAGAATGTGCTGCAAAGCTGTATTAAAATTGCATTGTAAACGGATTTGACTTCACAGAAATTGTGTAATTTTACCAGCATGATTAAAGTGACAGAAGACAATAATCAAAGGCAGCAAATGGAATCACTTGGTGTTTCTAAATGCAAAACTCTATTTAAGGTATAAAACCTGACAGGTTTTCCAGTGAGACTTGCATTAAATGTTCTTTATGTCAAACAAAGCATTATCAAGTGTTTTGAATATTTATTAGTTTTTACTCCTTAATTTAATCAAGCAGTTTATTAGCCTCAAGGTTTAGCCAAGTTGCTTTTCAACTTGAATTGCTGCTCAGATGGTTATTTTGGAAAGTTTGGAATGTTAGTACCGCACTAGCATTATTGTGTTTGCTATTTAAGTGTTGTTTTCAGACTAAGTTAACACTGAAATGCAGAGAAAGTGGGTATGTGTTCCAAGGCTAGTGATTCTTTATTATCAAGTCTGACTGGTGTGTTTACAGTGAATATTAATTACACTTCCAACTACTAATAAGCCAGAACTTGAAAGTGTTTCGTGTCTGACAGGTCTCCCTGCTGAAAGCAACATTCTGTTCATATAATTTTCCTGTGTTCAGGGGAGTTTAAGCCACATGAAGTATGCTGAGAAATTACTGTGAGCTGTTTGGCTTAGTTTTTTGCAGCCAGCCTGTGCTGAGCGAGGCAATTGCTAGCAGCCTGGAGCTGCTCACAGCTCCTCCTCCTGCACCGGTTCAGAGACCTGTGTGTGGGACCATGACATCTTGAGCAACAAATGTCCTGGGGCAGAGTGTGGAGCCAGCACCCCCTGGTCTGCCATGCTGCTGGGTTAGGGGATGGCTGGCTCTGGAGCTACCTCTCTGCAGCCCACAGTTTGGGTTGGAAGGGACCTTAAAGCTCATCCAACCCCCTGCCATGGGCAGGGACACCTCACACTAGACAAGATTGTTCTGAGCCCCATCCAACCTGGCCTTTCTGCCTTGGTCTTCCCCCACCATCAAAGGTGTTTCCGCAGGACATTTCTGAGCAGCATCTGCCCCTTTCACTGCCAGGACATAACTTCATTCAGAACCAGGACTCATCACACCTACTTACTTGAGACTCACACGACTCACACCTCCCTTAGAGGTTGTCAAACAAAACCAGATATAGGGAATGTGTATATTATTGCTCCATCTTAAGGAGGGGAGGAGGACAAATACACAGGACATCGGAGTTTTGTATGGGATATAGAGCTCACCTGTAGCACCAGAACCGCAGGGCCAACACGCTAATTTATTATTGTTTTAAAATTAGTGCTTGCATCTAATTCTAAGTGCTCTCGAACTGACCTTACCAAATGGTGCAGTTGTCATCGTAGAAGTGAGCAACTTTTTCACGTAGCCAGGAGTCAGATCTTCACAGCACTAAAATATAAAAGAAACATTGACTCAGGATGACAGTTTGCTGTTTCATGTAACAAAGAATAACAAGTGGAAAATAGGCAGGAAGAGCCATTCCGGCCTGTTTAGGAGTCACCATTAGGTACAGAACCAAAGGACCTCTTCAGTACTGAGAGAACAGTATCAGGTTCACAGGAGACACCGTTTTACGGTTTATGTTGGCTGTCTCTGCCTGTAGTTAGCTGATCTTTGTGACCTGCTGGCAGTGATGTGGAAACAGCAGCACAACTGGCTTTGCAGTCACACTTGCCAATCTCCTCCTCAGCAGTATGTCATGCTTGTCAGTGGTGACTGTAGAATCCACCAGGAAAAAAGCTTTCCTACCAAGTCATGAGCAGAAAATTATTTTGTGAAAGGCAAAAAGCTGTGTCTTTGAAGGATGTGTTTACCTCTCCTATGAGGTCTAAATGTCCAGAAGCTGTGGATGGGGAAAGGCTGTGCTCATGCCACCTGGCCAGCTGCTGCCTCTTGCGGGTGACCTGACACAGCTTCCTCACTAGTTCCTACAACAGCCACAAGCTGAAGGCTCATGGTAGCTCATGGTAGCTTTTTCATAGAACCCCAGACTGGTTTGGGTTGGAAGGGACCTTAAAGCTCATCCAGTTCCGATCCCCTGCCGTGGGCAGGGACACCTTCCAGTAGACCAGGTTGCTCCAAGTACCATCCAACCTGGCCTTGAACACTGCCCGGGATAGGGCATCCAATTTCTGTGGTATGTTACAGCAAAATCAGAGGCTGGTCTGTCCATGTCCCCTTTCCCCTTTCAGTCTAGCAAGGAGCACATGAGCAGGGACCTTGGCTGGTAGGAATCACCTTCGGAGTAAAGTGATTTACCTTAGCTAAACACAGACAACTTCATTAGCTACCATACATGCTGCTTGACTCTGGGCTGTGCTGCCATGAAGTGCAGTGCTGTTAAGAAGCTGTGAAGGTAGAGAAATAATCCTTAGAATAAATGGGAGGTGCATCATTAGTCCTGCAGGACAAGGAACTCCTGGATGCTGTACAAAATCTGCTGTGGGATGCTGTCTGAGCTCAGCAGGACTGCACTGACACCAGGGCTGCAGCCTCTGTGAGAGAAAGAGTGCAATATCTGTGTGCATCTATCAGCATGCGCCTGGGACAAAAGCTGTACCAGGCTGCTCTGAGGCTAAGTTTCAATGAGACTGTGTGCACTTTGCCACTGTGCTAGGCAGTTAATGCCCTGTAGCTACTCGTGTGCCTGCCTCAGTGAAATGTGCCTCTTCTGGATAGGTCTAGGAAGATTCATGTCTGCTTCTGCCTTTGATAACTTTTCAAAACCAGCAGCATGGAAATGTTTTCTTGTGGCTCCTGTGGCACCTCCATGGTGAGGTCCCTTGTGGGTTGAATTCTACTTCACATTTCATATTAAATTTTTGCAAGTCATCAGGATAGGATTTTATATCTACAGTGCAAGGTGGAAGTAGCTATGGTGGTATTACCTGTCCTCAACATCCTCTGTAGGCAAACCAGAGCCGGGCATCGCGTCCAGTCAGATCTCAGATGCACTGTACTCTGAGTGGTGTATAAAACCTGAATGACAAAATCTTGTAGTTAGCAGTGTGGTGAGTCCATTACGCTGGCCAAGCACAGGCTTCAGACAACTGAACCCCCACAGTGGGAGCCACTCTTTCTTTGTTCCTCATGTAGCAAAGTTCTCTTCCCTCGCTAAATATGTGGTCAAATGCCTGAACAGTGCCCAAGTCACTCAGTGCAGAAGCACCAGCAGTCCAGTACAGGGCTGGGGCAGTGGGGCAGGCTAGGATGCTGGTGCCTGGGTTGGGCAGTGTGTGGTACGTGGAGGGAGGGCCATGGAAGGTGAATTTTCTCTTGCCTAGCAGAAGACACATTTTTTATCCGCTCGTTAGAGTCCAACAAATTCTCTTTATTGCACTGCCTGATAATAGGTGCGCAGACTCCCTGACGTTGCACGTGTGTTGCTTCTCCACACCAGCACACCTCAGATTCCCAGCTTCTGCTACAAACCCCTTTTTCCAGGTGCAGAACCCGTTCCAGATATTTGCCCTCAACCCAAGTGTGGAATGGACACAGAGTGTCTTATTTCAGAAACTAACCCAAACACCTTGGTTTAACCCAGGCAGTTGTGACCAGCTGCAGACCTCATCGCACAGAGCATGTGATGCTCCAGTGCAGCCCGATTTCCACACAGCCATCTGAAGCGTGGCTGTATCCTCTGGGAAAGACAGTAGTGGAAGAGCTGTTTCATTTGAAAACTGGTCATGTTATCACAAAATTATATCAGAATGTAAAATTTATCTTGTTTATTTAGATATTATTTCAGATAAACGATGGCTAGTAGGAGCCACTAAGAGCTGCATCTGATGCGGTGGGCTAACAGCTGGCTAGAGGGAGGTAGAGGTGGCATGATCCTTGTTTTGTTTGTGTTACGGCTTTACTGTTTTGGCCTGGAGGTGCTGGACCAGTGAACTGCTGTGATTCAGGATACTGTCAGCCTAGGACAGAGCCCAGTGAAGTCAGTCAAAAAGGCTCTGGTGACTGTGGTGGTCTTTGCATCCACACTCAGGAGCATTGTACCTCTCTCTTCTTCCAGAAATAAAGGACTGCTTTTTATAGTACTGTACCATCTCCTCTAGGTTTTACTGTTGAGTTTACTTAGCACATACTCACTTGATTGATCTTATAACTAATATGTTATTTTTTAGTGACCGTGAACACAGATAGGCTAAAACTAGTTTTTCAGGACCTACTGAAAACTGTGAGATTGTCCATTGCCTTCAGTGAGCACTGGATGCTCCTGTTCACTCTCCAGAGTTAAGTTTTTCCTTAGCACTGAATGTTTTCCTTTGATAAAAAAGATACATGGGACCAGCAGATGCCCAGTGAATGTTTGATAGGCCCTTGCACACATCTCTGTAATGAACACAGTTAGGTGGTGTGCTGTGTGTCCCACACGAAAACTTCAGAAAGTTTAGGGCAGGGGCTCTTTTTAAGTTAGGCCACTAATCTGTGTAGGTTTAAACTGTTCCTATGCTCAGTAACCAGGGAGCTTCCCTGGTGGATACAGAAAAGCAGTAATGGTTTGGGGGAGGGGAGAAAATACCATCCATCAGGGAATGAAGCTTTGGGGCTGATGCTGTCTTACCTGAGATCAGGTGATGCAGCCAGTCTTCATGCCTCTTTGGCTGGCCTGTAACCAGCTCCAGTTGTTCGCAGCATGCTTTGTATAGGGTTTCTTCTTTAATCTTCCTGTTGTTTTTCATCTTCCAGCTACTTCCTGTGTGTTTGTTGCCCTCGTTTCTTCCCACTTGCCTCTTCCCCTTTTTCCCTCTCTGTGCCTTCTCTGGTCCTTTTTTCTCCCTTAGCAGTGTGCCTATTGTCCCAGCCTTAACAGACATCAAAGAGATGTAGAGGATTGGATGTCCCTTTTGAAACGCGATAACCTTACCAGTGTCAGTGAATATTCATACATCTCCAGGCTGTAGGCAGCCCTGGGGAGAAGGAGCACCTCTCCACTACCAGCGGTGGGTCTGTGTGCCAAATTTGAACAGAGCTAACTGCTTTGGTTCAGTAATATCCTGCAGCAACAGATTTTACAGGTTAATTCCAAGCCACTATGAAGAGTCGCATATTTTGTGCTGCCTGTTCATTGGCCTTTGATTTCCCTGCTTCCCCAGGTCCTGGAGCAGTAGCACTGCTGTTGTTTTTCATGGAATTTTGGTGCCCGTTTCTTGATTACTTCTTGTCATGCCATTCTTCCCAGTCCAAATTATTCCAGTTGCTTCACTCTTGTGATTTTTCATTTTATTTCACTGCAGTCTTTACATCCAGGTGTGCTGACCTGCAGCATGCTCCGCAAAAGTCAGAGAGCATACCTGTGGTGCAGCATTTCCATCTGCAGAAGGCATACGAGCCAGGAAAGCAAACGACACGTCTTTGCAGAGAGGAGCTGGTGGTGCTCTTGCTGCTCCTCTTCCCTTCAGGAGGCTGGAGGAGGTGGTGGGGCCACTGTAAGCAAACTGTCAACCCAGTGCTCAACCATCTCTTCCTTCTCTGGCTTGGTCTGATGGGCTGCTGACACCCGTTGTCTCACCATACTCAACAGTTGAGGTGGAAAGATCTGTTGGAGATCTGATGCAAAGCTGTTAATGAGTATATGCAGAAAACAGTCAGTGAATTGGGAGTTGGATCAGATTGGGAATTTGAATTGCCCAAAGCCCAAGTGAGGTGATGGACAAATGGCTGGGAAGAACTGTGTCTTAAGTTGTTGGAGTGGGGTCGTGACTACCACTGTATAATTTTCCAGGATCCAAAGTAGACTTTAAATATAGGAATAACCATGAAATGTAGGGAGCAGCTACCGTAGCTGAATTTCAGACTCAGCAAAGACAGGTGAGAAGTGAAGCTGAATTTACATCTAAATCTCTAACATGTGTGAGAGGTGACAGTGAAGTCTAAGATCTTCTGTGGCAAAATCAGAAGTGACTGACTGAGGCCAAGAGTGAAGATTAGGGCTCGGGACATCTCTTACGTCAGCAGGCTTTCTTTAATGCAAACAGTTATTTTGATTTTTTTAATCCAAAAGTAAAGCTTTCTGGCATTGAGTTTGTGGGGTGGTAAATGAACAAATAATTCAGTGCAGTGGGAACTTCACAGTCAGCTCTAACAGATTCACCACTAACACAGTGTGGTTTTCTGTGTAGGTGTAACACGAAGACAAACTACGTGGGTACCTGTTGCTTTTGCACTCTTGCTGACAATACATAAGCCTAAGTAGGTCAAACAGGAACAATACTCATTGCTAAATGAGAACTCTGTCAGCATTTCTAGTTTATCTCTCTCCCTCTCTCTTTTATTTTCTTCCCCAGGACTTTAATCTTTTATATGAAGAAGCAAAATATTACCAGCTGCAGCCAATGATTAAGGAACTTGAGCGATGGAAACAAGAGAAAGAACAACGGAAACATTTCCAGCCTTGTGACTGCTTGGTCGTAAGAGTGACTCCAGATCTGGGAGAGAGAATTGCATTGAGTGGGGAGAAAGCTTTAATAGAAGAGATCTTTCCGGAGACTGGGGATGTCATGTGCAACTCTGTGAACGCCGGCTGGAACCAGGACCCTACCCACGTTATTAGGTTTCCTTTGAACGGGTACTGCCGGTTGAACTCAGTGCAGGTAACGTAATGGCCTTTCGGTGCTGGCTCATCTGTTTGCTGGGGTGGGTTTTTTAGTATTTCTTGTTCAATTATATGCAGATTATTTGCTTCTGCCCAATTACTTCCAGTGCTTATACTGCAAGGAGACATTTTCTGCCTGGTGAGATCACAGTCTTTCAGGTTTTCCTAAGTCTAAGCAGAAAAATAGATTTAGATTTTGTGTATGTTAGTGCCATGCTGGTCTCATAATGGTGTTACACTGATAAATGCTAATTTTTTCATCAATGTACAGCCTGCAGCAGGGTTTTTTTTTCCTCCAAAGTGCCCCCAGGAAGAAAGAGAGAGTTCCAAAAACTACAAAAAAAAAAAAGTCTCCACACCATTTTATAGAAAATGCAACAATGTGTAAATGCATAATTTATGTCTCACTCATAATTAAATGATGGTGCCTGCGGGATGGACTTAAAAAAATTGATCTCTGCACTTTTTTTTTTTTCAAAAGGATGTTCTATAAAAATTGCCCAGAGTATTTTAAACAAAATGTATTTCATTTTATACTCAGAGTTTTGACATTAGGCTTAAAATTAAACATATGAAACAAAAGAAGATAACTGGACAGATAGGTAGATGGTAGCAGAAATAAATCTGTGGCTTGTGTGCAGGCAGCAGACTTATGGACAAGAAATGCCATTTCACAGTGGATCACCACCACTGTGGCCAAGGCCGTGGTGTTGTAGTTATCCTTTGGCTGCAGAAAGGAACAGCGTTGGTGATGCTGTTAACTTGCGCCGTACAAGGTCAAAACAGCTCTCAGTTTTCGCCTGTATGCCTCTAAAATATGCTGCAAATACTGTGGAAAATGAAATCAGCCTGTGAGGAATATTTCCAGAGTTACTGTCCCTTGCTGGTGGGCTGTGGCTGTGGATGCTAAATGGGCTGTTGGAAAGGCTTTAGTGGCCTTGGTGAACTTTCCTGTGGTCAAATACCCACAGAAGAGCTGTCCCATGGGACTGGCTGGCCAGACTCTGAAGACCAGTAAAGGTGGATGCAGCCATTTTAACGGTGTGTATTTGACACTGACACCTCCCTCCGTGGGGCAGCACCCCCTGGTGCTCCTTGCACTCATAATGCTTTTCTCTGGAACCAGTCTAAACCCAGCTGGTTCGGATGATTTTTTGGTTCAAGTCTCCCAAGTGTTTCATTTGGTTGACCTTTGATCAGGCTGATGCCTGTGGTTGATTTTGTGCAGTCCTTTGCAGTTTCACATTTGGCAAGGTTTAGGGTGGACTGCTAGAAATAGAAGGCTCGAGGTGGGTTGGAGGCAGATCCATTTGCTGGCAGTGGGAATGGTGATGTATTCATCACTGTGCTGGGTGGAGAAGGAAGCAGCTGCACTTCAGCTAAAGTAAGTGGATGGGGAAGCATGTCTGTATTTCAGCCACCCTATCCTTGTGACACAGTTACTCACAAGACAGAAATTAGAATACCCAAGCAACAAAGGGCCACCAGTGGGCTCAGCACTGCCAGCAGTCGGGCAAAGAGCTGGATGCCCACCAGGCTGAGCACTTGGCTCTGGATAAGCCAAAGTGGTGTGCAGTAGAAGCTGAATGCTAATTAGTGTTAATATTTGAATGTGTTTTGAATTCAGTCAGAATTCAGATGGAATCAAAGCATCTCTTCACAAGTTCGTGTTGTGAAAAAATTTCTGTCTGCAGTATAAATAATAATACTAAATTACATGATTTTACTAAATTACATGATTTTACTATATAATTAATAGAAAGTGTTTCCAAACATTTTCTGCAAAATGATGCATTTCTGAGACCAAAGGCTGATGAAATCAGCAGCTAATTATCATTGGCTCTGCGGGACTCTGGTCAGCACAGAGGTGCTGCCCCTCCTTTCCCAGGGCTTTTTGGCAAAAGTCAGAAGTTGGAAGTACAGGGAAGCAAATGCCCCAGACTTAAGGGAGATGGGTTAGAAGGGGAAGTGGGTGGAACAGCAGAACCACTTCCAAAGAAGCTCAAAGGGCAATGCAGTCAGTCTGCCTGCTGCTTGCTCCAGTACAGCACTTTTGCCTCCCTGTGCCTTGCTAGCTTATTGGTGGCAAAGCTGCAATATTTTTCAATTCTTCCTATCTTTGGAAGGTATTTCCATTAAATGCTTTGTTTCCAGAGCTGTGCACTTCAAAGAATGTCAACAGTGTAGTGGTAGCCAGAAAAATACCGTAGCTCTTAATTTAATGCCCATTTGTAATTACTAACAGGTATACAGTTTTCTTAGGGCTGACAGTGTTTATTCAAGTCCTTGCAAAAGGTTCTGGCAAGATACAGGAGCTTACCTTAGAGAAAATGCTGTGGTGCTTGTTTATGTTGAGCATTGGGTCTTCATAATTAAGAATGTATTTGTTAGCATTCTGCAAAATTTAAATGAGGTACGTTAAGTGAAAATGTTGTGTTTCTATTTAGAAAAGTGTGCAACGAAATCAGATGTGCTCAGAATACTGGGAGACAGAGTATATTAAATCATAGAATCCCAGACTGGTTTGGGTTGGAAGGGACCTTAAAGCTCATACAGATCAAATCCCCTGCCATGGGCAGGGACACCTTCCACTAGACCAGATTGCTCCAAGCCCTGTCCAACCTGGCCTTGAACACTGCCAGGGATGGGGCAGCCACAGCTTCTCTGGGCAACCAGTGCCAGGGCCTCACCACTCACAAATCCTCTAATATAGTGTGTCCCCCCCCATACATACGAGAATTGCAGCTAATGGTCACTTTTTGACATACTCTCTTTGGAGGTTTACAGGACAGAAGCTCCAATTTGACTCGAGACACTAGTTTCCCTCTATCTGTATCTTCTTACCTTTGGAAAAAGTAATGTGCATAGAACCAAATGCAGTAAATGGCATTTAAATCTGTCCGTGTTTAACATTCTGTTGAGTCTTGTGCACGCACCAGCACGTGCAAACCAGTGCTCAGCATTCATGGAAGCAGCTTTTAGGAGCCTTTCTCCACAGAGCTGAGTTCAAGGTTACCTGAGTTACACTTAAAAAGCTACAATATTTAAACATTCTGTGCATTGTTTACAGGATTTGCCTTGGTTTGTTTCTTGCTGAGAAACTGGATGATACTGAGGTTTTTAAGGTTAGATAGCCTGCAGTCTAGTCCTTTGAGCACTTAGGTAGTAAGACCGAATTGCTTTGTTCTGCGTGCAGTGCTCTAAGATGTAATGTCTACCTGGACTGTGTGTGTGCAGAGAGCTGGCTGAGGGAAGAGGAGTCCTATGTTAACAGGCAGCCTTCCATATCTTTGGACAGAGGCAAGCCAAGGGCACCCCTGCTCTTGGTTTATATTACAAGGAAATTGATTTAAAAAAGTTTTTATCAAGGATTTTGAAGTCACATCTCTCTCTGAAATCTTACCCATCAATCCTCTGGTTTGCTATCCAGGGGATTGGAATGTAAGTAAGTAATGGAACTGTTAAGTAAATGGAAGTAAATGGAAGCAGCCTCCTTTCCTGTAGCTGGGTTGCCTCTCATATTCATCTTGCCAGCTCTAGGAATGTAATACAGTCAAAATACTCTCCAGCTCATGGAACAGCAGTCTGATGATGTCATAGTCCTCCTTCCCTCTCGAACTCCTGCTTTCCTCTTTCAGCTGGAACAAGTGTTAGTGTACGCACCCCGTTTCTGTCCTGCAGGTAGCATACAACCCCAGTAAGAGTTGTAAACATCTTAAATGTATTGTGATAACCCACCCTCCCACCCCTTCTTTTAATCTTCCCAGGTTCACTTTTCTACCATACACTGGTGTGCTCTTTTGATCTTTCAGTTCCCATGGATTAAAACCAGCAAATGCTGCTGTCATGGCTTGCATTGCACCATGGTACCACCTCAGATACAGTTGTTCTTCTGTCCTTAATATAGGCTCCAAGTTGATGCTTCTGGAGAAAGCAAACCAAACATACAGGCTGAGGAAAGCGTACACTAAGAAATGCAACATGGCCTCTCATGGATCTGTGTGTCAGGGCAGCAGTCTGGTGTGCAGATCTTTTAACAGTCAGCTTGGGATGTGAAATGTAAGACTTCTCAGTACTACCACAGTAAGTGTAACTGCTGCAGAGCTCGCAGGGCTAGTAAAACCAAAAAAGAAATAAAGTTCCTCCTATAACGTAAACCTGTAAAAGTGTATGAGTTGCCTCTGACTGAAGGTGTGTCTATTGCTTAAGACACTTAAACACACTCAGGTTGAGTGATCCAGAGAAGCCATGGCTGCCCCATCCCTGGCAGTGTTCAAGGCCAGGTTGGATGGGGTTTGGAGCAACCCCGTCTAGTGGAAGATGTCCCTGCCTGTGGCAGGCAGTTGGAACTGGATGAGCTTTAAGGTCCCTTCCAACCCAAACCAGTCTGGGATTCCACATTTTTATGGTCAAGTTTTTTAAGTGGCTTAGTCACTTTTCTGTCCCTAGTCTGTCGCTGTGGGCAGCAGACAGCTGGCACATGGGGGTGCTGGTGTTGCCAAGTTCTTCAGGTTTAATCAATCATCAGGTTCAGTTCCCATCACAGCAGGCTCGTGTGCTGTGGCAATGGACGCAGTGTCTTGGGCACTTACAGACCGGTACAGGCTGCTCCTCTTGATGGCATTTACCAGTAGAAGAACCATTTTTCCAGGCTGCTGCCCTGGACCCGGGAGAGCCACCACTGTGTGGGAGGCTGCACAGCAGCTCTTCCAGTAGATCTGCCATTGTGGATCCGCTGAAGGTGGACCTGGCATCTGCTCTGAGAAAACTCTGCCTACGTCCAGCTCTGCTGGGAAACCATGTATCAACATGCTCATGCATGTGGAAACATGGCCCCGAACATACTGCCAAGATCAGTATATCCTAGGGTAATGTGCTGTGTCACACAGCCTCAGAAATTAAAGTTGCCTCTGGGTTCCTTAAATTCATGCATTTAAATTGCACCAGCTTTTCTTCAGAAGGAGAAAGAGAAAATACGTATTTGGGCAATACAAATTAACTTCTTTCTTGGGCCGGAACGTTTCCTGTTTGTCCTTGTCTTGGGTCCACATCCCATCCCAGCCATGCTTTGCATGCACATACAGCAGCACTCCCTTCCAGCGAGTGAAAACCACGACTCTGATGTCCATGGAGATGTGGTGGAATGTGTGGAGATGTGTCACTCAGCCTCCTAAGACATTGTCATCTGCCAAGGATGAGCTGAGACGTTTTCAGCCCCTTCCTGTAAGCCTGTTTATACTACTAATGAGTAATGGGCGCTTTTCATTACAACCTAAACCTGATGTTGCTTTCTGTAAGCAGTAAGAGATAACATCAATATCACCACAGTACAGTATTTTACTATATAATGTACTAAGCTGCTCTGCAGAGCTCTTATTTTTGTGATTAATTTTTGTTTTCTGCAGAGGTTTGCTGAGAGCGAGACTTTAATCACAGCATAGTCATTTAACAATAACTTAAAGAATTATAGCTGAATAATATTCATTCAATGAGGACTCGAAAGACTAAATCCATCATTTAGATCCAGTCTCCCTGAATGCTTTAATCACTAAAATTTGCTAAATATTAATCTGAATTTTTTTCCCCACATTGCAGGTGCTTGAAAGATTATTTCAGAAGGGGTTCAGTGTGGCAGCTTCATGCGGTGGTGGGGTGGATTCCTCTCAGTTCAGTGAATATGTGCTGTGTCGTGAGGACAGACGACCACAACCCACCCCAACCATCAGAATAAAACAGGAGCCCCTGGACTAGACCCTACCCCCCTACTCCTTTGTAACCGTACAAGTGTTTAATAGTCCCTTATGTGAAACACTAAGAATTTGGAAAACAGTATTAGCAAACAGATTTTGACTTTAAGTTGCCAATTAGTGGTATTCTGAAACTACCTGTCACATAGCCAGCCATGAAATGCATTTGAAAAACCAGTTGTTCGTTTTTCACAATGGAATTCCTGAACGTGCTCAGCATACCAGGCCTGCTGGGAATGTACTTTGGGCTAAACAGCGGTGGTGGTGGTGGAAAAGGCGAAGCTTCGTCAGCCACTGGCCCTAGGTTGGACTTGCGAAAGAGCAGTAAAAGCAATTTGAATAGATCAGCAGGAGAAGCAGTTCCAACAGCCGTTCCAGCTGTACCCCGACGCTGTGACGCATGGAAGCAGGAGCCTCGAGAGGAAGATGGTTCCCTAAAAACTGCACTGAGTATCTTCCCTGACTGCCGCACCTCCTTCATATCAGACGTGGTTTACACCTCCATACATGACGTGACACTTCTGTGATTGTACTCGCTCGTACTAGCAAATGGCTTATTTTTATACTACATTTTCAACAGAAATATCTCCCTGTGGACAGACTCTAGAATCTGAAAAGGACCAATTTATAGTCAACTGGTGCTCCGTACTAAAAAAAAACCTGCACTAAACAAAAAAATAGTGACAAAAAATTTGACAAGGCCAATTTTGGCAATGTTTGCAAAAGTAGGGATCTGGAAGCACAAAACAAAATGCTGCCATCCCACAAGGGTCACATACCCAACATGGAGCTGTAGTTCTCTTAAAGCTAGTCTTGTTTTGACTCAGAAACTGTTAAGTTTGGCATCATCAAAGCAGCGTGGTTCTGCCAAGCAAGCTCTGCCATCTCTTGTTAATCATTTACTGACCATGTTTTAGGAGAAGGCGTTAAGAATTTTAGACAAGCCTACTTTTTTTGCAAAATTACTGTTATTTGTAATTTTGCAAAACTATGTTAAACCCCTCTCTACTGTCCGATGAAAGCCAGACATGCTTGTTTAGATTCGTTTCCCTCTATTTCTGTAAACTATTACTAAAACACAGTTTGGCAGCTGCCCCCACCTGTAATTTTGTCTACTGAAGCAGGCTGTCTGCAGGAGGTGCCTGCTCCTTCCATAAATTGGTATCAACTCTGACTCACAGGGCTTCCTAACTCAGGAGACAGCACTGGGTTTGCAGGTGCAAGGTTATAAATAGCATTCTGCTAAATCCTGTTGATTGCTGTTTGGCATGATTGGGTCCTCAGTAAGTAATTCATGTGTTAATCACAGTTTAGTTTATCCCACATTAATTTATAGAATACTGTTGTAGATGCTGAATTTTAATGAAACTCTTCTTAGATGCATAAATACAGCCAGATAGAACAAGGGACAGAGTATGAAGTGGTCAAAAATTCCTTAATGGCAGTTGATCACAAAATTAAAAAATCATTTTTTAAGACTAATACTTTCAACAGCAGTGAGCTGCACTGACTGCCCAAGGGACAATCTAGGCAGGGGTCTAATTTTTGGAAGAGGGCTGGATACCTGTCCATGGAAAATCAGACCTCTGCAGGTTTCCTCACCTTGGTTGCCCAACTCAGCAATCTTGTAGCCGGTCAGTGTTAGCCTGCTAACTTAGCCAAACACTTTGAGCACATCTGTCTACTTCAAAAGAGTTGTAAAGTTATTTTATTTTGTGGTTTTATACTTGTATGACATTCTAAAGTTGCTAGGCATTGCCATATCTGAATATATGGCACAACATTCACCTTTGTATGTAAGATATCTGTAGAATTGTATATTATACATTTAATATTGTAAAGAACTTAACGTAATTGTCATGTATTTGTGTATGCACATTTCTCATACAGTAGTTCATGCCATAAACATTTCTGTAAAGTAAGTGATCAAAAATAAGCAAGTAGGGTGGAACACTCACTGTATCTTCCATGTTGTTTGAAAGATGTGAGAGTTTTCGATTGCATCGCCTCTGGCTTTTGCTCCATTCAGCTCAATGTAGCCAGGTCTTACAAAGAGGAAAAAAAAGTGTTTTATTTATTACTTTCATACATTGAGTTCACTTTGAGTTCAGAGTAACCTTAAATAAGCTGTTTAGCTTCTTGTTTTAATCCTACATACACTTAATGTCTTGCCCTCCTGGACAGGGAGGTTTGTGGTTGGCTGTTTTTTTCTTCAGATTGGTGTTTTTACCCTGTGTTTCTTTAGAGCTCAATAAAGCAGCTCTAGTGATTTGGGCAGCTTGCTAAGGTGGCATTGGAAAGGGTTCCAGGCTGCGCCAGCCAAGTTAAATGTGAACTTGAGATGGAAAGTTTGAGCCATGACATCACAGCATTGACTGCAAAATAGCACTAAGGCAAAGAAGACATGTGGAAACAATCACCTGGATAGAAGAAATATGCCTTTAAAAAAAAGTTAAGCTAGGACACGTTCTTTTAGTTAGTAACTTCAGGTCAGTTATTTAAAGTTTATTACAGTTTCTTTTATATCTTTTTTTACTTATTTCCCTATATTTTTAGGCAGCAATAGCAGCAAAAACTGATATGAATTCTTCTGGCCTTAGACCGCAGCAACATAACTTAAGAACATTGCTCAGCATTGCTAAGACGGGTTTTAGAACACCCCAGCAAGCCCAGTGAAGGCTAAAAAAACACGGAGGCCAAGAAGCAAACGTAGCCAGGCTTCTCGCCCAACTCAGCTGCACAAAGCAGTCCCAATTCTCCGTTGCTGAGAACTGAACCTGTGGCTGGAAGAACCTGGGTCTTCACTAGCACTTCCCATGCACTTCCCACCACTGTGGTCCCGAGCCTCGGAAGGAAAGCGAGAGAGAGAATGTTCTGTTGTGCTTCTCGAACTGACAACTGCTGAGTGCATTCATTCACTGTATTAACAGCATCAAGGTTTGATGACAGTTTTATTAGATGTTTGACAAAGGGTAAGGATCAGCACAACAAAACACTGAAGTATTTGGGTTTAATATTTCTTTGAGGGTATTCTGTTAATATTTTAATGCAAAATGTTCCTGAACAGTGCTCAAGAACAAGACAATGTGAAATTCCTGTTTGATAAATTAATACTGTATGTTACTCGATGTGTTACTTTAGTAAATTGTTTTATTTCTTTATAAAATAAGTACAAATAAGGGAGTATGTTTTCACACAAGTTGGGGATATTTACGAATATGTACAGAAATCATCAAAATAACGTAATTCTAATAAACACAAGGCCTTTATAAACAACATGTACAAATTATCAATAAATTTAAAACATAATTTTACACTTTCTGGCCTTAAATATGTTATGAATAATCTTTTGGCTAAATAGCAGCAGTATAAATTTTCTTCTGCTTTTCATGAACCTTAAAAAATAATTAAAACTTTTGTTTTAAAACTATCGGACAAATAGTTCTGTTTGTGCTTTCGCTATGTTTTCCCCATCTGAAAAAAAAAAAAATTGCCTCAAAAAAGTGGCAAGCATAACATGGTAAAAATTGACAAGATAAATAAGCAAACGTCTCCCCTTCAATGGTTACTCCTAATACTGTTATGTTTGAAGTAGAACTTGTGCCTACCTGCCTGATCAATACTCCTAGCCAATACCCATTTAAGAGACTCACACTAATGTCACTTGGCTTTGGTGTAGGCCTTTTAAATCCCACTTCAGCAAAGCATTTAGAAAGCATTCATCCCACCTTTAAGTACTTAGCACTACTCATTATGCTTCAGTCATGCACTTGTTCATGTGCCTCTCTGGACTGGAGTCCAGTCTTCCAAGGCCAGGACATGGCCAGGCCCCAGGCACTGTGGCACCAGGGCTCACTTGATCTTCCACAAGTGGAACCAGCCCCCAAAACTCCTGTTACAGCGACTTTAAAATCCACGTGTACAATACTCTGAAATCTTCACTGAACAATACCTCTCTTTTAAAACCACCATTAAACCATACTCTGCAATAAATAAGATTTTTTTAACTTTGTTTTAGAAAATAAAACCCAACTTTGATTCATGTCACTAACCAGTTGCTACAAATGTGCAAAAGGTTGAGAAGATTTCAGAAAACAACCGGACACTAGTCCAGGTAACTCAGCTGAGACCCAAGCACACAGATTTCACACACTTAGGATTTGGTTCAGCAAATGGCTCAGAGGAGCTGTGCAGTAAAAGCAGAAATCCTACCTATATAAAACGTGTGAGAGTGTGCAGTGGCTATTCTCTTAGCTGTGCAAAAGACTGCAACTATAACTAATCTAAAATAACAGATATGTTGTAACCATGGTTAGTGGAAACTGCTAGCAAAACTAAAGAGGAAACAAACCCAGCGCCTTCCATGAACATACAGGTTAACATCACAGTTAGGTTCCAGTCCCGTAAACCTGTCCCAGTCCTCCTTATGCAGATGGTTGTGGTGAGCCATCGCAACAGCCTTACCAGTCAATACCATCCACTGCAGCTGTACCTAAAGTGGCCAAACGGAGCAAGACTTCGATGGTGGTTGTATCTCTGCATTTAACATTTTAAAACCTTTTGCACATTTTTTTTGTGTGGGGTTTTTTTTTGGTGTTTTTTTGTTGTTGTTATTTGTTTTGTTTTTTTTTTGGTTTTGTTTTTTTTTTTTTTACATAAAGGGAATTTATTGCATGTGTTTGACAATTTTACAAAATAAAATTACTGGAACATTGACTTCTGAAAAAAATAGAAGGCACATTAAAATGACAGCTTTTTAATGCAGGTTGAGCTTCTGTATGGAGAATTCAGTACAATTCTTGGCTTTATTTAAGCAGAGCTCGATAGAGCAGGAGAGAATGGCTCATTTCTCTTTCCTGTTCCATGTAGAAGATGAAGTCCCTGAGGTTTATGCGAGTTATTTTCTGTCGTGCATACTGCCGGGATGAAGGAGTGCCCAAACCAGCCTGACCTCCACTAGACATACCGAGACCCTGCAAACAGAACATAGCAAAGTCAAAAGTCCTGCAACAGCAAAGAGTTTCCTCATACTCTCAGGTTTACAACTACTTTTTACAGCAGTCAGTTATAAACTGACTGCTGTATCATTTGAAACATCTTAGATTGATTACTATGAGTTTAATTCTGAAAATATTACACAAGATTTTATTTTCTTCTTTTTCTATTCTTCTGAGTCTCACCAAGTTATCCTGAGTAAAGAAACCCCACTGAAAACACACGTGAGGCTAGACCTTGGTTCATTTAAAACCGGGGATAAGTATGTCTGACTAATTCTCCTGCTACACTCATGTTAACCATAGGCTTGACCAGTTTAATTTCAGGAATCTATTTAGGACAAAACTATTTGCAGCAGATAAAGCCATCTTCAGTACAGTGAATGTGTGCACCATTCTACTCCACATCCTGGCTCTAGGACTGGAAAAAAGTGAGTGGTGTATCAGGATACTGCTACTGCAATAACCTCTGCAGTTGTGAGTCCCATGGGGACCCTGATTCTCTCTGAATCTACCAAAGAGAAATGCTCAGCGTGGGGAGATGGTCAGCAACCTTGCTCCAGTACACAACCAATGCTCAGCTCAGAGATGGAAAATCAAACAGAAAAATCACAAGGACATTGTGTGATGATAAAGACAAATATCAGTACTACAGTTATATTAAATAATTTTTATTTCTGTTGTTTAAATTGGTTCGGGGTACTGAATTACTGCGTACCTTATCCTGGCTTTCCTTAGAGAAAACACACAAACTGGGCATGAGACCACTGTGCTTTGATTATTTAGGAGCTGAAAGGATGAAATTACAGAGACTCTGCAGTCCTCTTGAGTTTAAAACTGAAATGCAACACACACACATGCAACCCTTTTTTCATCCTTAGGAGACCACTGATTTTATTAATTCCAATTGATTTCTCGCAAAACAAACTTTTAACTTAGAAAAATAGATTTTAATCTCTAAAATTATTTAAATTATTTTTCAAGCCTTTAAAATATCTGGAGAAGTTTTCAATACTTTTGAAATCCCAAATTTACATACTGCTGCTCTTACAAACCAACCTTTCTTTCCCCAGGAAATACTTATTCTAGGATCTTGATTCTAGGCATTAAAAATACAGTTAATTGTAATTCTACTACTGAAAGATTGTAGGGGAAACATATATGGTACATTGCAAGTAAGACATGGTACTGTTTTCTCTGTTGCTTTTCTCACAGCATATCAGCAGTCAGACTCCTTGCAGAGCTGTGCCACTCAAGATAATTTCTCCTATACATACATAAACCACGGTAGTGGAGCAAATCCTCTTCTCTTGTAACCAAAACCACAAAAGTTACATGAATGTGGCTAAGCTTGCAAGCAAGAGAGGAAGAAGCCCACAGCCTTTGAGTACCATGAGCATTTGATCTGAAGTATTCTGTTCTCCCGTGTGGAACAGCTTTTGTTAACAGATTGATTTATTACCTAACCTCACTGCTCATAGGAAAAGCATGTGCTGCAGCTGCAAGGGTTGCTCATCCATGCTGACGCCAAACATATCCCCAGCACACAATTCATTTATTTCGTAGTGCTCTGAATTCTATGCCAAAACAGTCTGCATTTGTAAAAGAAATAGCATCATTTAAACTCCTGCTCTTCATCTTCCACATGTCTGGAATGATCCACTACCTTAAGTTGCCTCTCACTCATGCTCTGACCATGCATCCACTTTCCAGGGCTGTTGCCACTGTTTCCTACTCTCCAAGTAACCACCAAATCTTTAAGTCAAGCTGATGCAAAAATACTTCTCTTTCTTCTCTGCTCCCCACATGCTGCATCTTTCCCCCTGCTCCCAGTAGTACTTCAAATTAACCCTCACTACAGTTCCCAAACAGTGACAAACACGCTAGTAAGAAATGTGGCCATCTTGAACTTACTCAAAAGCACTGTCTATAGCATACTGGACTGGAGCCGCCCTGCACACACTACCGAACAGTCATAGAAAAGCTACTTAATTTTTTAATTTTTTTTCTTCACATAAACCCATTTCCTATTTGGACAAAACAGCTGGAATTAAGACATAAGGATAGTGAGGCCCTGGCACAGGGTGCCCAGAGAAGCTGTGGCTGCCCCATCCCTGGCAGTGTTCAAGGCCAGGCTGGACAGAGAGGCTTGGAGCAACCTGCTCTAGTGGAAGGTGTCCCTGCCTGTGGCAGGCAGTTGGAACTGGATGAGCTTTAAAGTCCCTTCCATCCCAAACCAGTCTGGGACTCTATATTCATTGCATATATCACTCAAGATACTGAACTTTCACATAGGAAGAGCAAATACTTCATGCAACATCATGACATGGAGCTGTGCACTTTCATAACCACACTGGTGAGCCAGTTACCTGACAATGTTCCGTAATTGTTCTGCAAGGTGGATACAAAATTGTAAGATTTTAGGAAGTACAGAAGCACCTCTAAGCTGACAGAACAGGGATTTAGATCTGTCAATATGATTTCTAACTTAAAGACTAATTAGTTTGGTACTCAGAATTATTCTGCAGATGCTATATAAGAAATGCAGACTACTAAATGCTGTAAGTTTTTAATTATATACATGAATGCTAGCAGAGTTAATTGCCAAGAATACTGGAACTGAAGTAAAATGCAGATTTTTCTCCAGAAAAATTACATCTTTTGTCAGCATGACAGACTTTTCATTAACCCCAACAAGCCCTTTGTTGTCTGTGTCTAATGGCAACTAATATAAGTTACAAAGACAAAAGCTTTAATAAAAAAAATTTTTACATAATTTATTTCCTGGCCTGCCACACCCACTCAAATATACATCAGTACCAGCTTTGGTATCAGTTAAAAATTAAGGGAAATTTAAGATGTTCCAGACCAGAAAAAATCATTTAATTTATATGTAAACTCCTTCTCCTCTTCATTTTGAGACTGCTTACATACACAAGGTACAGTGACTTCTCATCTGCTTCCATCTCACCCTTCCCTTTCCCCCACTGCCTCTTCTCCCTTGCCGCTTCAATCCTATTCGCTTGTAACACACCAGAGCAACTGGTGACAGCCTTGAACTTGGAAGCTGCAAATCCCACAGGACAGCAAGGAAGACACAGAGAGCAAACAAATTATTTTGTGCTCCACGTGTTCCTCGCGGGGCTACAATGGGGCTTTCCCAAGACCCACACACACAGCTCCCACTCCCAGCGGGGAATGAAGACAAAATAAGTTCAAGGAAATCAAGTTCAGGAATTCTACAGACCGCCATGGTGACATGCTCTCTGCTAACCTATAATCCAGGACACACTGAAACTGTTGGAGTCCATTTACTTTAACGGGTTTTAATGCACTTCAGTTACACAGAGCTCAGAGTATTTTAAATAACACTGCTGGACTCTCAAGCTAATTCAACTGTCAGAAGCTACCTAGCTTGAAATGATGGCGGAAGAAGAAGAATCAAAGTAAGTACTAGTTCAGCATGCACATTTTGAAGTAATTCTGAATTAATGTGAGATGTGACATAAGGTTTGGGTCACCCATCTCAGCTTGTTTGCTATTTTCATGATCGTCCTCTGTGGGAAAACTCATGCTGTTAGAGAAGCAGAATAAAAATGGTTAAAAATAAACTGCCAAAGAAACACGCTCACACAGTGACAGGGTAGGAATTACAACAGTCTTGTGCAAAAAAGCTAATGAAGCCTCATTTCTGACGTGTTGTATTGCTCTGGTACTACTTACCACAATAAACCATCTCCTCTACAGAGTGTTCATCACCTCTTGCCTGCTTTAGAAATACTCTTGGTCCACAGTGCTGCCCTCCACCTATCACATGTCCCATAGGGTGGATGCATGTGCTCATCAGACACCCAGAAGACACATGGCCCCCAAGCTAAATGTACCCCAAAGCTTGCTGGGCTCATACCACAGCCTCTTCCTCGCTGGCAAGACTGGCATGTTTCTCCTTCCTGTATCCAAGTCATCAGCTCACACGGAAGTTGCAGGCACTTAGAATCCAAAGATCCTTTCTACCTCTCTCTCTCTTCTGCTGGTCCCCACCACCAGATTTGATCAGCATTTCCCAAAAGGTTTAACTGGGAAAGAGGATTGAGACAGACATGCCTCTTCTAAATCTTCATGGACAAACTGCTCAGTAAGTAAAAATGTCCTTGTGCACTAAATTACAATAATTACTTCATCAGGAGTATGAAAATTAAACCAAGTAACTCCCCAAAGTGTGCCATTTCTTTCTTGAGGTAGAAATGCTTTCACATAAGAAAGCACGTGTAATACAAAATCTACACTTACTTTTATAATAATGACAATTTGAACAATTAGATCAGTTTTTTCACAAATCTGTATACCTTCAGCTTTGAATTATAGAACCATGGAAATACAGCATGATATTCTTGTCAGGAAAAACAAAGATAAGGGCAAATAGAAGATTGCATTTAATATTTTATCCATCCTTCCTTCACCAGAAAACAATTCAGTCCTGACAACTCTCCTTTGAACATAGTCTTGATCTGCGGCTATTGCTTCTCTGTGACCCAGAGAGACAAGGCAATAATGATAAAAGATCTGCTGGTTTTCTTCCCAGGCTACATGGCTCATCCTTGTGGCAGCCTTGCATTTCAAGCCCAAGTCTGAAAGTGGGAATTGAACAGTAACAATTCAAAGCCAAGCTATATATGGAGTGAAAAAACACCAGGAATTTTGTCTCTCCAACCTCCATGCACTGAAGAGAAGTGGGAAGATAAGGTATATATTAGTCTGCTCTTACCAATCAGAGGTCTTGGATCGTAAGAAATACTGTGGAGATACTCTGCAGCGATGATGTTTACTTGCCTAAAGTTTTACTAGATCATTGGCTGAGAGGCACTTTGTACATGAAAACCAAGTATATTATGTATGATTAGCTGTCCCACATATTTCAGGGTTTAATTCAGCACATATTGAGGCTAATAGTAATGATTTCACTGATTCAAATGAGGGCCAAAACATCCTTAGATTAGTATTCCCCTGAATTACAGAAAAGTAAGTTATAACCACTTGTCAGTACCATAAATCACATCTACAAAAAGATGGTACATCTTCATACGGGCAGTAGGGTGACAAGTACCTTTAGAAGGATTCATTACCAAAAGCTGGCATTCAGGCCTTCAGATCAGCAACACTAACAGGGAGGATTAGCTACCATTATTTCTTCGGAAGCTAGTTATTTTAATTTGCAAACATTTTTATCCTGTACTATTTTAGTGCAGCTGTTCCTACAGACTCCATCTTGGCACACGTTCACTTGCTACACCCTCTTGGATGCAAATGCATCTCATTTCCCCTGGGCACATAAACACACACCTCGCCCTGCAGACAAACATCAGAAAAACTGATTTGCACAAGTATTTACAAGTACTTCAAATACCAACACAATTGTAACATTTCAAAGACAGCATGCAGTAATTTTTATATTAAGAAATAATAAGAGGAAGGTAAATCATACTAAGACATGGATACAGTGAAACCTTTTTCTTTCAATGCAATCTCTTTAGTTTGTAATTACATGATGCAATTTCAACCTAAAGAAATGGGCTGCCATTACAAGAAGAATGCTTTATATGTACCTGCTCTTTGCCATTACTATGTCAAGCTAAGTCACATATGCAAGCACTATTACAATTGAAAACCTGCTTTGTAAAACACCATCATACCAAAATCTTCCAGTTGAGAGAACTGGGCATCTCTTCCAAACCTGACCACCTATTCCTTCCTCTAGGAGAGCGCCCCCCCCCCAAAACTGCACAAGAGCAAGGCCAAAAAGCAGGCTGGGCAGCATTGCAGGAAGGAACAATTTGAAAAGAAGTCTGCCCCAATGGAAATAAATAATGCAGATGAGCTGTAAGGCAGCTATGGGCTATGACATTTACCTGCTCAAGGGAGATAGGTTTTCAACCACCCAGCCCTCAACAGGTCATTCTCAGGAAGAAACCAGACTGCAACTAATTTGAACTTCTTAATCATGTACATCTCTGAATAATCACTGTGCTAACGTGAGAAAGAAAGCCTCCAGTTTTTCCTGCAGAGAGATACAGCTCTGCACTCTCTGAGGTCTTTTAACCTCTCAAAGATCTTTCTGTATCCCTTGATCCTCCACTTGGTATGTGATAAAAACTAATGGCTTGTATCCTCTGAATTCCTGCAACACACTCATGATTTGCTCTGTGGCACAGTCTCTGGCTCTTTTTACTTACTTCGCTCATGGACTTGCTTTCACCACGGCTATAGATCTTGCCAACATCTTTATCCACAAACATCTCGTACCTATCACAAGTCACTGCCTTACTTGGAATTAAAAGCAATGACAATTTTACCTGATTAAGAACTCGAAGTTTGGGCTGCATTCTTGCTGTGGTAATTATATGTGGAATATTCTATTTATCCTGTTTCCATCATACACATGTATTTTCATTTTGCTTGGAATGTTTCTCCTCCCATGCTTTCCAAATGTTTAATCAAGTGCTGCTCCCTTTGAAACACTAATCCTGCCAAAATTTTTAATGCTTTTTTTTTTTTTCCCAAGCATTGTGGTGCTTTTTCCTTCTCATTTTTCAGTATTAGCATAGGGTTTTTTTTGGATGGGTTGGTGATTTTTGGTGACTTTTTTTTAAGTATTTGTCTATCTTACTCCAGCCTAGACATGCTGTACACCCCTATATTCTGTATTCTCTTTTACCAGGAGTCAAGAGAGGTCAAACCAATGTTGGTAGAAGCCCTATAGCTGAACTTTCAGGATTCACATTTTCCTTGAATCATATTTGATTCCCATCCGAATTTTCTCATGTAGTAATCCCTGATACTAGTTCAACACTATCTCAGTTTCACATAGTGGGAGGCCTTTTCTCTCCTTACCTGTATGATCATAGAATCATAGAATCACAGAATAGGTAGGGCTGGAAAGGACATAAAATTCATCTAGTTCCAACCCCCCTGCCATGGGCAGGGACACCTCACACTAAACCATGTTAACCTAAGGCTCTGTCCAACCTGGCCTTGAACACTGCCAGGGATGGAGCATTCACAACCTCCCTGGGCAAGTCATTCCAGTGCCTCACCACCCTCACAGGAAAGAATATCTTCCTTATATTCAATCTAAACTTCCCCTGTTCAAGTTCTAACCCATTACCCCCTGTCCTATCACTACAGTCTCTAATGAAGAGTCCCTCCCCAGCATCCCTATAGGCCCCCTTCAGATACTGGAAGGCTGCTATGGGGTCTCCACAGAGCCTTCCCTTCTCCAGGCTGAACAGCCCCAACTTCCTCAGCCTATCTTCATACAGGAGGTGCTCCAGTCCCCTGATCATCCTCGTGGCCTCCTCTGGACTTGTTCCAACAGTTCCATGTCCTTTTTATGTTGAGGACAGCAGAACCTCACACAATACTCCAAGTGAGGTCTCACGAGAGCAGAGTAGAGGGGCAGGATCACCTCCTTCGACCTGCTGGTCACGCTCCTTCTGATGCAGCCCAGGATACGGTTGGCTTTCTGGGCTGTGAGCACACAGTGAAGATGGCTCATGTTCATTTTCTCATCAACCAACACCCCCAAGTCCTTCTCCACAGGGCTGCTCTGAATCTCTTCTCTGCCCAACCTGTAGCTGTGCCTGGATTGCTCCTACCCAGGTGCAGGACCTTGCACTTGGCATGGTTAAACTTCATACGGTTGGCATCAGCTCAACTCACAAGGGTGTCAAGGTCCCTCTGGATGGCATTCCTTCCCTCCAGTGTACCAACCGAACCACACAGCTCGGTGTCATCGGCAAACTTGCTGAGGGCGCACTCAATCTCACTGTCCATGTCAGCGACAAAGACGTTGAACAAGACCGGTCCCAACACCGATCCCTGAGGGACACCACTCGTTACTGGTCTCCAGCCGGACATTGAGCCATTGACCACAACTCTTTGTGTGCGGCCATCCAGCCAGTTCTTTATCCACTGAGTGGTCCATCCATCAAATTGATGTCTCTCCAATTTAGAGACAAGGATGTTGTGTGGGACAGTGTCGAACGCTTTGCACAAATCCAGGTAGATGACATCAACAGCTCTACCCCTGTCCATCAGTTCTGCAGCCCCATCACAGAAGGCCACCAAATTGGTCTGGCAGGATTTCCCCTTAGTGAAGCCATGCTGGCTGTCACCAAGCACCTTGTTGTTTTTCATATGCCTTAGCATGCCTTCCAGGAGGATCTGCTCCAAGATTTTGCCAGGCACAGAGGTGAGACTGACTGGTCTGTAATTCCCCAGATATCCATTTTCCCCTTCTTGAAAATGGGGGTTATATTTCCCTTTTTCCAGTCGTTGGGAACTTCACCTGACTGCCATGATGTTTCAGATATGATGGACAGTGGCTTAGCAACTTCATTCGCCAGCTCCTTCAGGACCCGCAGATGGATTTCATGAGGTCCCACAGACTTGTGCACATTCAGGTTCTTAAGATGGTCTCGAACCAGATCCTCTCCTACAGTGGGGCCAAGGTCTTCATTCTCACAGTGCCTGCATCTGCCTTCCAAGACTTGGGTGGTGTGGTCAGAGCCTTTGTCAGTGAAGACGGAGGCAAAGAAATCATTCAGAATCTCAGCCTTCTCCAAATCCTGTGTAGCCAGTTCTCCCGAGGGCTTCCTGAGGGGGCCTACATTCTCCCTAGTCTGTTTTTTATTTGCTACATACCTGTAGAATCCCTTCCTGTTATCTTTAATACCTCTAGCCAAGTTTAATTCTAACTGGGCCTTAACTTTCCTAACCTGGTCCCTAGCTTCCCAGACAACATCCCTGTATTCTTCCCAGGCTGCCTCTCCTTGCTTTCACCTTTTATGAGCCTCTTTTTTTTCACTCTAAGTTTCCTCAGCAGCTCCTTATCCACCCAAGGAGGTCTCCTGGCCCTCCTGCTGCACTTCCTTCTAGTTGGGATGCAACACTCCTGAGCTTGTAGCAGGTGATCCTTGAATATCAACCAACAGTCTTGGCCTCCCTGCCCTCTAGGGCTATATCCTATGGAACCTTACTAAGCAGGTTCCTGAAGAGGCCAAAGTCTGCTCCCTTGAAGTCCAGAGCACTGAGCTTGCTGCACGCTCTTCTCACTGTCCTGAGGATCTCAAACTTGACCATCTCGTGATCGCTGCATCCAAGGCTGCCCTGGAGCGTCGCATTTCCAACCAGCCCTTCCCTGTTGGTGAGCACGAGGTCAAGCACGGCACCTCTCCTTGTCGGCTCCTCTATTACTTGCAGTAGGAAGTTGTCTTCCACACAGTTGAGGAACCTCCTGGACTGCTTGTGCCGGGCCATATCGTCCTTCCAGCAGATGTCAGGGTGGTTGAAGTCCCCCGTGAGAACAAGGCCCTGCAAGCGTGAGGCTGTTCCTATCTGTCTGTAGAGTGCTTCATCCACAGGTTCTCCTTGATCAGGCGCTCTGTAACAGATCCCCACAGTAATGTCTCCCATTGCTGTTCTCCCTTTAACCCTGACCCACAAACTCTCTGTGGACTGCTCACCTGTCCCCAGACAGAGTTCCATACTCTCCAGCCTATCCCTAACATAAAGGGCAACTCCCCCTCCCCACCTGCCAGGCCTGTCGTTTCTAAAGAGCCTGTAACCTTCCATTCCAACACTCCAGTCATAGGAGCCATCCCACCATGTTTCTGTGATGCCTATTACATCATACCTCTGTAGATGTGCACACATCTCTAATTCCTCTTGTTTGTTCCCCATACTATGGGTGTTTGTATAGAGGCATCTGAGCCGAGCTCCAAATGAAGCCGGCTCATTGGCTGGAGCAGCTGGAATATCTCTACATTGCTCCGAGCATTTATTATAGGTGCTGGCAAACCAACACATCTGGTTTAAAGCTTTCTTGACCAGCCTGGCAAGCCTCCTACCAAAACCGCTCAGACCAGCTCCACCAGCCCCCACTAGACCTGGCCTACAAACTTGGGTCCCGTGTTCAAGATACCCAAACCCCTGCCTATGGCACCACCATTCTAACTATTTATTAACCTGGCCAATCCTCCTAGCCTTTTTAGGGTCCTCCCCTTTATCCTGGAGAACTGACGAAAAGACTATCTGAGCTCCAGAGCCTCTAACCACCTCTCCCAGGGCTCTGTAGTCCTTCTTCTTTATGCTCTCCAGGCTACTTCTATCTGTATCTCTAGCACCCACATTGATCACTAGAAGTGGGGAATAGTGGGACTTACTAGAGCAGGCAGCCTCTCTGCAACATCCCTGATCCGTGCCCCTGGTAGGCAACACACCCCCCTTGAGACTGGGTCAGGCCAACAGATGGGTGCTTCTGTTCCTTTCAGAGTAGCCTACCACTACAACCCAGCGCTTTTTCCTGGCAGCACCAGTAGTGATCTTCTTTACCAGTGCACCAATTCATGGTGCGAGTGTGTTTCCTCATCAGCCCCCCTGCAGGACAGCAAAGAGGTTCTGGGTGGGGAGAACACATATAGGAGGAAGCCCCTTGCTTTTAATTGTCCTCTTCCTTCTTTTTTTGTTGGTGACTTTAATTTAATCAGAAACTTGAAATAATTAAAATACTCTTGACATCCATCAATCTCTAGACACATATAACTGTAAAACTTAATTGTTTAAATATCTAATTAATATATATACAACTGCTGTCCAGTAAAGGTTGTTTCTTGGTCTACCTCTTACTGAAGACACGCTGAGCAGAACTGTGGGGAACTAGATTCATTCATAGCTAGTTTTGATGAAGAAATCAGCACAATAAGTACATCATGACATTTCATGTGCTAGCTATATCTCACCTTTTTAAGGTGAGACACAGATACCATATACCTGTTTCATATATTGCCAGTCCTCCCATGGGAGGGGGGAAGAGCTGCAGACAGAGAGAAAAGTATCTAAATCTTAATGCAACCACAAAATCACTTTCTCAGCTCTTGAGAGCATGAATTGCCCTCATTCATCTCAACTGACTTTCAGTTCTTAAGCTTAATTATGATGTATAACACGCAGACTTATTGTGTTTGCAACTGTTGGTCATCTTGCGCACTCCCAGCAATTGTGCAAGTGCCAATCAAGTGACTTTATTGCACCACTTGCCAAACAACAGGCAAAATAGCTACAGATCTACCAGCTCTTGGCACGTGTTATTCCTGTGTAAAATCTGCTTGTAGATTAGTTACCATCCATGAACAGCAGTATAAACCTTTCTCTATAATTACCAGAGGCTCCTCTGTGGATTGAGGGTAGTATATGGCCCTAACTCGTACACCCAGCCCATTAAATAAAGCAAAACAAAGCAGACAGTCCTGATAACTCTGGATTGAGTGGCAATAAAATTAAGCCCTAAATGCTAATACCTTTATCTTGCAGGATGAACATATTGTCAGAACACAGTGCCAGTGTAGAGGAAATAAGATGTTAACATTTGTAAATATAATGTGAAAGAGGCTAACACTTTCTATTACTGCAAATATCACAGAATATAATTAAGGCATGGTGCATTTCAGGCACTAGGGAGAGATGATCCAGAGTTCAGCAGGGAGAAGATGCTGAATCATTTAGCCACTCACTTTGTGATTCCTTAACATTTCTGTTTCACCGGTTAAGTCTCACTCTTCTTGACTCTTTTTAAGTTAGTGGTTTTGTGCGTTTGGACAAATGGCTCCAAAAAAGAAACAAGGTGGGTTTTCTTTCCTGCAGACATGAGTAAGCTTATAGGAGCCCCTGTTCAATAGGTTCTTTTGTTTCCCCTTCTACATTACGCAGACAGTCCCTTGCACGTCATGGTCACTCCATGCTGCTTATCATGCTGTACTCTTTCTGAAGTCCTTTTCTATGTCTCCTTTCCCCCTCTCTCTTCCACACCAGGATCACTTATCCAGGACTCAAAGTACATATGCTTCAGTAACCTCCACATCTCCGCCACTCTTCACTGTTCTCTGTCCTCCAGACTGCAATCTAACCTGCCACCAAACTTCAAATTGTTTCAGCATACATGTTTAAAACACCTTTAAAAACCAAAATAAACAAAAACCAACACAAAAAAAAACAAAACACACAAAATATTCCCCAAAATCCACAACAAAACAAAACAAAAACCTCTGCTTCATACTGAACCCTAACCTCTTAATGTCTATTCAGTTTTTTTTGTCTCCATTATCAGACAAAATAAGACAGCCAAGCCTTGAATAAAAAGCAGATCAGTTTAACTTATTGACACTATACTGACAATTTAAACTTTGCTCTAACATTTTAGAAAACCTGTAATCCCCTCTCCATGAATTTCCAAATCCCTATCTTCCTCCAACCCATTTCACCAACAAAGCAACCAACCTTTTAAAGACACAGACAACAGAGAATAAATCTTGAATTTCAAAGTAATTTGAAGTAATTTGAAAAAAAAAACCCACCTTAACTCTCTTGTTTTTTTTTGTAAAGTTAACCTTTTCATGTTCTCAGAATTATTGTAGATCCACCTCTTTTTATGAAGTGGGATTAAATGCATCACAAAAGCTTTCAAAGAACATCCTTTCACCAACTGTTTTTTGTTGTGAGAAAATGATTGAGCAATCCATATCAATATAAAAAAATATCTCTTCAGTCTACAGATAGAGATACATAGAGAAGACATGGTGATACACAAAATGCTTCTTTCAGATGTTAAAGCTCTCCTGTTACTTATCTCTAACTTGTAAACTTTACTATACTCATAAATCTGAATACCACTCAAGACTACTGCAAGAAAAGAAGAATCAACAAATCAACAAAATCAACAAAAAGAAGAATCAACTATCTCCATCTTTCCTGTATTAGAAACACCACCAACATACATAGTTATTAATTATTTAAAATAAATTAAAACCTTGATAGCCAAAATCAAAGGCTCCATTATGAACAATTGTAACTGAAACAGATATAATAATAAATAATAGAAAATAAGTCTAAGACAGACACAAAACCACCTAATACCATAAATCATCCGATACATACTGAATAGCTATTACTAACAGATCTCCACAGTTGACAATGACCAATGTACAAACTGACAAGTCTCTCATATCTAATTACTCCCAAAATAAAATAAAAGTTATATTAAAAAAGAGGGTTGCAACTACAGAAGAAAAACCTTTCCCAAAGCACCAGCCAGAACCCGAGGCTCATGATGGGAATTTTTTTGGCAAAGTTAAACAAAAGGCAGTGGAGAGTAACATATTCACCATCTCTGGAAGGGAGCTGGCAGGACCAATCATCAGCAACGTGAGAATTCTAACACATGATGGAAGAGGGCAACTGTACACATGTACACATGCACACACACTGCAGAGGATTACTAAATTAATTAGAGAGACAAGTGAAAAAATAACGTGAAATTCAGAATTTGCTCAATAATACGGAATGGTGCTACTGGCATATTTTTACCATTGGCAATAAGAGAGGAGGAACAGCTAGCTCTGGTAGGAGCAAGTGCATTATGATACAACACAACATGAGCATTATAAAATGCGAGATGAATCTCAAGCCCAGAGGCTCTTTAGCACCACTCCAAATCACAACTCTCTGCCTTCATTTTTCTTCTTTGTTACCATTCCACTTCTCCCAGTACTTCTGACTTGATTAACCCTTTTTTCTCTTTCTTGTCTTTTACTTTCCTATGGCATCATATCAGATGCCTTAAAAAGCATGAGAGTAATAACAGCAGAGATTATAGATTCAGGGGTCACATTTTCTGAATTACTCTGATGCTGTGAAGCTCCAGTTGTTTCTGATAAGAAATGTTATCATTTCATTGGCACCTTTAAAATCTGGCCCCTGATTAAAAGTTACAAAAATCATAAATCCTAACCTGCTTTGAATGGTCTGAATTCAAGTGCTGTGAATTTGTTTTTCCTTTAAGTAACTTTCCTCAGAAATTCAAGTAAAAGGAGCCTGAAACACACTTCCTGAAATGCAAGCTTCATTTTAGCTTTTTGGGAATTAGAAAAGGTAACAGTTGCATACTATGCCTAACTTTTTGCATTCCTTTCTGGAATAGGGAGTTCTGTTGTGCAGTTTAACCACTTACGGCTTTCTCATTAACCTGGTCTGAAGTTATGAAATCGATTTTCAAGAGCTTTTTTGGTCTTTCTACAAACCTGGATTAGGATCACTGAACTTTCCACACAGTACATATAATGTGCTACCTGAATGTGTGCAGCAGTAACATATGGTACAGTTGGTTATAACTATTTTACCATCTGTTCTATCTGAACCCTAACCTTGATAATCCCGTTCAGCTTTTCTTGATAACTGCCGCAGTTCTTAAGATTTTGGCTTCTACTTAACCTTGTAAAATTAAATTGCAGCAAAATGCACAGCTGGATTATACGCTGCTCTTCAGACGCCTTTGCTGCTCCCCAGGTGACTTAATTTGGTCAGGGTCTTAAATACAGAATCCCTACAAAATCACAGTAGTCTTTTCTTTTTTTTGTTTGTTTGTTTGTTTTTCCAGCTAGTAAGACAAACAACAACCAGAACATTCCTTATTCTGAAAAACATTGCTCAAGATCCTGCTATATTCTTTACATATTCATTTATAAAGCACTTGGTTTTCATTATGCAGTGCATCACCTTCAATGGAACTACAGTGGACTCTCCTTTCCGAGAGCAAACTTCCAAATTTTCAGCCATGCTCCCCACAGTGCTTGACTCAGTCTCTAATCAACTCACACTATGAAACACCATTACCATAACACCTTACCATCTTCCTAACTCTGCATACTCATAAACAGTAGCATCATACTGAAAAATAAAATGCCAATTTTATGGCAATATACATTAAATCCTCTCTAAAGTTCAGAAACCCAGACAGATTATGTAAATTGAGAGAGGACCTTTAGCAATTCTGTAATTACTGGTGGTGGGGTTGATTCTGTGTTTTGTTTTTTTAAGACTTGCATGCCATGTCATCAACCGCTATTTCATATAGATGTTGGAATTCAAAAGTCTAAGCTTTAAACTCTATGGATTGCCAGAACAGCTCATCTAGTGTACTGCTTTCAAATATAATGTCTTTCTTGTTTACAAAAACTCACAGGATAGCTACATAGTAATTAAAATCCATGAAAGGCCATGGCTTTAGTGTAATTTATACATACCCATACAAAACTACTATGTACACACAGACATATGGAAAACAAATACATATTTAATAAATACTGATGATAGCCACAAGACTATATACACCTCTAGTTTTTATTATATGTAAATAAAGGATTACCACCTGACAGTACTAGTTCTTATGGATGACGAAATTGAAGAAAGAATCAAATATGGCTATTACCAATTACTGTTTTACAATATCTAGATTCAACTCCAAATATTAAATCATAACAGCCCAGTAAACTTCTCTGACTCATTATCAAATGAACCAGACTGTAATGCCTACACAATGTAAGCTACACTTGTAAAGAATACCTTTGTAAAATGATTCAACTTTTAAAATTAGTCCCTTCTCATTAAAAGTACTCGTATCTTCTCCATTTTGAAACACCGTATCATTTCTACAAGCATTTTCCCTTCTGATTTCTGTTTAGTATCTGGACAAAACAGGAATTCAATTTTCTGAATGTGTGAAATCAGTTCATGAGATATAATTTTGCTTTTTCACACATGAGTAGTTTAAATATGTTATTCAATGTTATCTTGAGGCATAAACATAAGGCATATAAGTTAGAGAAGTCAAAACTACATACTAGTCTGCTACCTCAAATGTATTTCAAAATATGCATCTGAAGGGTATCATAGAAACTATGCTGAATTTAGTTGTAATCCAGGTCTATTCTACAAATAGCATACGGTGACTATAGAGTCCCTGAATATACATATATAATTCCATACATATTTTCCAGCTACACAAAAGCATCTGTATTTTATAGCCATACTTGGGGGAAGGGAGAAGTACTTCTTTTCTTTTGGAGTCTATGCTAAAACAGCCTCCTTCTTCCCTATACAATGCAAGAGAAATAAAAGCTTTAATGTGTAACAACTAGAGTTTACACTTCACCTTTCCACTACAAATACATAAGGACTTAAGCTCAGCTCCCCCACCCCCCTCCTCCCAATTTTCTTTTGCATTCAAATATTTCCACCTCTGCATAAAAATGACTTTTATTATGCCGTTTCACAGACTTTCCTATGTTGGCACCCCAGGAGCTAATTCTGATTCACAAAACAAAAACATCTAATTACCCCAGCTGCATAATTCATTGGTCCATAAATAAAGTTGGCCAACCCATGATCTTATCTGACAGACTCTGGGGAGCACTTGTGGGAATCTCACTATGGGAGAAACACTGGTCAGGGGTGGCGGCAGCCGCTGGGCTTTACAAACAGAGGTCAAGTGCTCCACTTGAGTGTCTTGGTCTCACCAAGGAGAAGGAGGACAAAGGAGAGGATGCTGCTTTGCAACCTGGAACCTGTACACTTGCAGGCAGTTAGTCTGTCTTTGGTTGATCAGCCTGTCTGCAGGTAGATCATTTAACGAGAGGTTTCTACCTGAGCTGTGATCCTCCACAGCTTCACGCACTGCAATAAGCTATATGCACTTTGTGATTAACTGAATTGCAGTAGTGGTGAGCAAGAGAAAATACCTGAATTGGCAATACTGTAAGTATATACTACAGGTTTGCTTCAATTGCATCGAGAGACAAGACTGTAATTTGAAAATAAGACACTGCTCAGAAGACAGAAACGAAACCCACTTATTGAATATTCCTTACTTTGCATCTATTTTTCCTACAAGGCTGATGAAAAGCTATATACGTTCACAATATCCTGGCAAACTTCCCAGCAGAAACAGAAACCTTTTACACTGTCTGAAAAGAATTTCTGCAGGACCTTTTATTATTGCTTGTTTAATTTACCAGAGCTGCTCTTAAGTTCCATCTAACCTTTGAAAAACAGCATCCTGTTTGTTTTCATGATCAAGTATTTGCAATTCACTGAATTAAAAATGAAGAGGAGACCTGGGTGACTTGGTGCCAGTAAAACACCTTATGGTCTCCCATGAATTCCACATGGAAAGAAGTAATATTTAAGAGAACTATGAATTGGGCATTTTGTTGGTGTAACATTTTATTACACAATAAAGACTAGGCCAGAAAACATTTCAATTCTCAACCATGGTTTTTTTCTGTGTTGAACAAACATGAGCGGCAGAGAGACGCATCAACGCAGTAGCTAAGGCACTATTCATCTTCCAAATCCCACACCCAGGCTGGCACCACTTGGCAACAGACTCTTTCTCACTAGAAATGTCATCATGGAGCTGGGAAACCTCCTTGCCAAATATGTTTTTGAAACAGATGTATTTTTGCTAAACATTTTATTCTTTGACAAAAACGTATTTTGAGAGAGAAAGTTTCATCGCAATTTTTTTTCACCAGCTACAATAACAAGAAGTCAGACTTTTAGGGCCTAAGTGGAGAAAGTTGCTTGGACTGTGCCTCGTTGATATAGAGAGGAGGCCTTCCTGGCTAAAGCAATGACTATTACTGCAATGGGTATATATGTCTATTATCCATTGCTCTGTCCTGGTTTACCTGTGTTTACCGTAAAATAATATGCTACAGGTCCCTTCTGACTGTGGCATTCAGAGCAAGGCTAAAGATGGGACCAAAATTTGCCTCATCCTCTTCAGCTGCTCTTCACAGCTATGTCTGAAGAACTGCTTCACGTATTTAAGTAGTAATTAACAACAGAAATGTTTAGAATAAACGAGTAAGGACAGGACATTTGAAAAAGAGTTAACAGATGTCCTTAAAATTGCTGCTGGCCTAATAACATTGCTGCAGTAATTTATGTGATGTGCAGTTTATTTAGCTGCTGCAAACATACAGGGTTATAATAATCATAAGCAGGTTGCATAAAGCACAATACATCCTGGATGCTTAACACAGTGTTAAAAATAATCCCAGAAACATCATGCCTTAAAGATATTACATGTGCAATATCTTCTACAACCTGTGAAAAGCTAGCCAGAAAGCATCTTTCAGGCTTAAAAAAATTATTAAAAAATATAAAACCCCAGATTCGAGAACTGTTTTACGGATAATTTTGCCTATATTTTGGGATAGCAAACATTCAGTTCAAACATCAGATCCTGGCATACTTCAGTAAGCTATCAGCACAGCAGTGCTGCCTTTTTTTCCTTTGAAAAATGAAAGAATTAAATTCAAAACAAACAATTTCAATTTAACACCAAACTACAGGATAACCAATCTTAAAAATGTCAAATTGTAATGGATCTTAATACCCATATAAAACACAAAAATAGTGGCATTGTTCCTTGGTAATGCATAGCAACCTTACAGAATTTCAGTGAAGGAGAAAGAAGGGAAAAACACCTTATTACTTCTAACTCCTGCGAGCCATTTTGGTCTCCAAAGGTTTTAGACTGCCTCAGGCCATGTGTCTGCAGTGTTTCGGGAAATGACTTGCCTTCGCACGAACACTGCTATGTTCTGCAGCACTGCTGCCCCCCAGCATCCCCGCTCAATTTCTATTTAACTCTTCCTTACCTGTATCAGCCTTTTTCCCCCTTTTCTGCAGCAAGATTTCAGAAGAGTTTTGCTTAAAAAAGGGAAAAACACACACAAAGCCACAAACCAAAACCCCTCTTCCTTTTCCTGACAACTTTTCTTAGAAGCAAACAGGACCAGAATTTATAAATCCTTGAGAGAAAACAGAAATCAATTCTAAACTAAAATATTTGGAATCAAAACTATTTTAGCTGGCAATCATCATGGAGCTTTGAAGTCTGATATTGTTCAAATGTTTGTCTGGTTTACCCCAGTTAACAGCAAATAGGTAGACAACAAAAAATCATCAATATACCCATAAAAACAATGGCACTACTAAAATCCTTCACCTATCAGTGTATTTAGATTTTTAATTACATTCTCAGCACCACATTACAGATTATGATTAAGTCCTTCGATAAGGCCTCAAAACTATTAACTGTTTTGTCTTAGCAGCAGTGTATCAGAATAGGAAATAACCTATCTAATATAGAAGGAAAGAGAAAGACTTAATCCTCCCTATATTTTTTTAAACTCACTTAGAGATGTTTTGTGCTTCCCTCTGTTTTCTGTAAAGATTCAAGGCAATGCACTGTGAGCTATTTTGCTTGACAGCTTTTTTAAAAACTTCTCCAAAATTCTTAGCCAAGGTCACTACTGATTGACTCAAAATATGATGGTGTATGAGGCTACTAAAATATTCTGTTCATCTCAGAGGTTTAGTTAAGCAGCTCTAACTAAGAGGAAAATCAGTATAATACTTCACAGTGAGGAAGAAAATGGAAGTATAGCAGTTAAGTGGTTAATGCAATTCCTAAGTGTTCAGCAATCATTGCAATTTAGTGCCATTTCGATTATTACACAATAAACAGACCATGTTGTCTGGAAGCAAATTTTTATGAGTATAGCTGAAGGGGTTGCAACTTATTTAGCTGCTGAAACTCTAAGGGAAAGAACATTTCTGAATGCTAACACTACAGATCAGAAATATACAGGTACACTAGAAAGGTTATTTTTAGGTCACTACTATGGTAACTAACCACACTGACCTTTAAAATTAGTATGCAGTTCAAGAAAAATGAAGTTCAGTAAAATGTTCTTTAAACAGGATCACTTTAATAAACAATATTGCACATCCTTACAGAACAATGCTGTCACTTTTTACAGCTATTAATTTTACTTCTGTATCGCAGCATCATAATATAATGTATAAGGATATCATGATGTAGAACTGACTAGGAAAAAACATGCAAACACCCAGAAAATTGTTAAACTATTATTAATTTATGTTCAAAGAACTGAAAAAAAAAAAAAAAATAATAGCTGTATTTATTTTTGCCATTTATTTCACAAAACAAAATTGATAGCTGGAGATGGTCAGTTTTTCATATTATGTGAAGTCATGGAAACATTAGTAACTGGAATACCTAAAATCAACCTACTTTGTCTCATTTTGTTAAAATACAGAATTTTAAGTGGATTTCAAAAGCAAATCTAGTTCTGCAATTTATACATTCAAACACGAATAAGTGAGAGTGGTGTTCAGGACAGATGAGACAAATAGCTTGAAATTAAAAGTGTATGGCTAATGCCGCACGGACTCAATAAACGAAACAACATTGTGAACAGAGTACCATTAGTGCCAATGTACTAATGTTTACTTAGACTAAACATCAATTAGAATCATGGTTTTAATAAATAATATATTATGTGTCAGTCCATTAGGTAAGAAATGGAAACCAAATTTTGGCTGGTCATAAAGGTGTGCTGCTGGCAGTTCAACAAAACCACCATTACTGAGAATATATTAACAAGTAGTATGCTGAAACTTGGAACGATCCAATTACCCTGTCAACTTAGAATCACCAAACACAGAACACAACTGCTCTAATTTCATTGATATTAGTCTCAGACATATTTGAAACAGTTTATAATGCTATATCAAATGGCTGACTGTAAACCAGATATATACTTAGAAAATATTATATATACACACACACATACATGTCTAAGTGTGTGCATACAGGAAAATACACAAGCATTTCAGTAGAGGTTATATTATAGACCTTTTTTCAAACTGCAGCTCTTTCAGAAGAACAAAAAATGAATTTTAAAAAGGGAAAATTATACCTGTATTTTCCAAGACTCAATATGCTTCTGAGTAACACTGCTCTTGAAGTGACTTTTAAATGGCTGGATCACAATTTCTATGAAAAAGGGGAAAAAAAATCTCTACAGCTACTGGGATTCTGGGTCACCAGTACATTTTTCCTGTGATCCCTGAATACTGTATTATACCTACACTTCTTTGTTCGTCACAGACAGGATAGATGGATGCTGGTCAATCAGTAACTATATCAACCTTTAAGTCCCATCTAAAAATGAGCTCTGTTACAATATATGCCCTACAAAGACACAGCAAGAACAGGCACAATTAGCAGTCTGGAAAAAAAAAAAAAAAAAAAGGATGATAAGCTGTTCTGATGTCTCTACAACCAGGGAACCTCAGTACAGCCATAGGAGTGAGCTGGTCCACTTCCCAGGGCCACCCAGGAAGCTGCAACTCATGGCAAGTGGATACAAAACTGTGTCAAGGACTATAAACATGGATAAAAGAACTAATCTTACAGATGCTGGATTGAATGTTAATGTAAATGTTTTCCAGGTTAAAAATTAAATTGAGAAAGCACAGAAATATGCATCTAATCTGTCCATGTTTTTAACCATGCACCCAAGGCAAGCTGATTCCTCTCCAATGGTGCTGATGGAGCTACACTAGCAGCCACACTCCCTGACGTTGTTTTTTCTTTCTAATAGTTACAATACCTTTTCTTACTAAAATAAAAAATGAAGCAGTCTATAAACATGTAGTGACATGGGAACGGGGTCTTGTTTCCAAAAATGTAACACATAATCCTCAACTTCACTTTTCTGAAAATTTAAGACCCACTGGTTAGCCTCCCCCTCTCTGTGCGCTAATTCTGCTGATAGTAAATAATCAAAATTGTCATTTTTTGAAAGCCAACCAAGTCTCTAAGCATTCTTCTTGACATCTTTTCAGCCAAGATTGCTTTTAGCTGTTGGCCACTGAATGAGCTTATTTAAGGAATGGAAGGTTGCAAGTGTGCCAGCCAGATGAGCATGCTAAGCAGAAAGGGAACAAGCTAACACAACAGGTAGAATGCCTATATGGAAAAGATTTCCGCCAAATAAGTCTCTCATCAGCAAAGACCACCGGCAAAGACATTTTTTCTGCTGTACTGCATATGCTGCAATCTCCAGATTTATGTTAAAAGAGATCCAGGTTCTGACAGGTTATTTTTCATTTTTCTACCTGACTGGTATTTACACAAACCCAAATTTCAGTTAAAACAAAACAAAACAAAACAAATACTCATGTACGTAGTCATTTAGAAGTAAGGTTCTACCAATATCACGTTTTCCAGTCTGACATAAGAGAAACATGAAGCAAAAATAATTACTGTCTGACTCTAGAAGAAACAATGGTGATTAACTACACAGATTTAGCTTTAAAATACAGATTTCACTGCAATACCATCACCACATACAAGTATCCAGCTTTAAAAAGAGGTTGCTAATTCAAACGAGACAGTGGAGGGAGGGTTTGGGTGCATAAACATATATTCTTTTCATCTATTTAGTCTGCAAATCTACTTAAAATACAGTAAAATGAGGCAGCTCTAAAGACAGAAATATAAGACTGTCAAATGAACAAACTTTTTCACTCTGCAGTTTTTATTTTATTATTAGATGCTATTCCTAACTTGTTAAAATTGATCAAATAGAAAGCTGTGAATAGAGAAAAAATTAAGCCAACTAGAAAAGTGTGACTTGGATTTAATATTTTATAATTGCCAAGGGACATACTGAGATCAATGAATTTTTGCCCGAGATGAACGTCAGAAAGAGATGTACTTCAGTCTTTTAGGGAACATTGGTCTATTTAATTCTTGTGTCTGATGCATGTGAAATATGCCTGTCTTGGCCTTCTTTCTTGCCTTAAGGCCATGCTGAAGGCAGACATTACCACTTTTAATAGGCCGCCATCTGAGGAATGGCAAGGGATCCAATAACCCATCGACTCTAATGGATTTGCCTGTTTATTCACTTACACCTTTTTTGCAGCTAATTTTAGTTTTGCATGCTGAGTTGTTTCACTTTAAATTAAATGAATAGAAACAAAGGGGAAAAGACTGTGCAGCTAATAAACCGTGATTATTTTCGAAGTTCTTCGCAACAGGATTCTCCATATACTAAGGTATATCACTTGAGAACAGATTCACTGCTGCGATTTCCACTTGTTGTCAGCATTAACAAAGCTTCTTTTAAATTTAGTGAGACAAAAAGTAGGTTATTATAAACTCTTGCTTACAATGTACTAATGATTTGCAGCAGTCTAAAGTATCCAGATTCAAATCATTATGAAGGCTGTGAGCATCTTCAAAGAATAATACAGGTAAAGTGAACGACTGTACAGTATTATCACCAACAAAAATAGCATACAGTTTAACCCTTCACCCCTTTGCGGATCATATGTATCACTTCATGCACTACTTTCAAACCAAACAGAGACCCTCTAGATACAAAGGAACTCTGAGTAGTAAAAAATTTCACTGCATTTGATCCTTAGGAAAAATATACATTACAGGCTAAAACTTATTAGGGGATGTAATCTCTGTATTAATATTTCGTTACTCTACAGAAAAGTTCTTCCTCCTTTTCGCTGGGAGAGCCTCTTGCACATCACCCTCCACAGCTTTCTGGTCTACTGTTCATTAACCTCTTTCCAGACCCATCCCTTCGGGAAGGCTGAAAAGAAACTACTCAGGGTCTATACCTGCAAGCCTGAGCTTCTTCTTCCGGTAACACCTTTTTTGTAACAGCCTTTGTTACAAAGAAGCCTCTTATCCAAATCTGGTTGAATCTCACGGTCCCCAGAGCTCCCCGGTCTCCATCAGTTAGGAGAGCAGTGGATAACGACCAGGTGTCACCTGCTGACGACAGATCATTCACTGAAGCTGTCAGGAGCCTTTGTGTCCCCACCCCGGGGGAATGCATCCCTTCTGGGTACCCCAGCAGCCTTTTGACAATTGCCTGCCCTGAGGAAATCGGTGTCGCCTTTCTGGCGGCAAGTAACCAAATCCAGTCAGGAGTCACCTTTTTTTTTTTAATCCTTTTTTTTTTTTTTTTTTTTTTTAAGGAATAAAAATAATACAGCTTCTACTGCTGGAAAGAAGTAGACTGAGACCAAGCTCGGTCTCAGAGGTAACCAAAATACAGCACCTCCGGGGTCACCGCAGAAACAACTCCTGAACTGTGTCAATCCTCCTAGATTCCTACTTCACTGGTGTAAAAAACTTTTCTATAATGAAATTGCATAAAATGCAGCAGCACTTGGTCTTCTGTTTCCTCTTCGTGACAGAAATCTAAGTGTGTGATGCCTACAAAAGATAGTATGCTATAAGGCTTGTTGGGCAAATGGCAGGAATATGAGCCAACACTTGCCAGCCGCAACTCCATGCAGCTCTGTGCCACAGCTGCCAGGGAAAGTGAAGGTGCATGCAAAGATGCAGCAAGTTGCTTGCAGTTAGAGGGGGACCTGTGAACCCCTTCATTTAGAAAACCACACTTTATTAGGACTCTTCTGCTCCTGTAACACAGTATCTGCAGCACTAAACTGCAGTAAAATAACGTAAAACCTCTCTGTTTTTAGAGAAACAGAACAAAAAAGGGCCCGTACCATTTAGAAGGGACCAGAGTGATACCAATTGCTAATGCAGAAGGAAAGCAAAGCAGTTACAAGCAAGCATGTTTTGGTTGGTTGTTTTTTTTGTTTTTTTGTTTCTCTCTAGCTGGTTATGTTTTCTTTTAAGGGATTACTATGAACCTGGCATCTCCTTGTTTTTGCCACAGATTCACCTCCTTTTATACCATTTGCTGATCTTTTACAGATTCTTTAATAACACGATATGACATGGAATCAACTCAGAAGCTTTACCAGGGCTTTTGGGCTGGATTTGAGGCTTGGTTTATTGTCACTCAGTGGCTTACCAGACACAGAAGTATGTATTTGAAAGGACGATCCACCCATCGTGAGAATTAGTATCTTAGATTCACATTCATTTTATTGCTAGTGAATCTGTTTTCTCTCAGAATTGAGACTGAAATGGGAGACCTTTTTTCTGACACAAAGCCCTTAAACAAGAACTAAAACTAAGGCTCCTCAAATAATTTCAAACAGATCTACATATCTAAAGCATATATCTGTTTATGAGATGAATATTTTTTGATAGTTACAAATTCAGCTTTCCTTCTAAAATGTTAACTCAGGCCTATTACTTAAATGTCTCTAAACCACCCAAACTAATAGAACATTCTACAAGCCCACAGACAAGTTAAAATAATCTGTCTGCTTCAGATAATGTTTACATGAATCTGCAAAATAGGAGAAGTTACATAGCAGCAGAATATTTTTTTTTCCCCCAAATTGTATTTGTAGACCTGGATACTAACTCCCAGACACAGTGTGGAAAGAAAAATGGGAACAACAGACTGAAGTTGGGATTGATTTACTTCATTAGCTGGGATTACAAGTTTAACTTACAAACCAGAGGTCAAAATTTCTCATTAACAAGGGGGCCATGAATAGCTGCAGGGCTTGGTTCAAGAGGAGACCACTCTTATTACTAACTACACATTTCAATCTGTCTTTGATGTTCTCCTTCTACCCTCCTCCCTTTTATTTTTTGGCAGAGGAGTTGATTTTAATTGTAGCTATACAACACAGCTCAGTTTGCCTGAGAGCCAGCCTCCACATCTGCAGTGAGTGCAGTTCTAGTGATATTGGGTGCAGTCCATAGCTTAGGGCTAATTTTAATGGCTCCCCTTTTCATACAAGGCTCAGATTGTTTTCCACGTGATTCCTGTTAATTTAGCTGCAGGAAAGGGCATCAGTTTTCCTTGTGAGTTTCTGATCCATACTTCTAAAACTAGGTGAAATGTATTAAGAAAGAAAAATGATCACAAAATAAGAGATACAATTTTTCTACTATCTCTTTAAATTGATAAAGCAAGTAATCTCACTATTTTAATAGCCAAAAGAGAAATATAAGATACAAACAGCATTTTTCTTATGTCTGTATTTGGTAAGCCTTCAATTGATGAAATGCTGTAAAGAAGCTTGTGAAATCTCTAACAATGTTAAAAGAGGTTAAAAGAGGAATTCTTAAACATCTGTATATTGCACATTTTCAAAATATACAAACTCAAACAAAGATTTCACAGTATGTTTCTCAAAGCAAGGAAGATTTGTGTGCATTATGGCAGCAGATTGTGTAGTGCACCATCAAATAATGAACTATTTAGTGCATATTTTCTATTTTTGATGAACAGAACTGAAATAACTAAATAGTCAAAGGCAGAGTACTGAAACAGATGAAGAGTGCTCATTCCACAGGACCTACTACAGTTTTTACATGAAAACATGCCACTGATGCTGGTTATACAGCTGAAATTTTCATATATTACATATAGTTAAAATCATAATCAAATTTGTCTCCACAATCGAAGTTATACTCTATATAGTTGTAACTGCCTTTAAGCACTGCAAAATTCAAAAACCCTGAAAAACTGAGCATAGTCAAATTTTACGTTTTGAAAATGACACAGGTATCATTTTTTGCAGAAATACAGTGTGATTGATAGCATTTTTTCATAATTTAAATGTAGAAAAAAATTGCTATGGTAATGGTTACTGAAAAGATTTTTCATAGATATACAGCGTCTCCTTTTTGTTTATACACACCTATTTTGACTACGAAGAGATATCATCTCCAACTTCATACCTATTTATTATAGCAATGAAAGACAATTTTGCACATGGTAAATTCATACAGGCTTATGATGCAAAACCCTAAGGTGAAAAGACAGGAACAATTAGGTAGGTAATCTTAAGTGAGGACCAAGACAAATTTCTATTTATTCCAATAGCCAAAAATCCTGTCTATTATGCAGATCTGTTCTATGTTTCCCGTTTTCTACTGGGCCAGTTTTCACTCACATGTAGTAACACTTGAGGGTAGCATATATTAAATCACTTTGTTTTACTTGTTTATATTAGCAGTTGCTGTTAACACTCCATTTTCCAAGTTCTTCCAGTTGCCAGCCAGTGTTAAAGCATTAGAAAGTGTGCTTTTAATTCACATTTGGAGCCAAGTATTAACTTTTTTTGGTGGCCAAGAGTCTCCTTTTGTGCAAGTCTTCTATTACTAGTTTGTAACTAATCTGCTCAACAGAACTTTATAAAGACCCTTTGTTTGCTCCTGGAACCAGGATTTAGGGAGATACAAGGCGAGGCAGCCTCAGTGGGCTATCAGTTTCATTCCTGTTGGCAGCACAGGTCAAGGCACTGGCCACGACTTCCAGTCACCTTTACAAAATCTGCTAAAGCGTCAGTAAGGTCTTATCAACACGGGGTGCAACAGCTACCTTCAAGTTTCAACAGGGGGTTATCTTAACAACTAGACATCTTTAGAAGGTCATTACCGCAGTCTAATTTCAAACTGGCACCAAAATGAAGGGTTGTCTTTGTGCAGGATTAATTTAAAAACCTCAGGATTTGATGTCAGTGGGAAATAACCAGCGTGGGACTCATAATGCTGCCTTCTCCTGCTTCTGGCCAGCACCTAGGGCTAATTTCTTAGGAGATGAAAACTATGACAAGCCCTTCAGTTAAGCTGAAAGCAGGCAGCAGTCCAGTAACACCCACAGGCCTCAGAGGCATCCTGTGACCCCCTTAGAAAAGTCACATTCACTTTGCTCTTGAGAAAGGAAAAATAATGCTAGAGGCATTTTGTTTTAAACCATGTGAAATAAGGAAATGTGAGGATGTGAAAATGAAGTGAAAAAAGTTAGAATTCATTTCCTCCCTTTGCAATGGCTTAGAAGCAAAACTGGTTCATTTTGAAAGTGTGTGTAAAAATCTGATACATTCACCAGTAGGCAGTGACTACAAAATGCTTAAGGTAAAATATGTAAATATGTAAAATAATCTCTTGAAAACCATCTCCTTTTGTGCTCGAAAGCATTTGGTAAAAGCATCTTTATTTCTCAGCAGCATTAATAGACAGTCAGGAAGAAAAGTTACTTCTTGTCAAAACAAAAAAATAACAACAGAATTCAAGGTGCTAGAAAAATATTTTGAAACAAATCTGCCAAGTACTGAAAGGGAAGAAAATTAATGCGTAAATTCCTTGGATGACTTCTGCCCTTTTAGTATTAATCTGAATAATAATAAAGGAACATGTAAATTACTCTCAACATTTTAAAGGGGTTATTTTAACTATCATAGACTTAAGGCAAACCTAATCTGCCAAGTCTTCACTCTCATTTCACTCTAAAACTGTGCCTCACTTTTTTACTCCTATTATGCCTTTTAACTAAGTTAAGGCTTTTTATCTCCTCCTTAAGCAGATCCAATCTCACTTCCTTGTTCATACTAAAGACGTCTACACAAATGTACATTCAGCCTGTTTATTACTTGCTACAGACAGCTAATCTTCTTCCAAAATACCCTCCTTAATAAAAGGTTACACTTTGAGTAAAGGTACACTTTAGAATGCTTAAATTAAGAGTATGTGAATACTTAAAATTTTTATCCTTTGTCCTAAATTCTTGAGCTGTACTATCGACCATATAATCAAAACCAAGCAACAGAGAATTCATGAACATTGACACATCTTTCAGAAAATGCTTCACAAGTGAGGTCTCAATTACAGAAAATGAAATCCAGCATTAAAAAAAAATTGCCTTGACTTTTTTTGCTTATTTGAAGAAAAAGGAGAATAGGTAAGGAAAAGCTCAGGTAAGGAACATGCAAGGAAGAAGACAGAAAACAACAGCAAAAGATGGGAATCTTCAGTTACTGCAACACACAGGTATGGAATGTTCTTTCTAGAATAAGACTGCTGGGAACTGGCTGGAAAAATTCATATGGCATCAGACTCCAACACAGTAATGTAACTACATAAACACCTACACTAAAAAGGAAATAGCAGTAAATTTTAATTATTTTGAGACATGACAGAATATATACAGTCTATTTTCTTGAAAAAAAAATCTTTCAAATTAAAAATTTTCCAACATGAATAATAATAAATCATAAAATAAAGTATTTGTAGTATCTGAGCCCCAAAGCCAGGCTGTCCCATGTTCATTTATGGACAGACAGACACTTTACTATGCTGTCAAAAACTTCTTACTATCACCCGAGAATCAACACTATGAGAAGTTGAAAGGAAATTTGAGAAGTTGTTAATGCCAAAGAATGACATATCCAAAGCCTTCATTCAGCATTCTCTTTTCCACAGTACTGCAGTTAAATGGATAAACAGTAAGAATGGGAAAAAGATGGTCTGTGTCTGTATGAAAAGGAATCCAAACACTGCTGGATTTTCCTCCCTGTCACCCACTCAAAGCTGTATTTTTTCAGTAAATTGAGGATGGAACAATGCATCTTAACATGCTTTTGGTATGCAGACAAATTATTAATCTTTGAAGGTATGATTCTGTAGAATTTTTAAGTCTGAAGTGCTCATTTGAATTAAAGTATTTAGAGAAATTGGTATTCTTTTTTTTTACCTAGGACAGCTATAGTTAATAGGTCAAAACATAATTTGCCTGTCCTGTTTGAGCTCAGAGACATTTGTACAAGTGTCACAATCATTCATGTGACACTTGTCTGCTTTATTATTCCATGCCAAAAATAAGCAAATGTTTACAAGATTTTTTTCTCTGAAGCATACAAAGAAGATACAAGGAAGAGACATGAATAAGCATACACAGGGAAGCTGAATAGATACCAAAACTGCTACTTCACAGCACCCTTTTTAAATCTAAGCTTCTCCTCCCTGTGTTTCTCAAATTGTCATTAAATTATTATAAGGATCTTTATAATCAGCTCAGTTATGGTCAAGAGCGCATTGGACTGTAAATTTAAATCTCTGGTCCTCCCATCAGCTATTCACTTCCTCAAGGCATGGAGAACTTTCATGACTGGAGGAACCTGAAATATCTTGAGTACATGGGCACATGGACTCCACCTCATCAGTTTTGAAAGACCGAGTGTGTATACAAACTCTTTGATGGCAACTGCAGCACAACTAAACAGCTTCTTTCTGTAATTCCTGTATTTTAATTTCACAGCTGTTCTTTACTGAGACTTACACATATAACCATTGCTAGAAAACTATAAGAAAGTTAATAATTGTTAAAGGGTTACACAATGATAATTGTTCTATTTCTCCTGAACTGCCAATACTGATTTTGCTGTGAGAGGGGATTATAGAAAGAAATGGAACACTAGAGACAGGAAAGTACTGTTACCAAAATAATCTAACAAATGCAAATACTGCTCACAGTATTAACAAAAGTGTCGAGTCTAAGACTATAGACAGATGTTAGCTTTGGATCCAGCTGTGCTGATCAAAGGCTTTATGCCCCCCAGCTGCTCCTCACTGCCCCCTGCTGAAGTTATTATCCTGAAGATCTGCCAGCTCCCTAATTCACTTCAGGCAATATCAGCCTGTCGAACACATAGCACCTATTTACATTATTTAGAATAATCCAGTTGATTTTGTCTGAAGTGAATACACTTGAACAAACCGTTCCACTGTCAGAGCTTCATGGTGGTGACCTCTGATAAGAATTCACATGGATGGCAACTAGTATAGTTGCTTGCATTGTGCTTGTCTTCCTGATGCCCTAGAAAACAGTCACTTCTAAAATACCATCTCCCCAGTAATATAAATAAAAAGCGTTTTAAAAATCAGCTAAGCAAATAAAGCAATGCCTAAAACCTGATTATTTTATTTACTCAACAAAACCACCTATTTTCCTACTGAACTACACATAGGACTTAGAATAGCACTGATACCTGAAAACAGCACAAACAATAATGATATAGATCTCCCATCAAATGTGCACAGCACCAAAATCATCACCTTTGTTCAAATAAGGCTTGTTAAGAAATCACTAAGAGTAAAAACTTAAACCATAAGCCAAAACACCATTAGGTAATTCTCGGTTTTGAGAGAATAGATTATGCCTGACTCAACTTTCACATTAAAATAAGCTGAGATTTTTGCTAATAAAGACAAATCTAAATATACAAATCAGGTAACATTTTGAGCTGCAGACTCCATATCTAGCTCTAAAATAGCCCCTTTCCAATGTGTAAATGCACTGTAAATCAGTTTTGGTTTTGGGTTTGTTTTTTTTTTTTTCTAAATTTGCAGGAGAATTTTGGATCATCTTCCATTTACTTTTTGGAGGGATATTCAAGACATAAAACACACACTTCCCAACCTTACCAAAAGGTGTCTACTATTACACCACACATGTTAAAAAGGTTTTTTAAATAGTAAATACTCAGCGCAACCATAATTTCAATTGGATTTCAGCCTGCTCTGGTAAATTCTCTTTTGAGGTGACAAACTGGAAGCACCTGAATTCATTACAGCCTGATTAATTATGCTGCTTTCATACAAAGGGGAGACTTCAATCAGAAATGGTAACCTTAAACAGTTCCTGTGCAGCAGTGTACCAGAGTATCAATCCCAGATCCATACACCTTTCATTTGCTTCATGAATTCTTAGTAATTACTCTTTCCTTACCTATCATGTAGGTCAGCTGAACTGCAACTGGTTGAACAACTAAAGGAAGAGGTTTGCAGCGCTTTAGTTCTAGTCAACAGAATTTATACAAGTTAGTAGAAGTTACTGAAAACTCTATCTTCTACTCTCCACTTGCTTTCCACAACCTACACAATCACCCCTTTTCTCCTCTGACTAAACACTAAACAAAGCAGGAGTTTGGGGAATCAATGGGGAAAAAAAGGAGTACAGTCAAATGTCAGACCTCTTTTCTCATATAGCTGAGGAGTTGCCAAATTTTCATCTTTTACATCTTAGGAGGCGATTTTCTTAAGTTATCCAGAAACTGTGAACACCTGGCTATAACCTTCTCCTAAAGCAGGCCTCTCACCAGAACTTACAGATGACCCGAAATATACCCATACCTAGAAAGCAGAACTGGTTTTGTTTTCTTTCTTTCCAAGCCTGTTAACATGCAAAGACAAATTAATACAAGACAAGAATCAGACATATTTGTCTAAAATACACACTGCATAATTAAACTGAGCATGAAAACAAATCAAAGGTATATATGTTCAAATAGTATTTATTGTTTCTTTACATAAAGGAACAAGGAACTTGGCATATATTTCTTATGAATAAAGGCCCATCTTCACACAAAAGTACGGGTTATGAATAGCAATGAACAAGATAAGAACACATAAGATAAAGTCAACTACAGTAAGCCACAAACAGAAGCAGAGCCAGACTGACAAGGGAAGAATTCCATTCCTACTGGGCTACAGAGCATTCTCTATATAGTCATTCAACACCAATGCACACCATTTACACTGAAAAAGACACTTTAGAGAAGCATTTTTATATGCAAAGTTTGGAATATCTCTCTTTTTTTATATGGGTAATACTCAAAGCATATTTCTCTCTACAGACTTAGGTCTCTCGTGCTTAACATCTGTAACATGCCTGTGTGCTCTGGTGCTGACGGCAATTTAAAGAATTTGCTGTACCTACAGGATTGTATTATGGCGATCCTAGAGGGTATGACTAAAACTTGTTGAAATTAAGTTCGAAAAAAATATGTACATGTAAGTGATTGGTTAGGCTTTGGTTAAAGTCAAGAACAGGAGCTACTCCCAGGTCTGTCTCTCATAGCCAGTTGCCTCTGATGATGAATACACAGGGTTGACTGGTATCAGGTGCTTTGGATAAAAAGAGTAATGCAAAATATTCCTATAAAATGAAAAAAAACTGCCAGACCAACAGGCTTCCTTCTCTCATTTGAAGCTATCATTGTCCTGTATGAGCAAAATGTCCGGAAGATCACTTACGCTGTCACACTTAAGCAAAAGGAGCTAGCTCTACCTGCAAACAAAACGCAGTGACAAACCACCATCCCTCTTGCTCTTCACCTAGGGATGCCACTGCATTATTAGACTGATAGACCCAGGTAACAACATTCCTCTTTTAACTAGGTAACATAATGCTGCAGCTAACACACATCAAAAGAATTTACTCTCAAAAGTGTAAGAGGGAAGAACTACAGTACCAGTTTGCAAAGAAGAAAGTAAAAAGAGATCCTTCATTAAATAGTATTGTTTAAATACTTAAGGCAGCTTGTCCTCTAAATTATCTATCCAATTTCTGTAGACAGATGTCCATCATGGATAAGAGATTTAGATACTTAGAGTAAGAAGCAATCGGAAAATATTTTGTGAATTAATTAAAACAAGATGTGAAACTATATTACTCAGTAAATGGCTAACACATTTTTCTAAGGAGAATGAAATATAAATGAAAATTCAATGAGTTTATTTTCAATTATATGGTTGCCCTCTTTTCAACATGTTTCCCCAAAATTTAACCATGAAAAGAATACCTTTATATGTCTGAACAACAGAGGTTAAAGGATGTACTTAATATTTTACCAATTACTATTAGCTTTGATATCAGTATAGATACTGAAAGACAGAAATGTATGCACTCCAAACATACATAAGCCAGCCACAAATTAATCTTGAAAATTGCAGTAGGGATGGTATCTCTGTCCATGTCTTTGGCTGGCTCAACCAATCTGCTACAGCCATTCAACCAGTGAAATAAATTTCTATAATGACTTCACCATTTTAGGCTGCCTATCTGCAAGTTCTTACTGTCAACAGGAATTACTCTGTACACTGCAATTCCCCCATCGAGACAAAGTATGACTGTTGTAGTGTTCTGTTAACATGACATGCTTCTCATGTATCTGTATTTCAAATGTCAAGATGATACAGCACAGCCAGAGAAAAATGTTGTATTATCAGATCTAGAAGAACAATTCCCACTAAAGGGTAGACTTCAGAATAGGTAGGTAAAGCATTTTCTTTGATAAGCAATCTTTAGTTGGGTGTCAATTCTGAATAAGTTCTCCATGTTATGGTGTCTTTCTATGCAACTGGAGTGTAAGCGGCTTAAGGAGGATTAATCTGACACAGCTTGATTCGTCTGCTCTATGCAATGCTCATTCTAACCAGACATAAGTCAGGTAGCTCTGTCTTGAGAGCGAGAGAGTAGAGAGGGGAAAAAAGCTATTAGTGAGTTGCTATTGGCTTGGGTTTGTTTTGCTCTTCTGGAGGAAAACTGTTTCAGAAATTCAGTACAAATTGGAATTCTTCGGTTATACCAGTTGAATGCTGTAGATAAAAATGTACCTCTGAAAGCCTTAAAAAAAAGTGTATAATTTTTGTTAAGGCGCATATGATTACACATTTAATGTAAAAGGCAATGATCCTCAATATATAGTCTAATGAAATAACTCAGAAGTAAATTAGAGATGATGTAGCCTTGTTAAAAGAGTTATTTTGAGATTAGAAGACTTAAATTCATCATTTAAATAAAAGTGAATATACAATTTCGGAGAATCTGTAGTTGGAGAATCATTTTCACAAAAAGAAACACAGCTTTGCTATCTCCCAGCCAGCCACTTAGTACAATTTAATAGATTTACCACAGCAGTACATAAGGGCAGAAATATAGAAAATTATGTTAAAAGGAATCTTCATCAGCACTTTTAAGCAATGGCTTAAAAGACAATATATAACCTTTTAAAAGTTGTCTGACTGCAGTCCAGAAAATCTTCTATCTCAGTAGAGCTAGTGTAAAAACACATTTGACTTCAGACCAACCAGGATTTACTGCTCAATATAGGTTGAAAAAGCTGAATTATGGATTACATTACGTTTTTTTAATATATGGCACTGTAGAAAAGAAATCCCCATAGGTCAAACTGACTTATTAATCACTATTGATAAAATATGTACTGTGAATAACATCAGCTAATGGGCCACAAAGTAGATCTAGGCAGAGAATTCTAAAGACACTTGGAACATTGAAGTCTCCAACACGTATCAAGAATGTCAATTAAAAAGTACTAAAATATTAATTAAGCATTCTTAACATTCATTAATTGTTGCAAACTGATCAGATGTAGGACTGAAATGCACCATGTATACAATCTACAGATACGATTATGGAGGGATCAGAGTCAATTCAGTTTAGCCTGTTACTTTAAGACCTTACTCTGGACACTCTTCATTAAGAGTTTTCTAAGATAATGTATTACCACCTGAGTGATCTGGACACTGACAGATGCTCAAACCCGAAAATTATGATCTGGGGTAGAATGAGATCACCTGTTGTAATTCTCTTTGCCTTTAACCGAGAAAAGCCACAAAACATGTCCCATTAGAGATCATACAAATAAGCATTTTGCAATACTAAGAAGTAACAAATTGAAGATTCAGACTCAAAGTAAATAATTCTTCTTCTAGATTCTCAATCAAGAAATGAGACTGTGATGTCAAGTATTTCCAAAGAGGCAATTTTTATTTACAATTTCTTCAAACAGAGCAAACCTACTTTCCATTTTAATTTTCTTGTTTTAGAAACCCTTCTATATTGGTTCTAAGTTATTTAAGGTATATTATGAAATGAACAGAATACTTGGAATCTTGATTATTTTGTTTTTTTCTAACATCACTCACAAATACTATTACTTTGACTACCTGCATAGCTGACAACAATAGTAGAAACCGTACCTGCAGCTCTTCATTAGAGATTTATTCTGTCATTTTGTAAGATAAAAGCTAAATCAACAGCAGCATAAAATTCATCCCATCTCAGTGTAGCTACAGCTGAGGATTACAACTTTTGGTACAAGGATTTTCTGGGAACATAAGTTTTATCAAAAGGCAATAGACCTATGGCTGTCAATGTTATCTGGGGTGGGGGGAAGGTTGAGAAGACTATAATTTGAAACTCAGAGGAGGGAAGGGGAAACAACGTAAGGACTTCTATTTTATGTTATTTATAAAAAATTACTTATAAGAAAATTTACTTTGGCTTTGGAGACAAGCACCAGGCATATTTTCCAGGTTCATCAGGTTTAGCTCACCTTCCACTCTGTAAAGATACTTCTTATTTTTTATTGTAATAACATAAAAATGAAAATGAAAGAAGAAAAGGAGGGATTAATGAAAATGTTGCTGGCTTCTTTTATGGTTTAGGAAATTGTATCACGGGCTAGTGATATGGCCTGGGAAAAAAATTCCCTCTGCCAAACACCTCCCCAGTAGATAAAGCAGGCTGTAGCGCTGCTGTCTTTTTGATCAAGAGAAGAAATCCCACACCAATGACTGTTTCCCCTGACAGACTGCTTGTCCTTTTTAATGTTACATGAGAGCACCAGCCTGAATTTCCCTCCCCTCAGAGCTAGTACCACTACCACTGATTAGAGATGCTGGTCTGCCTAGGGGTACTCACTTCTTTGGCCAAGGCTGTTTAACCTGTTGTGCTCCTTTTATTTCCTACCTTCTCCTTTGGAGACAGAAACTTTGCCTTTTTTATGGATCTTACAGGATGCTCATTGTCCTAACAGAGCTTCCTCTAAATTGCTCAGTAATTGGTCCATCACACAGAGGTTCAGCTCTTATTATCCTCCTGGCTTTGCAAGAGACTGTCAGGCTCAAAAAGACTAGAGAAATGTCTCTTTTATTGACAATTACAGCATGGGCCAACATTATTCCATGCTGCTAAACCACAGAAATCACTGTTTACGATACCTTCTACTTTCTCAAACACACTTGCAGAAAATCTCATAATTCTCTCATTTGCCCTCACCTCTACAAAAAGAACCCCTACTGTTCTTTGTCCTTTTGTTTGCTGAGATAACTATTACACCAAGATTACTACAAACAGAATAACAAGAGCAACAGCAAAATTAGCAGTGGAAATAGGTGTACCGTATTACCCTCTTTAGAGAGCTAATCCATGGGCCCTGCTCAAAGTATCCTAAAAATGAGAGGGTGAATTATGGTAAGATTTCCTAAAGTGGTTTAAAGGCCTAGGAGTCTAACCCCTAATGACTTGGACTCTTACATGACCTAGGGTTTCCACACACAGTCTAAAAGTTTAAATTAATTTTAAACTGTGTGAAATGTGTGTGGATTCACTCATGCTTGGAAAAGTGCTAAAGCAAAACTAACCAGTTAGTGAAACTGCCCTGTGAAACTAACTCCAGATTCCTGCAGTGGGACCCCAGTTAAAAAAAAGTATAAAAACTTTAATTTTATTGAAATCAATGTAACTTCATATAGACCAAAAAGTGAGATTTTACTCAGGAGGAAACACAGGGGAAAACCCCAGTTTGATTAATAAGTCATGGAGACATACTTTTATCACCCCCATCCCTCTAGACTGTAAAAGATTTCCTCAATCTTTTGTTGTTGCCATTTTTTAACTTGTCTGATTTTGTGTTTGAGTGTCTCTCCTATTGTCTATATTAAAGAAAACCCCACGCCAAGGCTGGGGAGCTGTGATTTGGAGTCCTGCATGATGCTCTGCCCTTCCTATAGCACCTCCCCTGCAGGAGCTGGCTGCAAGCCTGTAACTTGAAGGCAAGCAGTAACTAAGTAACTAATAAATAAGGAGTATACCACTAAAGTAAACAGTACCCTAGCTATAATTAGGTAGCACAGACAAGCTGCTGGTGGTAGATGTCTCTCCGAGTTCCCTAAGGCCTTCTTCAGCCCAACTCCCCCACAGAATCCCTTTAACCAGCATGCTCCTGTGTGACTCTAGGCAAAACAAAAACAAAACCCCCTTTTTTCCTAGCCACTGACTAGAACAGAGTATGTAACAAAAGGAACACCAAGACGAAGATCCCACTATCAGATATTTTTACTACATTATTTTTTTGAAAGCAAAATATAGCCTATAATATTCAAGACACACTGGAAAACTTCATAAACGTGCACATAACACACACTCAAAGTCCCACAGACTTTTGTGGTCAAATAAAATAAAGCTTTTCAAAAGCATGAATATGAAAATTTCTAGAAAGAAACTCCTGTCTTTAGCATTGAAAAAATAAAAGAGAAATAAAGCACTTCCTACATCAGAATCCATTGGGGATTAGCAAACCCAAGTTCAAGCAGCGGGAAACACAAGAAGATTGACAGGAACACTGACATACACAGAGATCCAGCAAAAGCTTATTGCATGTAATTAATGTACTACACAAGGCATGTTACTAACTTCAAACAAACTAACCACTGTGCTTAAAGTTAAGCATGTACACATGTCCCTGCAGGTCTAGAGCTCAAATCCTTAACTTCTTGTGAATGTGGCCAAACAGGACCCATTTTACTCTCTCTCTTACAAAGAAGGGATGTGCAATACACACTGTTCAAGCAAACTTGTAAACAGTTCTTAAAAAAGCTGGAAGGTTACTTTCAGCTCAAAGTTTCAGTATATTTTTCATTGGCAAATTTCAGCCAAATTTTGAAGAGGCCTGGAGACAGTAGAACACTGGTCAACATATGTGGAAGAAGTTTAATTTCCAAACTCATAAAATAATTGCTCAAAATACTCTTACAATACAGATTATATCATGGGGATTTAAAAACGTCATGTTCAATAAACACCAAAGTTCATCACAATAAATTTGCCTGCACCCCATACTGCTGATATTGCGTAATTTCATAATGACATCAGTTAAGAAACTTGTAGAAGGGACCCAACTCTAAAACTTGTGCACATATACACATAATATGATACGTGAAATACTCCCAAACTGATAAAAAAAGCATTCAGATGACAGTACAATCTTGGAAGACTTGTGTATGGTAAATAGCAACCATTAAGGCCCCGTCTTCATTCGTCTTTATTACACATTGAGCTTTATTTTGATATGAACTACTTACACTGAAGGGATAACCTTTTCTGTATGTAAGACAGGAAGTCCTGACTGAAATGCAACATTCAACTGTAGCATGATGCATAGTGGTGGTAAGATCCATTTAAGAATCATCAATAAAGCTTATCCAGATAACTTTACATTTTCAAAAAACAAGAGCTTATCTGATAATTCTAAACTGTTTTCTCTGTGTATTACATTAGAAAATGTAGAAGAGGATGCAAGATAGATTTCATTCTTTGAAATAGTCAAGACTGAACAGAAGCAGAGTTTAGATACTGTTGTTTTGGGATGGGGAGATGAGGAACAAGACTATGCATGATGGACAGACACAACTGGGACAAATGTTTGATTCTACAGTTTACATCAGGTAAAATAACAAAAATTTCAGTAGTTCTAGGTAAGGTGCCTACATCATGTAAAACACTGATGTTTTACTTATTGCTCAACAGGGCTTACCCCGATTAAGGACTTTTCAGTCTCATGCTCTGCCAGTGAGGAAGGGCACAAGAAGTTGCAAGGGAGCAGAGACAGGACACCTGACCCAAACTAGCCAAAGGGGTATTCCATACCACAGCACACCATGCCCAGTATATAAGCTGGGGGGAGTCACCCAGAAGGGCAGATCACTTGGATACCTGTGAGAGGATTGGGCTGGGTATCGCTTGGCAGGTGGTGAGCAATTGTATTGTGCATCACTTCTGTTTATTGGTTAATTTACTTCCCTCTTTCAGTTTTCTGTCTTCTCCCCTTATTTCTCTTATTATTATTAGCAGTAGTAGTGGTGGTAGTTTTGTATTACACTTTAGCTATTCTTATCTCAACTGGTGGGGCATACATTCTTTGGATTCTCCTCCCCATCCTGCCCAGACAGGGGAGGAGGGGAGTGAGCAAGTGGTTGCAGGGTTCTGAGTTACCGGCTGGGCTTAAACCACAACACATTAGAAGATGGCAACATTAATCTTTCAAGACTGAATTTCAAGCCTGTTTGTCTAAAGGCTCAAGATAAAATAAATGGGATATATCAACAAGGGCATCACCAGCAGAGATAAAGAAGTCATTACCCCACTCTGCTCAATGCTTTTCAGGCCACACTTGGAATACTGCGGTCAGTTTTGGTCCCTTCTATACAAAAAATATGTGGGCAGACTGGACATAGTCAAGAGAATGGCCACAATGATGACCCAAAGAGTGGGAAGCCGTATGAAGGCTGAGACAACTGGGTTTGTTCAGTCCTGATAGAAGATGGCTCAAGGGAGACCTTATCACCTTAATCCAGTATTTAAAGGGTGCCTACGGAGACAGCAGAGACTCCATTTTTACATGGAGTCACATAGAAAAAATGTGGGGTGACGGGTAAAATTTATCCCTGGGAAGATTCCAGTCGGACACAAGAGGAAAAATTTTCACAATGAGAACTATCAACTGTTGGAATAATAGAATCATAGATTAGTTGGGTTCAGAAAGGACCTTAAGATCATCTAGTTCCAACGCCCCTGCCATGGCCAGGGATGCCTCCCACTAGATCAGGTTGCTCAAGGCTCTGTCCAACCTGGCCTTGAACACAACCAGTGATGGAGCATTCTCTTTATGTGAGAGAGCGACTAGAATGTATTGAGTTCTGTTCAGGGGCAGATAAGGAGCAAGTGGAAAGTTTGTGGGTACAAATCAAGGGACAGGCTGGTACGGGCGATACAGTTGTGGGGGTCTATTATAGACCTCCTGATCAGGACGAAGGAGTTGATGAGGCTTTCATACAGGCAACTGAAAGCAGCCTCACGACTACATGCTTTGGTCCTCATGGGGGATTTTAACTAACCCGGTATTTGCTGGAAGACTTACACAGCCAATCATTCACAGTCTAGGAGATTCCTCCAGTGCATTGATGATAACTTCTTAATGCAAATGGTGGACAAACCAACTAGGAGAGGAGCACTGCTGGATCTAGTACTCACCAACAAGGAGGGTCTGGTTGAAGTGGTGATGGTCAATGGCAGCCTTGGCTGCAGTGACCATGAGATGGTGGAGTTTAGGATCCTGTGTGGGAGGAATAGAATACCTAGCAAGGCCACAGTTCCGGATTTCCGAAGGGCCAACTTTGGCGTCTTCAATCAATTGCTAAGGGAAGTCTCATAGGAAAGGGTACTAGGTGGTAAAGGGGCTCAAGATAGTTGGTCAGCATTCAAGGACCACTTCTTCCAAGCTCAGGATCAGTGTCCCAGTGGGTAGGAAGTCAAGTAGGGGAGCCAGGAAACCAGCATGGTTAAACAAGGAACTGCTGGGCAAACTCATGCAGAAAAAGAGAATCTATGGATTATGGAAGGATGGGCTGGCCACTTGGGAGGAATACAGGACAGTTGTTAGAGGATGTAGGGAGGCAATTAGGACAGCTAAGGCCTCTTTGGAACTTAATCCTGCAAGTCGGGTTAAGGACAATAGAAAGGGCTTCTTCAAATACATAATGAATAAAACTAACACAAGAGGCAATATAGGCCCACTGCTGAACGAGGTGGGTGCCCTGGAGACAGAGGATATAAAGAAGGCAGAGGTGTTGAATGCCTTCTTTGCCTCTGTCTTTACTCCTGCAGACTCTCCCTGGGGAACCCAGATTCCTATAGCCTCAGAAGGAGTCAGGATAAAGGAGGAGTTTGCTTTGGTAGATGAGGATTGGGTTAGGGATCAGTTAAGCAATCTGGACATCTATGAATCGATGGGTCCGGATGGAATATACCCACAGGTGCTGAGGGAGCTGGCAGAGGTCATGCTGGGCCACTCTCCATCATCTTTGGTAAGTCGTGGGAAACAGGAGAGGTGACTGAGGACTGGAGGATGGCAAATGTCACGCCGGTCTACAAGAAGGGCAAGAAGGAGGACCCGGGTAATTATAGACCTGGAAAGATGATGGAACAGCTTATTCTTGACACCATCTCTAGACATATCAAGGATGAGGGGGTCATTAAGAGCAGCCAACATGGCTTTACCAAGGGGAAGTCATGTTTGACCAACGTTATAGCCTTCTATGAGCAAGTAACTAGGTGGATGGATGATGGTAGAGAGGTAGATGTGGTTTTTCTTGATTTCAGTAAGGCATTTGATACTGTCTCCCACAGCATCCTCATAGATAAGCTATGGAAGTGTGGGCTTGATGATCAGGTAGTGAGGTGGATCAAGAGCTGGTTGAAAGGAAGAAGGCAGAGAGTTGTGGTCAATGGGGCAGAATCTAGCTGGAGGTCTGGGACTAGTGGAGTCCCTCAGGGGTCCAGTGCTGTTTAATGTTTTCATCAATGACCTGGATGAGGGAACTGAGTGTACCCTCAGCAAGTTCACCGATGATACTAAACTGGGAGGAGTGGCTGACACACCAGAGGGCTGTGTTGCCATTCAGCAAGACCTGGACAGGCTGGAGAGTTGGGCAGGGAGGAACTTGATGAAATTCAACAAGGGCAAGTGTAGAGGTCTTGCATCTGGGGAAGAACAACCCCATGTACCAGTACAGGCTGGGGGTTGACCTGCTAGACAGTACTGAAGGGGAAAGGGACCTGGGGGTCCTGGTGGATAGGAGGATGACCATGAGCCAGCAGTGTGCCCCTGTGGCCAAGAAGGCCAATGGCATCCTAGGGTGCATTAGAAAGGGTGGGGTTAGTAGGTCAAGAGAGGTTCTCCTCCCCCTCTACTCTGCCTTGGTGAGGCCACATCTGGAATATTGTGTCCAGTTCTGGGCCCCACAGTTCAAGAAGGACAGGGAATTGCTTGAAAGAGTCCAGCGCAGAGCCACAAAGATGATTAAGGGAGTGGAACATCTCCCTTATGAGGAGAGGTCTGAGGGAGCTGGGTTTCTTTAGCTTGGAGGAGACTGAGGGGTGACCTCATCAATGTTTACAAATATGTAAAGGGTGAGTGTCAGGATGATGGAGCTAGGTTTTTTTCAGTGATGTTCAAGGATAGGACAAGGGGCAATGGGTGTAAACTGGAGCATAGGAGATTCCATGTGAACATCAGAAAAAACTTGTTTACTGGAACGGGTTGCCCAGGGGGGTTGTGGAGTCTCCTACGTTGGAGATATTCAAGGCCCGCCTGGACAAGTTCCTGTGTGATGTACTCTAGGTTACCCTGCTCTTGCAGGGGGGTTGGATTAGATGATCTTTTGAGGTCCCTTCCAACCCTTGGGATTCTGTGATTCACCACTTCTTTGGGCAACCTGTGCCAGTGCCTCACCACCCTCACAGTAAAGAGTATCTTCCTTATACCTAACATAAATCTCCCCTGTTTAAGTGCAAACCTGTTACCCCTTGTCCTATCACTACATCACCCTATCACCCTGATGAAGAGTCCCTCCCCAGCATCCTTGTAGGCCCCTTCAGATACTGGAAGGCTGCTATGAGGTCTCCATGCAGCCTTCTCTTCTCCAGGCTGAACAGCCCCAACTTCCTCAGCCTGTCTTCATACGGGAGGTGCTCCAGCACCCTTATCGTCCTCATGGCTTCCTCTGGACTTGTTCCAACAGTTCCATGTCCTTTTTATGTTGAAGAACTGCACACAATACTCCAGGTGAGGTCTCACAAAGAGCAGAGTAGAGGGGCAGGATCACCTCCTTCGACCTGCTGGCCACGCTCCTTTTGATGCAGCCCAGGATACGGTTGGTTTCTGGGCTGGGAGCACACACTGAAGTTGGCTCATTTTCAGTTTCTCATCAACCAACACCCCCAAGTCCTTCTCCACAGGCAGCGGTGGATTCTCCAACACTGGACACTTTAAGATTCAGGTGGACAGGGTACTGGGGCATGTAGCATAGACGGTGCTTTTGGCAAGAAAGGTTGGACCATGTGATCTTTGAGGTCCCTTCTAACCTGGTATTCTATGATTAAAATGTTAAATTACAGTCACTCTCTGTATGACCTTGACTTCCTATAAAGAATCAAGCTGGAAATATCCCAGAATAGGCATCTCAATAAATTTCAAATTCCTGAGACTTTTTCAATACCTTAACTTCAGTAAATGACTTTTTAGGCAAAAAGAAAAAAAAAAAAATCCACAAAATCTATTTGGCATTGAAGGAAATGAATCTATTTGGTGACTCATGTGACTCTTCTGGATGAGGACCAATTAAAGGGGAAACATCGCTACTTTAAGATATAGGTCTAAATCTTTCCACATACTATGGTCAGGTTTTAAACTTTTTTTTTAAATTTAAGATTTTTTTCCAATTCTATGGTCAGGTTTTAAAAATTATTTTTACTGACACCTAAAAATGTCATAGCACTTTGGGTCTCACCTTCTGAAATCAATGGAGAGACTCAAGCCAATTTTGACAAACCCTCAGCTAGACCCTTTCAGACTTTGTCTTAGTCTTACTAGTTTTATTTAGCCCTAAGAAAGAAATAGGCTAGAACTGTGTCAGAAAAATAGGCTGTAAAATCTGCTTTATCCTTCATTGTCTGAAAAATCACGAAGACAAATGGAGAAGACAATTGAAGATACAGAAAAATCCAACCCCAAACCAACCCCCAAACCAAAACCAAAAAGCAAGCTCACATACCCTCTTTCCCCACAAATCCTCAAGGTAGCTGCCTTTCGCAAGAGGAAAAACAATACTCTTTCACAGCAACAGCAGCAAACCTATTTAGGGAGTGCCAAATAATGGATGAACTATTAACTACTCAAAAGTCATTTTGCCAGGTTCTCAGTTTCCATGCTAATAAGCTGCACACAGTATATTTATAAAATATCTGTAAATAAAGACTGTATTCAATATTACCACATTGATAAAACTATTTTCTTTCAAAAAATGCAACTTTTTTCTTTTTAATTCAAGGAGGATTTAAATTAAACAAAAAAAACCCTCAAAACAACAAACCAACCAAACAAAAAAAATATCAACACCCCCCCCCCCCCCCAAATGCTATTTAAGACTCCAATAAGGAACCCCTGAAAAGCAGAGAAAAGTGCTCTTCTGTATGCTAGAACACGTTAGGGCTGTCATGCAGTCAGGAGGGATCAACTACCATTTCCATCTCCAAATGAAGTAAAAATCAAATTTGTCTTGCCCAATAAGGAAAAATTATTAGTATCATTGAACCTCTGTCAGAATATTTTGTGTTACACAGATCAAAGGAATACACACAGTATGCAAACCTGTTCTACTAGCAAAAAAGAATGTTTTTGCTGGCAGAGAGCCACCTTCTATTTTCTTGCATTGCTGCCTGGCTTTTTCCTCCTGTCAGCTGAGATCCATGCAAAATTGTTCTTCTGCCTCCTGACTCACTGTCTGTATTCCTGCCTGTCTGCAACAGGCACAAATGTATTTCTATATGTTCTCTCCAGATTAGAATTATTTATCACCAATGCAAACACAGCATTAACCATCATCTCTTAAGCCTTCCTACATTTTACTAAGTCTGTAAGATGCATTAGAGTCATGTTTACAAACCTTGTCTCACAAAACCCCTGAATTCTAAAAAAAATCACCTGTGTTCATCATGGGCTAAAACCACTTTGAAATTAAAGCTTTTTAAATGGAAATTTATTATTGGGGAAATTTTTTTGAAACTGAAACCTCATTCACTTTAGAATGAGAAAAATAGCGGCAATTATTAATTAGGATAACATGTATATAGTCTTTCAAAAGACCAATTTTCAAATAGATATTAAAACATCTCCTGTGAATTATTTTAATATATATTTGACTTTTGGAAACAGAAAATAAAACAGGCCAGAGAAGCTGAAACTAAACTTGAGATTTTCAAAGACTCAAAGTAATATGCATGGAATTACATAAAAAAAATTAGAGGAGAAAAGTCCATAACTTCCTTCTGTCTCCTTGAAAATTCAAACATGTGTATTTAACTGGTAGTTTTGGGATATCTCAACCGAAATCATAACTATCTGCAGCAATAACATCCTACATCAAAACAGGTCTGAGAGAACCACTGCATTCTATCATGTCAGTGATACGTGGAGCAAAGAGTGCTTGAAAAGGCAATGATACAATAAATCATAAAAATTCCTCCTGTTCTGCCATTAGTCTACAGGTTTAAAAGCACAAAAAGCAAGCTTTAACTTCTTGAACCATAAACACTTGCAAAAGGTGTTCTCGTCTATTGTATCTGCTTTCATATAACTCAAGCTTAACCAGTGTAAAGGCTCTTTATATTCCAGTCCTTTCTAAACACATCTTGACCACTTTAAACAAAAAGTAATTTATCAAGAGCGAACTATACAGTATGAAGACCAAGCTGTGACCTGAGCTGTAGAACAAGTCCTTCCAAGGATCTTTGAAAGTGCATGCCATAGAATTACTTCAGTGCCAAAAACTGTGAAGGAATACCCTGAAGATTTGCTCAGAGCAGGGCAATCCCACTGATTGGTGTTTTTCTTCAAAATAAGGCTATTCATTGGTTCTAACTCTTTCAGGTGTGTCAGAAGCAGTTATGCCTCACAGTTACATTGGCTGATTCATGAACTTCTGAATCTCCATGATATTTGTTGAGTAGACATTTTGGAGAGAACCCAATGCACAACCCTCCTGTAACAAAGACTTCTGCAAGACATACTTTCTTATTTAAAAGGGAGAGAAAGGAAGGAAACAAAGCCAGATTTTCCTAGAGGCAGCTCTGTCCTACTTTTTCATCATGTCTGACCCATTCCAAATTGAAAATTACCCAGGACTTTGATTTCTTCTTAATATTGTTACAATATTAAAAGCAGATCTGACGAATAATTGCTGTAGTGGCTGAAATGTCTATGAATAACCAAAGCATGAAGTGAGGAAGGCAGCTGTAATGTGTGCAAACAAATTAATCATATTCAGTCCTGGATAACAAAAAAGAAAAGGTAGTCAAAAGTTCTTTTTTCCAGGTCTGTCATAGAACTCAAATGCCTCCCAAATCACCATGAATACATCCCTATATTTCCACTTAGAAATTAGGAATGACTACTAGTATAAAGATCTGATAGACAGGAATATTAAGTAACTTCTCTATGTCTGCATTTGGAAGTCTCTGGGATAACACAGATTTCCAAGTCTCAAGACAGAATTTTAAATTATATTTTATACAAAACCTTAAAACGAAAACAGTGTTAAAATGCTCAAATTGTGCCATCTGAAAGATTAATTAAAAAAATGTGGTGCCTCATGCCCAAAATACATATTACAATCACTTGCATAATTAGCTTTTCTCTACACAAAACATCACTGTTTGAACTGTAGCTGTTTTGGGACCTTCCAGATCTGCAAGAACATTCTCTTCCTTGACTAATATGATGGTTGGAATATACTGGATAAGAAAAGACTCAAAGTATCAGATCTCCCTTGAGCGCTGACCCAACATATGGTCCTGCAAATTCTGAAAGATGGTGTTTGGTACAGTATGGTGAATATTCTTAACATGAGTGCTCTTCCACTATGTGAGAAAGAGGGGGTTTTCTTATCCCTAAAATGACTGTCTTCAATAAGCGGTGATTCACTGAACTAGCCCTGAAGCTGCGTTTGGAAGCTCAGTATTTAAAAACCATCTGTGCCAGCAAGTACCAGGAGAGGGCTTTCACTTTATATTTAAACAAATTATACCCTGAGATATTTCAAACATATACTCTGTATTTATGTATTTTGGGATACTAGCCATAGGTCTTGATGTAAAGCCAAATTATTTTATTATTATTAAATACAGAAAACTACTTGTATTTAACCTCCACACTTTACATAATAAAAAAGAAAAAGCCTTAAGATTCAAGACAAACGCTTGAAAAACATGAACTGAATAGATTCAAAATCCATAAGGTAAACAAAAGCAACTCAAAATAACCTGACATTAGAGGTGCTTAAGGATACTAACTAAAGAGCTTAAGTGGTTGTTCTCCCATTCCTGTATATGTCATCCTTTGCCATCCACTGCTGTGTATCAACACAAGCATCAACAGGACACAGCAAATAAGAATCACACAGCACTGTTGATAAATGCATAATACAGCTCAAGATTACTAGATTCCTAACTTGATAATCATGCATTAAATTCCAAAATGCAGTAACATTTATTTTCCAATAAGCTTGTCCTATCATTAAGAACATGAAAAAACAAAAATCTGCAAATGCAGTATTTTCAACTCTGCAAGGCAGAGAAGCTGAATTCTTCTAAAGATACCTCATTTCTCTTTACTCCTTCTCTTTCACTCTTGATCTAAGCCACAATATTATAATAAGCAAAATGAATTACTGATGAGCTGCTAGCTGCTACAGAGGAACCTGTGTTTCTAGCAGATTATCTAAAATATGAGAAGACAAGAAAGGTACTAAAAAGAAAGTGAATGAAGAGCAGGTGATCTCAAGTTTGCCGTCTCTGTCTTCTTGTAAGTTCCTTCTCCAGTGCCCACTGGGCCCTAGGCCAAACTACTTCAACAAGCTAAGCTGAAACTATTCACTTTTTATTGCTGTTAGGTTAGTTTTCTGCCAATTTATCAAATGGGAACGGGTTAGCACAAGGTACAACAAGAGCCAGAGCCAATGAAAGGGAAGGGGCAGGAATGCACTACTAGGGATTGGGATAGAGATCACATATCACATTCAGATTAGCTCAGGTTACTGTGTAATCACAGTCTGAAACTAGTTACACATTCAGTGGCAGTGTTATTTGAGGACACCTAACCCCTGCTCATGCACTTTTTTATAAAATCTTTTATTCCTATTTTTTGACAGGATTTTTTTTTTTTTTTAATATGGGTGCATGGAGAAGCAAAACAACAAACATATATGATATAAAATCAGCCTCACTCCAAAACTTCTAATTTTCACTCTCCCCAGGTAAAAGTGGTCAAAACCCGCAGCCATACTAGTACAGAAGAGGCAAATGATGTGCCTGGCCTTGATAATTTAAACTAACTCTACCATCAGAAAAAAAGTCAATTTATCTACAACAGGAAAACAAGCAAACAAGTTCAAATGAGCCCTGGCAATGTGAGACAGTTTAAAGAAAACACTCTTGAACAAAGTGCTGGTAGAAGAATATTTCCAATCATGAGCACAAACTTGTTCACATTTAAAAGAGCTGTTTCTCTGTATACAACAAACAGTACTTGATCACAGAAACACTAAACTCTCCCATCAACTTCTCTTAAGCAGAATAACCACCACTACTCCCCAAACTGACCTCCTGCTCAGATCAAAAAGTTATTATTAAAAACATCTAATTTCCAAAGAGAAATTGTGAGCTAGTATTTCTGTTAAACCAAGAAACTGGACTGAAATTCAACACTTCTCATTGAAAAGAAATAGCCAATGCAACCAAGTAAAATATCAAACAAGAGTTCAGAAATGGAAAAAATGTAACATGCAGGGTGGGATGATTTGTAAATGTTATCACTTTGGATCAGCAAATGTGCAGTGTCCTAGCTGCAACAAAAGCAAGACATGTATGTCAAAAAGGGTAGGCCAAGAAAGCTCTTACCAACTCAGACCTTGCAAATAGATTATCAGTAGCAAGGATTTAAGCAGCTTAGAAATCGCTTAGAGAGATCAGAAGGTCACAGACCATAGTGGAAATCAGACATCTGAAACTCGAATTGGGCTAAGGGGATGTCTGGACAGGATATAGTTTTAAAATAGTTTTCTCTGTTGTTTATAATTTCCAGAAATCCAAAGAAGATAAATCAGATAGCCTTAGACAAACAATACAAACTTCCAGAACCTTTTTAAAGCGAAACATTTTTGAGGAGCTCGGTTTACTTCTGCACAGCAGCCCTCGTATGTAGCTTAGAAAAAGAGAGGGAGTTTCTAGCAGCCAACTTGTATGACACAGCTTCTACAATACTAACCCCCCCAAAAGACTCTGAATAATCCAGATACAGCATCCAAGTCCTTGAAATCAATTTTAGCCAGACACCAATATAAGTCAGACAGAAGGAGAGGGATGGGAGCACTTCAGTCTGAACTGGCAGAAGTCACACAATTCATGACTCCAGGATATCTATGTATCAGCAAAAGCCTCAAGGGTAATTTGTCAATTGAGTAACAAAGAAGTTCAGCAAAATTTGGACTAAGAGTGCAACAAAGGAAGTAAAAAATCTCCAGAAACTTTTGGAATTTGCCACAGACCTTTATCTTTCGTTTAAGTACTATACCAGGAGAGCAAGGAGCTTCTAGACAGAGGGAAGCTGTTCACCATAACCCATCCAGGCATATAGCTCTGAATAAAATGTTTCACCAAAGGTGACCACAATTTGGTTAACCAAACTATAAAAGCTTAAAAAAAGATATTTTTAAGGGGACAATAGAAAATAAAAATGAAATTCTGGTATTTAGGAAAAAACATTCCTTTCATCAAGTAAAGATGTATGGAGGACGTACATTTGTACATCATGAATCTGAAGGGACCATATATTATTTCAAAGTTTCAAATTATTTTTAAATTAAACAATGGAAGCCAAAGCTATCACTGCTTAGCTTCTAATGGAAGTTGTTTTTTTTGTTCTGTTGCCCCAGCATTTCTTACAAGTGCTTGCAGATGAGAACAGAATTCTTTACTGAATGTAAGAGAAGGAGGGAGACTGAAAGGAAGGCAATGCAACAAGACAGCACAAAACCCAGCAAGCTCCCTCAGCCTGAAACTAATTTGACTAGAAAACAGGAGCACCTTCAACATATCTAAAGTCATAAGTCAACTTCAGAATATACGCAAGATGCGTTTCTGTTCCTAGCTCAGCTAATTCCTTTGCACTAATCTTAGCACATGAAAAGAGAGAGAAGTCAGATAAAAGCTATCCAAAATAGGAAACAAAAAGGTCTTTGGAATCGCCTGGCATTTAGATAGCCAAATGTCAGAGCCAAAACTGTTAGTCAGTTATTCAAAACAAAACATTTGCATTTTCCTCAGAACATGCATATAATAGGGAGAATTACTTTGATTCTTATTTGTAGTCATATTAGCAGAAACAAAAGCACCCAAACTTTATCTGTACTAAACAACACAGTATTCTTACTGCATTATCTAACATAAGTTAACCTAATTATCCTAGTTTTCTACTTTGGCTAATATATATCATGCTTACGACGATTTTGCATTCCATTGAGTAGTGTAGCTACTTCTCCATTTAAGATAACAGAAGAATCATGTTAATGAACCAGATTCTGCTTCTAGAGTACAATATTCTTATTAAAAAAGCATACAATTTAGCAAGATTGCAAACACATTTTTGCAGCTGCAGGGGACAACTAGCCATTCTGTAAAAAGTTTAGACACATATTTGTAAGCAAACTGCACTTAATGTTACTACTACAAGCTCTTAGTCCAAACTGTAAGCAAGAATACAGTTATGTTTCTCAAGATATTTCTTCATGCCCTACTCTTCTTCCTGTCTTCCTGTGGAGTATGCAGAGGAGAAAAACAGTATAAAGGCAGTGAACAGTTTCAGGGAGAGATCTATACTTCGCATTTAACTTATTTTTTCTAAAAATATTCTTCCATTATCTGTTGAAAGTTAACACTTGAAAATACAATTAACATGCCAGTTTAACTGAGGCAAGATAAACTGGACTCAGTCCTTCTAACTTTGGAATTTGCATCACCTTGTTCAAGTTACACAGTTCAATGAAAATATCAGCATGTAGCATTTCTAGTTATTCCTACCAGGTTTTGAAAGAGTAATTTATCTGATTCTGTGCATCGACATGTACCTCTCCCCCTGTGGCAAGCATTCCAGGTGAATCAAGCTTCCGTTTCTTCCGAGGACCAATAGCTGCCAATGCAGTGAGATTGGCATCTCTCTGTCTCATCTGTGCAAGTTCTTGTTGCTGCATCTATTAGAGAGAGGAAAAAACTCTGGTTACTTTTAATTCTGTTGTCATTTCAAGAAGTTATTCTCAGCCCTGTGAGCATCGAGTAAAACTGACACATGAACAATCCCTAAGAATACTCTGCTGTTCCTAGAAATACCACTTTAGCAGCTCAAGCATGCAGCCTTGCAGTAGAGTAATGAAGACACAGAAGATCTCTTGACTTCTTTTTTTTTCCAGTAACTCAACTTTTTTTTTTAAATCTCCACCCTTATTGAAAACTGCATTAGCCAGTACGATATACCAACCACACATCTCCAGCTTAAGATTGATACGAAGAATGTAAACACCAATTCAAATCCTCAAAAAATATCTCAAACATTATTTCATCTCAGATTTATTTTGAATATTTCAAATATACTTGATACTTGCTTCAAAAACCCCAACATACCTAAATTTATAAAACACTTCTAAGTATTAGAAGAAATTAGTGCTGACACAAACCCCCTACAAACTGAATTTATAACGGATTTATGCAATTAAGACTTCAGGTAACACCACCTTTGACTAGACTGAAGCTAAGAAAATAACCTGCCAATGCATTATGCAACAATATACCAAACTGCAGAAAATAAGAGAAAGTATCCTGACTACCCCATGCTGAAGAGGAAGGTCTGCGTATTCATTTTAAGTGTAATCCTTTCAGAGAGTTAATGGTAACAGAATATTCCCATGAACAATCTTACTGTAAAAAATATTCTGATCAGCAATACTACATGAGAATAACTTAGGTAATGCAGCATATTATTTTAATTAGATAAAAGCATTCAAAGCTCCATAGCTCCTAATAATCATTCTTGCAAATTTCAAAACCTTGGGTTTGCATAATCCTTCAGTAAATTCAGAGGAGGTGTTTGCTTTCTAATCTCTTTGTTGTCATACTTATTCTCACTTCAACAGAAATGCACAGAACACTACCTCAAGAAATTCAGTACTGGTAATGAAAACCTTGTATGATACAAACAATTCTTCATTAAAATAAAACTGAACTGACAAGTGTAGATGGAAGTGTCTCAGCCATTAGTTACATGAACTGAATATACATAAGCAGGGTCTGAACTATCTTGGCCAATGTGAAAAGGAAAGGAAATTCAAACTAAAAGTACCAATGTATGGTATCTTTTCTCCAGCTGCTTCTGCCTAGAAAGAGCAGGTCCACTTCATGCATTCTATTTAGTGTATTTTTTAGTTTCATTCATTTAGAAATGCAACATATTTTCATGTCCTTCAGAAAAATCAAATTCAGTTCATTTAGAGTTCGAAACCCCATTTTCCACATTTTTATGCTATATATTTTGTCACTTCAGTTATTATCATACGTTGAATATAACATTATCTACAAACACACATCTCATCTACAGGACAAAAGAATTTCCTAAATACAAAATGAAATGTGGAAAAATATCTAAATAATAGTGCAAAGGTCTATACATACTTCCCTTTGCCAACTCATATTAGCTTTTTAGCTCAAATATCTTTGGCTCTCTTCCAGATTAAATGCCAGTTAGACAGACTTGCCCGCTTACCCTTTCAAGGTAGATAGCAACAGTGGTGAGCTCTAATCATTTACAAAGGTCATGATCGGAAGCTAGCCCGTAAGCAGTCATTTAAAATTCGATTGATCCCTATTTGTAGTCAGGGAAAGAAAATGGACATTTCAGCTGTATTGTAATTATGAGGCTTCAAGGCAACTGTAAATAGATGTGCAAATCCAGATACTGGCAAATACCTTAGAGAAGAAATTATTACTACAGTATAACATATATCCAGGAAAGGTTGAAGATAAAACTGCATATAAAAAAAGATCAATCATCTTTTTGCTAATTTGCCATGCTTGCCAGCCTATAAGGGTTATCACAATTATCCAAAGTCTGATGAATATTTAAGCAAGGGACAACTGGCTTGGAGTGATCTCAGACGAAGTTGTAAAGTGGATGGCTTCACAGAATAAGAAATGTTGCACTGGAGGAAGTATTCACTTCCTGGAAGTGCGGGTCAAAGATAAAGTCTGACAGGTAACTGGTATCATGCAGAAGTTACACGAGCATCTTCTTCAAAGTCACCATTTCCATTTAGCACATGACATGAAATCTGGGTCAGGTAATGGAGCCGGGCTCTGTTCTATTGAAACTGGGTGAATACCACCAAGATCCTTCCCTTCTTCACTTTCCCGTGGCTCTCACCCTGCTTCACACAGCATGTCTATTATTTAGGCTGTAAATTTTCAAGACATGGATCTTCCTCAATGTGCCTTACTTATAATCTGGCCCCAATGAGACTAATACACACTAATACAAGTAAGGAATATGCTGCCAGGTACAAAAACTCCAGACAAAAACACAATACAGTTTCTGATGTTGGTTTTACAGTACACACCTTGGTATACTACAATAGAAAACAAAACCTCCTTATGAATACTTCAAGGAATATTGGTCATAAAAATATCAAATACAGCAAATATATTTGCATCATCAGTACAACCACTGTATCCTGGTGTTTTACATAGTAAGAGCTGACGCAGTGAAATACTTGATAGGTATTACAGTACACAAATTCTCATCAATCTTTTAAAAATTCTTTATTGCTGGTGATTCCTGCCCACCCCAGCTCATCTGAAGGTAGAGGATGATAAAATTACATTTGAAAATAATCAAGAGAATTATGACCCTGATACTGATATTACCAACAGAAGCCTTTATCTTGCAGTGGTTACTTTAGCTGGCTTAAGGGAACATCTTTGCACTACTCATTTGCTTACAATAAAACATTTTTGCAGTTTATGGATACTTACTAGTAAAACAACTGACAAGATTCCTGGATGTTATTTAACATCCTGGAGCACAACAATCACCACTGTTGGCTTCTTAGTACCCTTATTCCAGCTTGCTCTGATTTCCCTCTCCAAGGCACATACTTATGTTTATTTATACCCTACATGAGATTATCTGTACTAGTCTCTTTCCTACTCATCACCTGACCCTTCAGAAAAAATATTATCCCCAGTTGTAATCCTTGTTTAAAAAAGCAGTATCTTGGCTCTGGTGAAAAAAAGGGGACGCTACATGCTTCATAAAGACATTTACACATGCAATGTGGCTGCTAACATCTGATTCAACAGGAGCTTTTCAAAATTAATGGCATGAAGATAGGAGCTATTTTTAATTGTCGTAAAACCTGATATGGTTATTGCAGGTAACTTGCAAGAAGTTTAGGAATATCCAAGCTTCATGGGGGGTGTGTAAATAACCTAGATTTAATAATCCTGCTTTGGTGCCAACAGAGATTACTTTTAAGATGCACCTCTTGTACCACCAGATGCCAAATGCATGACCCTGACCACTGGAGCATCTTCTCCCCAGTATACTCTAGAACTGTATTCCCTGCGACAAGTGGAAATGACTCTGCAACCAGTTTGACTTTGCAACCAGTTCTGCACACAGAGCTCCAAGGTAATCACCCTCTGAATCCTTAGCACTAAGAATAGGGTGAATTAAATAGTTATCTTCGGCGTTCTGAAATCACTCTTAAAAGTAACTAAAAACTAAAGCTACTTAAGCTTCTTACTCGACTTTAAAGTAACAAAACATATTGTTACTACAGTATAGTTTATCTTCTAACTAAGCTAGTTAATAATTCCTGGATAGTTGAACAAATGAAGGACCTGTTAATGTCTATACATTCTGATAAATAAATTTCCTGTTAATTAATATGATTTAGCAGAAGTGAATCTAACTCAGTACAACAACCAACAAGATGCTACTATTTGATACCTATATTCATTCACATTCCCATTTTTATATTGGACTGCTGATGCAGTAACATTCTTCAACTTGCCTTCATCACAATTAATATGGAGATATATATCAATAGTATATTCAAATTTCTACCCTCTGGGAAAAAAACAATGCTTCATTCAGAACCACACTAATCAACAACAATTAACTTTTTTGAAAGTCAAAATATTAATCTAAAACACAAATATTCTGCCATATTATACACGGAAAATGCTTATAGATGAGATGCTTTTCCTTGCTCCTTATCTGATCCCAATTTATTTTTAGCATGCCATTTACTTACTGAAAAGATTTTCATCACTTAATGACAACTTTAACTTAGATGCTATTGATGGAAAAGTACGGTATAAAAATTAAGCACCAACATTTTTTCACACAGCGAAATTTTTGTGATGGTGCAATGACATTAAAACCCCAGGAAGAACACCACTACTTCAATACAGCTAAGAAGAGAGGTCCTAGAATTTTAGTTTGTTTTCCTTAGATCACTCTGTTCTGATACATTTACATATTTCAGAAAGAAATGCCACAAGCCATATGCCACAAGGAAAACAGCCAGATGTCTATCTAAAGTATCAACATTAGATCTTAAAATCTAGATTTAATAATTTCAAAAAACCAAGAACTCACTTATCAATGGCATGCTTTGTAAGTAATTTTTGTAATAGAATCCAAGCATTTTAAGCCTTTTTCACTTTAAGCCATTTCTGCACTACAAACCACCGTGAGAACTGTCATTGAGATAATAATATGTGGTGTTAATATGCTTAGTGGATATTTTTTTCTTCTTAGAATCACAGGCTTCTTTGGGTTGGAAGGGACCTTAAGGCTCATCCAGTACCAACCCCCTGCCACAGGCAGGGTAAACCTTCCACTAGACCAGGTTGCTCCAACTGCTGTCCAACCTGGCCTTGAACACTGCCAGGAATGTGGCAGCCACACTTAGATTTTTACTTCCACTGGCAGTTGTGACAGTCCACGCAACTATAAGAAACCACCCGTTTAAAGACTTAGTATTTAATTTTCAAGACATAAGAACTTGCATCCATTACTCTAGTATTATAATAACCACAGAGAACAGCGAAGATTATTTTCCGCTTTCTTAAAAAATCAATTAAACCATCAGTAACTTCAAGGAAGCTCTTGCTAGAGGAATAAATTCTATGGATTTTTTTCAAGGTATGAATTTAGTCTGGAAAGGCAACTGTAAAACAAATGCTGGATAGTTGGTATGAACGCCTACAGATCTCAAATCAAACACCTTCTCCAATCCAGAAAATTAAATGGCCTAGCAATGGCTGTAATCTCTACTGTCAACAGAGAATTCTCCCTCTTCAGTGAGCACAAAAGTCTGTTAATGTCAGCTATGCAAACATCCCAGTGAACCTAACATGCTCAGCTGAATCTACAGGAAAAGGGAATGTCACACAGCAAATGAAGCACTGCACTACACATCAGAAAGACAGGAGCTGCACACAACCATGAGCAAAAAGCATATTGAAAGGAAGGTAAAGTGTGCTCCAAATGGAGGGCAAAGACTAAGCAAACTTAAATTAGCTTTGTTTAAAGCAAAAGATGCAGATGAAATATGGGCCTGACCTAGTAATGACCACACCTAGAGAAAATTTCCTTCAATATAATCAGAAAGTAAGAGGATGACTGGAACTCTTAACAATTCAAGTCTACATATAAACACCTTCAAAAATAAAAGGGAGAAGAGACAGGGATCAAAGAGGTGTTTTGCTACCTACAGGCAGGAATCATGGATGCTTTTTGGCTTGGAAGGAAAATAATCCAGTGACAGAGACACATAGATGATTGTGAAGATAAAGAAGGAGTAAGAGCTTGAGGAAATATTCAAGTATGTTTAAATATCGTCAATACAGAATTTGAGAAGGGAAGAGAAGCTAAGTTGTAAAAGTAAGTTTCTATAAGACTCAGAGCCAACTCAGCCCACAAAGAACTAGATTTTAGCTACTTTCAATTCCCAAATTCATTCAGAAATACCACCTAAGAAAAAGAAAAGAGGACCAAGAAGAGGCTAACAGCACAACAGAAGCTATAAATATTGACAGACTGTAAACCATAATCAAGAATGAATACAGCCAGGAATGAATAACAAACAGGAAATTGGCAACAGAGAGCACAAAATGGCAGAAATGTTTGGTGAAAGCAAGATCATATACACAATGATTTAAGCATTGATTTCTAGCCAATAGGCATCAATGGAGAGCCCTCCTAATGCTGTTTGCGATGGATGGCTTAATTCCTGGTAAGAGGGTCATATGCTGGGAAAAGCTTGTCTTAATTGATGGTTCTGAAACATATATCTATCAGTCTCAGACAGTAATTACACCCCCTAGAAAAACACCTTTTTTACTGAGGAGGGCCTGAAATGTGGAACCATTACACATGTCCTAAGACGCCCACAACAGAAGGTGCGATTAAAAAATGAAACTCATTAAAAATGTTGGCAGTAACCTAAACAAGTTCAGGACAATGATCAAGAAGGAACAGTGAACATCAGATAGCGTGTCTTGAAAAACAGATAATGTCTGCAGACTGCCCATGCTGTGCTTCTGCCTCTCTTTTGCATTTCTGAAGTCTCTAAAGGTCAGCAAAACTCCTACAGCAATAACACTGACTGGTAAGAAACTGGTCCAAAGAAGCTAAAGTTTAGAAGTGGCACTGCAATAATGCAATACCAGAGAAGTTATACATGTGTAACAGTAAACCATGCACTGAACATGTTCTGTGATACATTTAAACATCACAGCTCTACTGAATTATATGCAATATTCTACAATACAAAGCTGGATGCTACTTCTCCACAAATGCTCTCCCACAACTCAGTAAAGCTCTGATCCTCACTTGCAATGGCTGTACATCTATTTGATATGGATCAAGATTTTACTTTATTCAAAGAGGTGTGTGCATTGGTTGGTTTTCTTCTTCCTTTTCTTCCCTCCTTTTTTTTTCCTTTTAACAACAGTCAAAAATTATTGCACAGTATTGAAAAAAAACACCCTAGGCAAAGACTAAGCTGGGAACATTTCAGCCCCCAAGATGAGTTCCTCAAAATAATGAGCATCTGATTATAGTACTGGAACCTTAATGGCGATACTTTTGACCAAGTGTCTTTCCTACAGTAGGCATTTGTATTTATGACATCTAATTTCATTATGGTAGAAGTTTACCCAAATTTTTCATTAACATTTGCCCTATTACTTTGAACACTATGTATGTCAAACTTCTGATACAGAAAACTAAGTGCATCCTGCCTTTCATCATTATTTTTCCCTGAAAAAAGCTACCTTAATTGTAATTTTTCTCCTGTCATGTACATTACCGAGTTTAATGCAATTTTTAAAATAATTATCAGTAAAACTAGCTTTATCTTCTTACTACTACTCAGATCACATACTGTCTGAACTGATTCATATATATATTCATATTTGTAGGCTTAATTTTCTTGGAAGTTTCCTTAGAAGCTTCCTTACAGCTTACAAAAGATCAAAAGCATGAAGAATTTTAAGAGTGATTTTAAAAAGTCTTGTCATTTTTTAACATACTTCATCTCTAGTACTATTGTATTCTGCAAATATTTTGAAGTTCTTACCCCACTAGTCCCTTTAATCAACTAATGGTCTTTATAGGTATCTATGAAGTTCTTTTGGTTAATTCTGTATATTCCTGATTGGTTGCCTTTTTGATTTTCCAAATACAATGCACTGTTTTAGTTTAACCTAAAACCATTTATTTCTGCTGCTGTCCAACCATTTCTTGAGCTTCATATTCCCATCTACAGTAATACAAGATATAATATTTATTTTAACAAAGATACGTCTCAAATTCCTCTGGAAAGAGTTCTCTAACTATGTAGGGGGTTTTGTCTTTATAGTAACCTTAATAATCACATTTCTTAATTCCTCAAAATCTGTTGTTGGTTCTTGGTTATACTATTCTTCAAACAACTTACCTCCAGCTCTTCTGTACTAAGCAGATACAGATCATTTGAGCAAAGGGTTTCTGAGGCACAGAAAACTGGCAGGATCAGTATTACCAGAGCTAGCAACTTTCTGAGATGTCAGTAACTTACTTGTAGTAAATCAGAAAAAGTTTTGAAAAAAAAATTCCCTAAGATCTGTGATTTTATTTTTTGTTATTGGTCTTAATTTTATTTCAAAGCAACTCAAGAATGGGCAATGACAAATCTTCTCAAACTGTTCTTCAAAGGAAACAGGATATACCCGTAAAGCATAAATAAGACTAGTAAGAATACCTGTCAAAAAGCTTGATGGCTTACTCACAAGCTCCTTAATTCAAGTGCAAGCAACAGAAGAATACCTTCACTTCTGGGGCACAGTTGAGAAAAGACTGGTTGAGATCTTTTCTCAGGCCCTTTGTTAATCTAAGTGGGGGTTTACTATCCTCCCAAGATTTCTAGGATGCTCCCCTTTCCACCTGAAGTGAGACACTGTATGAGGGCTCCAGAATAGATATTTTAATGAAGATTTGGGAATATAAAACACAGTGAAAACCTGTATGAATGATGATCATTTCTAGATTTACAGACTGGAGTTACAAAGAGCAGCAAACGTGTTGAGCTGCGGCTTTAGTTAGGGAGGTCTGACAGAAACAGTGGGATAATGGGAGCCAACTCAAACTAATAAAAGCAAGGAAATACGCTTTATTTTTTTAAAATCATGCACTGGAAAACACAAGGGTCAGATGAACCTCACAACCAAGCTTTCCACCAGCCCCTATGCCTGCAGCTGGAGTGCATGCAGTAACTCCCAGAGGCTATGCTGTCCACTGTAACAAAGTGTTAAAGGTTGTACTAAAACATGAATCAATGGCTCTATTTTTCAGATGGCAAAGTGTCCCTGAAAAAAACAATTCTGAAACTACCCCTTAAAGAATCTTTCATTGTATCTGAGTAATACAACAGCTCTTGGATACTGACAGCTCTCCATGGCGGCTACAACTCTGCATTAGTACTATGAGACTCCAATCAAGAATTTCATCTGCATATCTTTGTGCATCACGAGTTTTGATAGCAGAGCATGGCCTTTTGTTACTTTTATTTCTATTCCATCTCTGGCACACACTTGAAATCTGAAATAATTAAGAACAACAGAACTGTAGCAAAAACCCAGGGAATGTATGTTTTCGGTTAGTGCATCAATGGAGTTAACTGAAGACCAAGGTACATAGGAAGATCTTAGCTCTGTGAAAGTGGAGAGTGACAGAAGTCATACCATAAAATCTCAAGTCAGCCTGAAGCATTTTGCCCATTTAAAAAGAAAAAAAAAATAAAAAAAATCTCTTTTGGTGCAATTTCTCTGCCTGTATGCCATCACCACAAAACTTCAAAATAGTTTAACAGAAATTTTGGTAAGAGGCTTTATTATCTAGATTATTCCAAAAGAAAATGCCCAGATTTTGATACCAGTCCTCTCACATTCTTATGGGAAATCTGCATCTTGAAACTGCTAGCCTCATTTGAGGAAATGAGGCAAATGGAGCAATCTACTAAAAATCATTTGGCTGTAATAAGTAATTTTAATCAAATAGAGAGAGAGAATGGCATTGAAGTTAATTTCTGAAGTCATAAACAGATGGGAAATGTGTAGTGTAGAGACTGGTTGTGCACTTTTAACACAATATCCTTTTTTTCAGCGTGGATTGTGGTTTGATCAAGTCTAAGTGACATGACAAAATTTTAATTTATTCTGAAACTATATTCAACTACAGAACTCACAGTATAGCAAGTATGCTACTCTTTTCCGAAGCAAAATTTGAGGCAGAGCAATTTCGGGAACAAAAATAGCCAGACGCCCACCTCCTTCTCCCCCTTAAAAGGATAGGACAGGTTCACTTGCAAAATGGAAGTTCCACTGGGGATGCAAAACAACCTCAAAATTTAAATAATCTACATCTTTTCTGCTTTAGATTTAACGACAGCAAAACCACTACCGCTCATTTCTCCTGCAGATCAAGGAAACAACACACCACAGTGTGGGGACAAAATATTTCAAGCAATTTTTCATACACTGACAAGTAGTAAATTAGGGAACCTTGTAAGTACAATACAGTAGTCATCCCCTTCTATTGATCACATATAATTTACATCTTATAAAGATGTGAATTCTTGCATTCTCACTCCACAAGGAAAATCTCAATGATTTATTCATTTCAAATAAAAAATAGAAGGTAGATGAGAAGAATTACTTCACAGGCTGTAGCTTTCTCAGGGCACTAGTGCTAGGCTCTTCTTTCGCACTGCCCGAAGGGCCTTTGTGTGCAAGTCCCTCTAATTAACAAGGTGAATCATGCAGCAGTTCCCTAATTAGTGAACATGACAAGCCAATGGAAACAAGCAGACAGACCTGGCGTACAGATATGGTCAACAAAAGGCACACCATTAAAAAAAATACGTATCTTTCACGTAAATAAAATACAAAAAGAGAACTAGCATAATACCTAATTTCCCTTTTCATGTTTTATGCTTGTTCCTCATTTATTGCAGATATAAATAACGACACAATAAATCAAGGTTTCCAACTGCAAGTTGGACCACCCCTCCAAAATCAAAGAGTAGCTATCCTACGTGAGTAAGCATCTGCTTAAGGGGCATTATTTGTTTTCTCTCGTCTTCTGCTTTAAAGAACTGCAGTTACATTACGCTTAGCACTTGCAGAATCCCGTAATTAATTCTACTCAGAATTTTTTTCTTGAGATCATTCTTCACCAGAAGATAAAATGAGTATAACAGCACTTTTATTATTGCATTATAAAAATGCCTATATTACCAATATGTAATAATTTCTAACTTTTGTAAAAGAATAAATAAATAATAAAAGTGAATAATCAAAGAAGCAGATTTGCATTAAAAAAGAAATGAGATGATCTAAAATGTACCTCCTTACATTCATCTTTTCAAGTAAAGTATTTTAAATCTTCCACTTTTCCTTCTGTTTCTCCCCATCTCCAAAACACATGGGGGTTTAATTCATTTTCCATCTACTGCAAATTGAACCTTTGATTTAGATCTTAACAATTCTTCAACTTATTGCAAGTCTAAAATGCATATAACTAAAAGCGGAATATAATTCTTCACAGAAAAATTCCACTATATTCTTAGCTCTCTATTCCTTGGTACATTAAGTGAGGTAGGTAGGCTACAGACTCTCCCTCCCCTCATTACAGGTCCCTCTTCCTCACAATCTTGAAAAGAAATATTTCTGACTTTCTTCTTCTAATTGGATAAAATCTCCTTACATTCTAGAATTAATGTTCAAAATACTGATGTCGAAAAAATACCTTCGCTTTTTTCATCAGTCCAGTTTTAAAACCATGGGATTAAAATACTGGCCCCAAAGTAATAAAGGGTTCTACAAGCCTTTAAAGGTTCTTTTGGGGGGTTATAAATTTGAAGAATCTATAATGAGGTTCTATTATAGAACTGATTAACTGTTTTAAAACTGTTTTAAATTCAGTGGGAATATCCACAATAAATAGTATCAGAGATCATAAGCAGAAAGCTAAAATCACTACAAGCTATTTGCTATGTTTTTTTCCCTTCTTAGCATTTGAGCCTCCCCTATCTTCTCTTAGATCCCACTCAACATAACCCTTCTTAGGACAGTGCAGAAGAGCTTTAAACACAGGGTGAGAAGTATCCTCTTTTAACATCAAGGCACAACAGATAATTTGCTAACAACTGAACTATGATCTGCCATATGCACAGAGGAAGTATTCAGCAAACAACCTGTCACAAATGCTTACTGTTTCAGTAACCAACTCACCAAAGGCCTTTGCTTTATAAAATACACTACAAACTCTGGCACACAATTTATTATCAAAGACTGTAATTAAATGCAAGACTACTGCAAAGAGAAAAAAGATTCAGTGCATTAAAAAGCTTTACATTCTTCTTTGCATCTTAAATAACAAAATCAAAGCAAGGAGATTGGAAATACATGCTAAATATGCAAAATAAAAAAATCAATGCAAAAGATCACAAAATTTTGAGTTGATTTTCAACTAAATGGTATACATAAACACAATTATATATCTGTAATTACAAAAATATTCTGCATTTAAGGAAAAATGTTAAATGCAGCTGATAAGACAAAATAATTGTCCACAAGACATGCTTTGATATGAGATTGTATGTAATACTAGACAGACAAATTCTGTTTGTTTTGAATACTGCTACTGATGTCAGTAGAGTTATCCCAGAGTTACAATGGTGTAACAGAGAAGAAATTAATTTCCAATATTTTAAGTATGAGGAACTCATACTTTAAAAAGTGACAGGAGTAAAAACACACAACAACGGCAAACAGGGCAAAAATAAAACCCCCAAGACAGAATAGTCAGATCATTCTCCTATTTGCCACTTAGTCTACCATATGTCCTCAGCATTCCCTATCTTGGCATGCCTGTTCAGGCAGACATTTCCTTCTCCATCAGATTTAGGGGGTTTGTTTCTCAAATTTCAGTACTTAACCAGAAATAATGTCTGCATATACATAGTTGGACACATGAGAGTCATTTACCCAGGAATTATTGTTAATGCCTCAGTTAAAATTATGTAAAGATATTTAAGAAATGTACATTTATGATTTTTTTCTTTCATATAACTGAGCAGATCACAGAAATCATCACATATTGCAATGTTCACAGAAGCACCAGTTGACAAACCTAAGAAATACAGGCATTTTGGATAACATAACAAGACACAAGATAAATATGTTATAATCACTCTATATCCAGAATATAAAAAAAAAAACAAAACAGAGTAGACTGCTGTCACATACTACTGAAACCCAGCACCTTCTATTGAGCACCACAACTGCATGCAACACGTACATAAGTTTAGCTCAACAGTGAAGTGTATTTTATCTCAGTGTAAACTACTGAGATTAAACCTGGAGAAAACTGGAATGAACAACTGGTTTCTGATAAGCGTGCCAATCTCTCCTGACCTCAAGTTATTTTTCTCCCCTAAGAAAATACATCTCTAATATAATCCAGAGCCTTGCTTGACTTCTGCATCCTAAAATAAGGTACAAGTTTTCAATCCAAGACTAAATTAGGGTGTTTTAGGGTTAGCTACTGTAGCTTCATGGTCTTTAGGTACTTTCCATTCAAGCTGGAGGTCTGTATCATTCTACCGAAGTAAAATATATAAGAAATGTAAACAATTTGTATTCTTAGAAAGGGGAAAAATCACCCTGTATTTGTGTATTCTGACACACCCCAGTAAACACTGGATTCCCTCTGCATATTGCTTAACAAGGAGAAACCGGCAGGTGCTAATGACAGACCATGATTAAAACAGAGAACAATTTTGTTTCATGTTGAATTTATTCTGCCTTAAAATAGGAAGTAAAAATTTCTTTACTTAATTAAACAGCAGCATATACAGTGAAGTAATAAGGTATATTGAATAACTTTCTCAATTATTACCTGTCATAGTAAGATACAGCAGATATCCCTATGTATTCTGCAGGTACCCCTATACTGGGGAGCCTATCTCACTTCTCTGGAGCTGACGCCGTCTGTTACAGCCACAAAGTGCTGGGATGCCTTAAGGCAAACTTTTCAAAAACTTAAATACAGATTTTGAAAATTATCCGATTTCTCATTAAATTGCTCTTTCTCCCGTCTTCCTGCACAAAATTAACACCTAAGTTTTTCATGCTTCTAATTTCTCATTTGGTATTACGTGACACCTTCCTAAAGCTTACCTGACTTGCCTGACGTGTTTGCCAGGTATGAGCACTTCTGCCAGGTTAGATTTATTTATCTATTTATTTATTTAGCTATTCTTACTTTTGGGGAAATCTATAGATTTTCATACACCTTAACATGTGAATATGGTGTTTGGCCATACAGGGTGAAAATCACTTTAAAAACCTGATAGTATGTCAAAAAAAAAAACCAAGATTAAGAGAAACCTTCAGAAATCTACATGGTGTTATTTTTTTTTTAATAATAGAAATGCCTTTCTGAATATAAATTTAGTAGTTGCAAAGAGAAAGGACACGGAAGAGTAAGGAAGCCTACTCCTTATTTCAGATGGCTTATTTAGGTTTTCCTATGGCTGTGCAGAGTCAATAAACCCATGAACTGTAATTGGATCATACTGGTTTTCAATTCCCTCCCCTTCTACCCTACATATAGTGAGGTATCACTTTTGAGGAAGCTGTAACACCCCAGTGTACAGACACCTGTCAGCACAAACATATAACATGCTTTCCCATTCCAGAAAATCCTATCCTCATCTTTCTGACCATTCCTACGGAAAACTAGAAGTTAACCACTAATTCAGCAATAACTTTCAACTCTAAATGAAAATAAAATCCTTATAAATAATTACACAACTGCCTAATAAAGTTAAAAATACAGTGATACTTTTCAAGTGTACCTTTTAGACATAGCTGTATCTACCTTTAGTAATACTGACACTTTTTACTCTGCTGCTGCGTGTTTTACATATTCCTTATGACTTTACCACAGTAAACTACCTGAAAATGACAACAAAGCTACTATTCCCATTACTCCACAATAATTACATACATATGTAAATACATAAACGCAAATCCTCACATCCCAGCACAAACCGAAGATGCTAATGAGCCTTGCACAAAAATTATGAGACTTTTACAAAGCACATTTACAGAATCAGATTATTTCTTTGTATCTGATTTTATAATCAGCTAAATAAAATATTCTTGAAGAGATCTGTGAAAATTAATGTCTTGTGCATAAGCTACTTGGAGATACACAGAAATATTGCATGCACATATTTTAACTCTCTCAAAAATATGCTGGCAAGGAAGTTTAAAATTACTCTTTAAAATTTTACTACTACAGCTCCAACTTCAGCTTTAACTCTGCTCCCATGAACTCTTTCATCTTCCACTAACAGGTTAGAAGACTGTTAGAAGACCACAGATTTTATGAAATACAGCGTGTTCTACAAAATATATACATTTGAAACAAAGTCCTGCCATTGCAAAAGGACAAGAACATGCAAATACCCTTCCAGACTACAGCCGGGAAGTAGATGTGGGGACCACGGGTAGACTTTTGTATGTGGAGCTTGCACAAAGAAGAGACTGAAGATTTGTCAGCAGGAGGTATGCAGCTGATTGCTGATGGCCAGCTGCCTGCTGCCGGTGCAATGTGCAGCACCCAGACTGAGTGGGCAGAGGAACAGAAGATTTAGTAGGTGCGTCTCGATCCCCTTAGGTTATTTCATGTGACGGGAGCGCCTGGAGGAACTGGGGGCAGATGAAAGCTGGCAGCTGTGTGCTGCCTCAGGCGCTCCAGGGCTGCCAAACAGGGCTTACAAACATGTTAGCTCAGCGGCAGAATTAAAGCCCTCATTCGAGTTTATTTTGGGGTAAGAAACCAGTGTGCATACTGAGGATGGGGGAAAACTTGCCCTGCAGGCTGAAGCCTAAGTACACCTTGACCTCTCCTTGCAAGCTTCTATAGAGTAGAGCAGGCTTGACTGAGGGACAAAACAGCTAAATAATAATTTAGACTGTTGTCCAAGTAAACTCCTCAGTTTCTGACAAGCTGACACAGCTGACATTTGCTGCCCTCTACTTATTAAATAGGCAATCATATTCTGAAGTCTAAAGCACCACTCTTTTGTCAGATCAGCAGGGAAGTAAATCTGCTGCAGTGTTCAGGTAAAACAGTTATGTGATTTTTCTACATTTATGGCTTGCTTCAAATGAAAATATCTTTTCTCCCACACACACTTTTCCCTTTCCTCTTTTCTGGCTGGGACGTTGCAGACTAAGTAAAAGATTGTTTCTACCTACGGAAGACCAATATTCAGACAACATACCACTGAAGCAGAAGAGGAACTGGGAATTCAGTCTTGATATCTTCCTTGTGCAAATTGATCTGTATGTATTTAGACACATTAAAAAGGGTTTGTTTTTTTTTAAAAAAGGACATACCATTGCATGCATTCCTCACTGCCCCTCCTGGAACCTCTGGATGCAATCGTTAGTACTCAGGAGAAGCAAAGCCAAACCATCCTTATCACAAATCTCACACTGTAAAGGTGGAAGAAAACAGTTCCCTTATCTCTTCACTGAGCTCTGTTGTCTGGGCATCCAAAAGCAATTATAAAAAGGGGGTCGTCATTCTCCACTTGTTTAGCAGTCCCTCAAAATCCAACAGCAGTACCACTGGTTATTCCTACAGACATGGAAGGAAAACTGCAAGGGACCTGAAGGGCTGCAAATTCTCCTGTTACCTTCCTGCAGTTGAAGTCAGACACCACTTTCATGGAACTCGTTTTACAACAGAAAGTTGCTGCTGGAGTGTTCTGGCGAGATTCATAAAAGCAAAGTCACCTTCAGCTAAAGAAATTCATTACAAAGAGATTATACCATTCTAAATCCATGTTCTGGAAATTCATATTTTAGTAGTCCTGTTGCTTTATAATGACAGACAACAATCTTTATTAGGCAGGACTCCATTGTGAGTATACACTCTGGAAGTCAATGTAAACCACAAGGATGGATTTATCCTCCCCTAACCTCTTGTCAGCTTTTTTTAAAAAATGAAACCCGTTAAGTAGAGCTGAATTGGTAACAGGTACTCCTTTTTTTGATATATTAAAAAACCAAACCAAATGTGTTTCATAACAGAGCTAAATTCAGTCTTCATTCTTCCTCACTAGTTTTGAGAATTAGAGTACATAGTCACTTAAAATTTTGTTGGCAAAGTAACAAAAAAAAAACAAAACAAAAAGAAACCTGAAAGGAAAAGCCTACTTATACAAGTCTATACAACTTTTACTTGTTTAATGTTCCCAAATTCTCAGAGTCACATGGGAACCTTTTGGTAGCAAGGTAAAACAATCACTACATTTCACTTGCATACATTGCTGCTAATGTCTCAAATAGCAGACTGCATTAGTACAAATACAGTTGTCATACAAAGTCTAAAAGAAATTGCACTGTTGCTGTGTTAATTCAAAGGCTGCTATCTTTCAAATACCTCTTCTAGACTGAGACATCAGCTATACAACAAAAAAATGCCTGACTAGGCAGCCTGCCTTCTTGTTCGTATCTCCTGTCCCCATTTTGTTTCACATTAGCTCCCGTTCTCAAAGATGTGCAGCCTCATTCATCTGTGCTTATAAACAACCCACATACAAAGACTCGCAGTTCTGACATGGCTCTGTGAGGTAGCACAACACATCAATACAACACTGACTGTCCTCCTCACACACTGCATTCAAATTTGTATGTAACTCTAGTGAAGGAGTAAATGAAGTTCTAAGACTTTGTTTTCTAGATAGCAGGTATAACTAAATATTAAAAGAGTGTTCTTTATATTTTAAAGATGCATGAAGTATAAAAATAGTTTGCTACGTAAGAAGGGCTGTGTATTTAGCTCATGTATCAGTAAAACAGCATTTGCTTTTAGAATGCTAAAAATAAGTTTTAGTCACAAAAAATAAGCATTCATGTTAACTAAGCAAGAGCTAGGCAGCATATATACACTAAAATCTTGCATCACTGTGGAACTCCACCAACATGATTTTGTAGAAGGAAATTATTATGTTTGAGAGGATTGGATTTAATTTAGATTTCTACTACACTAACCAGGTAATCTTGGGTCAAGCTTGGGTTAGGTAAAAAAAAAAATCAAACCCAAAATCAATCCCAAAACCTAGCCCTTAACTCAACTCTAATTAATATACATTTCACCCAAGCAGGAATAAACCAATTTGACTTAGTTGGAAAACATTATGGCCATTCCTTTGATCCCATGGCATTTTTCCATCAGTTACCCAGTTTTCTGACTCCCTCTACTGCACGGGTAATGCCACACTTCATCTTCAGCCAAACAACTGCCATCACTTCTGCTCTTAGCACACAAAACCAGGTGGGATGTGTTTGATTTTTTTCTGCTTAATAGTAAGACTATTACTGCCTGAAGTTCTTCAGGATTTGTAGAATTCATGACAGGGTACCACCTTATCCTTGGAAACACAGGAAATACTTTGTCAAAACCCACTGTCTTTAAACTAATTTGAAACTCCGAAGAGCTACACACCAAGATTCAGATGTACTAAGTTTATTACTGATTACAGATCTTCTTGTTTCTTCAGCAGCAGTATTTGTATATGCAAACGTAACACTAGTCCTCTCCTGTCCTTCCCAGAAGTTCATAAACAACTTCAGTTGTTCAGAATTTGTGACTTATCAACTTATGCTAATGTATCTCTACATCTAAAGTAAAATGTACTCAAAAGGAAAAAAATCCAGTTAAGATAAAACAGTAAGTTTGATAATGCAGCAGGATTTTCATGACAGTATTTTGACTGATGAAAGGACCACTTCTCTCTGAAATGCAAGTTTAATACTAACATATGAAGTTACTGCAACAACTTTATGACTTCAGGAAAATCTTGTACTCTAAAGCCAAATCCATGGCAGTGTTGAATGGCCTTAGATGGTACTAGAACAGCCTAAACACTTATCAGAAGCATTTTTCTGGGTACAAATAACAGACCTGTAGTAAAGGAAGACTGAACACAAAGTAACTCTGTTAACTAACCTTCTACACGTATTGACAAAAATGCCTGCATTCCTTCTTCATCACAGATGCAGCTTTGGTAACCTGATGCAGAAAATTATCTATAGAATAACTCAGTTCCGAGGAATCATTATTGCCTAAATGTTGCACTATGATTACTTCAGGTATCATATTCCTAGCTTTTCCTTCTTTCCACCTACTGACTCTCAGATGGGTTACAGAGCTAACTGAAAATTTAATTTAAACTCATTTCTGTCAAAGTGCTCCATTTCTCAGTGGAATGTTTTATAAGAAACACTTTTAAGAGAAGATTGTTGCTTTTGAATCAATATTTTTATGTCAGGCTTGATAAAATAGAAAACTCCTTCAGACTTCTCATCACAAGAGATACTGCATTACTACTACAATCTTTAAGGACCTTGATTTTGCAAAAAAAGGGGAATAAACGAACTTCAAGAAAACAAAATATTTTTTATTTGCTTTTCATTTTCAGTAACACCTTATGAAAACAGGATAACTACAGTAAACTGTAAGTGTTTTAAAAGGCACCACTCCTACCGAGTTGATGCATAAATATTAATGTGGTGACAAGAAATTATTTGAAGCAAAATTGTTTTCATGATCTATTAAATATATGATGCTGGAGTTACAGTAATTTTGCCAACTTGCTTTTTTTATGTGGTATTCACAATTTCTAAGGCAGTGTTAGAGCCACAGAAGAAATACATCATACATCGTACATATTTCATTCTTATTTTTAATCAGTTCGTATGGCTTCCTATAGACCTCTATATGCTCACAGCCCAGATGTTTTCGCGTATCTAACTCAGAAAAGGATACAGTTCAAAATCTGAAACACAGTTGAGTGAGGCTCTTATTACCGAAGACATTGCAAACCCAGGGGAATGACAGCACCCAAGCAGAATGGTTACCATTATACTGTACTACCCCTTCTGGAAGTACGGAAAATACCTGCCCCTGGTCTGCTTCTGGAAGAGTAGAGGACTCCCAGAATTCCCAGTCAGTGTAACAGTCAGAACAGCAACCCGCCTAAATAAATTTCACTGTTAAAGGAACTGATCCAACCCCCTAAGATGGGATATCTGTGCTGACGAAGGCATATAAAGGACTGTCTTGTGTTTTTTCTTCAGATTACTAGGGCTTTTGTTATGAATATCAACCAGTCTGAGATTTCGCCTGCATGGTTAACAAGTACATCTGAGAACAGATTCAACTGAGTGTTATCTAAACTGATCTAGGTTCTGGATACATGCCCAGACATTTATGGTGTCTGGTTTAAGTTTTTATTATTATGCAATGTTGTTGGTTGGTGATGACACAAAGACGTTAACCAAGTTAATCTTTAAAGATCAAACTCAACTACCTGACTTTTAAATTAAAAGATTTTTAGCCAACGGACACTGAATATGTAGAATAATATCCATGATGGAAAGGATGTTTAGGATATTGCCTTTCCTGCCTCTTAAATTATTTCTATTATTAATTACTAGGTGTTGACTCCATTATTCCGAATCTTGATCAATTCCTTCTATCTGTTATATGGCCTGTTTTATGACCTATTTAATGACCCTTTTCCTGGAAATTAGAGAGAATTGGTAATTTCTTTAACTTATATTTGTGACTTTTCATACTTCCAACAGACTACATAAATCAGCATATTTTCTAAAGTTTGAATCTGAAAGATCATGCAACCTGAGGTAAGCACTACTCACAAATGATGTTATTTCTTACATTAAATTGCACTGAAATTCAAATATTTCCAAATTTGTGTTACAAAACAATGCAACAACTAACAGTTGAAGAGCAACATTTTTCCTAGAAACAATCTCCACGGAAAATATTTTTCACTAGTTTATTACAGAAATTTATCATTAAAACTATCATATAATGTCCACTGACAAAAAGCTACACCAATTTAGAAGTGTGAAAGTAAACAGAGTTTTAAGCAATATAAATGACCACAGGCACATTCTCTTACTGCTTTCACTCAAGTCCATTTGAAACAGGTTAATGCTAAAACAAAGTAAGTCAAACTGAAATAAGAGTGGGTATGCACTGACTGAACTAAAACAGTGCTAGTCTGTGTGTGAATGAAACCTCACTGTTATGTCTAGTCTCCATAATAAGACCATATGTAGACAGACTTTCTGTTTGTTTTGGTAAGTATTTAAACACAATTTAAATTGGATTTAAGCCAGTTTGGTTTAAACAATATGTAGAATGGCTGAAAACTGGCTAATAAATCAAGTAAAATGAAGTTACAGAACAAAACATAAAATAACTTTCACCTTATTAAATTAATTTTTAAATATGTTCAAAGGACACAGTAATCTCCCTTTACATTTTCTTGATGAGCAATAAGCAAGAAGGGCACTTCTTAAGGGTGTAAGTTCAGTGAAAGAATTCAAACTTTTTTTTTTAGTTAGGAAATAAAACAGAGTGTTATGGAATGGAAGACCCCAAAATACCCATAAAGGAGAATGTTTTTGAACAAAGCTAGTTTTTATTTCCTCTTTATCCTATTATCCTTGTATTGGTTCCTTTATTTTGCATTCCAAGACAATGCTTTCTAGAGTTTTTTCAATGTTTCCACAAATTTCTTTTTCCTTAAATATGTAAAAGACTTTCTTATTTGGTATTTTGCTTTCTTGCTCTGACTTTTGTCTTCATTAAGTATCCTGGACTATATTCCCGTTTTCAGACTTGCTGTATTTGTTTTAGATGGTCATCCATTTCTACCTGGCACAGACCCAGTTTTGAAGAGGACAGTTCCAGGCTGTTTTGTTTTTTTTTTAAATTTTAATTTTGGCAGTGGCAGTACAATTTGAGACATCCCCGCACCCCTTTGCAAAAGTTAATGCAAAAAAATATTTTTGTTAAATATATTGGAGCATTTCAGGTGGAAGTCTCTAAATCAGTTGAAGAAAGAGCTTTAGAACGCTAATAACTAAAAAGAGAGACATGCTTATATTTCTTACGGTTTCAAACAGGTAGAATGAAATTCAACTTCAGAGAGAGGCATGGTGCCAATAAATTATACACTTTCATTAGAAGAGTGGGAAAAAAAGGCAGGGCTACTATACAAAAGAATGGGGTGCAGCACTCACACAGAAAACCTAGTATTCATTCTGCATTTACTCAAACATGTTACCATATCTAGGAACACCGCTACTTTAAAATTACATACCAGTTTCATCTAAGCATTTTTAATTAGGTTACCACCAAAATATTTGCTACCTCTTCACTAATACCACTATTGCTATTACTAAGAACACACTTCATACACGTTCATTCACATCAGCACAGCGTCACTCCCTCTAGTGGGTAAGAAACAGAGCTTACACAGACAACCTGAATTTTCATACAAGAGAGAAGCACTCCTGCAGCTACACCAAAAGCAACTACACTTACTGGAGTGCAAGACTTCCATCACAGCTACAAAGAGAACCACACCGACTACTAGAAAAATGTGGGTCTAGTTGTTTAATTTGGCTTCCTCAAGTTTCCAATGTCCAAAAAAGAGTTACCATGAATGCAAATATTGTGGCAGCAAGAAAAGCAGTAATTTCTAGCTTGCTTTCACTTCAAGCAGCGTGGTAGTTTTAGTTCTCAGCTCAACAGCAAGTTTTACCTGCCAACAAGTATTTCACAAACCTGATTCTTCCTTTGCATACATTGGCTAGATACTAAACTCAAGTAGTGTTAAAATCCTATGTCTTTTCCTGCCAACTAACTTATTTCATTTGAATACTTGTTTGACAAACCCAGCTCTGGAAACACTAAGGCACAGTCTGATGTTTACAAGAACTTATTTCAGCAAATCTTACTACATAAACACATAATGAAAAGGAAAAAAAGTCATCTCAATATGTACTTGGAATTTTTTTGACTGTTATATGCTTATATATATAAGATCTGTATAGCTAACGGTATTGTAGAATACTGCCAACAGGGAAACAAGACAGGAAGAACAGGGCAATAGAAAAAACTTTTATTTGCATTTTTCTGTATATATTACTTTCTAATGTATGATTATTACATCCTAGTTCATATATCCAAAGACGTTGGCTAAAAATCCCAGCATCAATTTGCTGCAAATAATGTTGTAAATTTTTAAAATAGGAATGACTATCAACTGATAGATATTTTACTCTAATTGATTTAAGATACAACCAGACCCTAAACTGTGAGATGCCTTAAGCAAGGGACAGCTACTCTTACCTACAGCAAATTAAGGTACTCACTAGTTCACAAATTGTTACTCTTCGGATAACATATCAAAACTTCATCTGAAATTATTTGGTAATTTTTAGATTGTTGTAATTTAGACTGATACGTAAACAGTCCACTGAATCACATCACAGAGAAAATGTCTGGCAATTACATTACTTGAAAGACTATTAACAGAACAAAATTGTTAAGTAGCACATTTGTGAGAAAGTGACATTTTACAGAAAGACAAAGGCATACGTTTTTCCACCAAAATCTAGTGCTGCTGTCATCAACAACCCAACAAAAGCTACAGCTACCTAAAATGGAAATGAAAATGTAATGTATGGAAATATTCTCTTATAAAATTTCCTTAGGCTTCACATGTATTAATGTATTAGTTTGCAAACATTAAGATCAAAGGCAAAGCAACAAATACATCCTAAAAAGTTTTTAGTCAGATTTTTATTAACGATATACAAGTAGCAAGGCATAAAAAATTAATATGTTCAAGCCTTGAAATGTCAAGTGTAATGATCTCTAGCTCTGCTTACCTCCTTTGCTTTTTGTTTCAGTCTGGCTTGCTCTGGGTCTTCTTGCCTTGAGCGACTCTAGATGTTTAAAAAAAATGGGGAAAAAAGGTTAACAGATGGTTTAAGAACCCCTCATCTGTTGCAGTAAGTTAAAAAATAACAAAGAAAGGGGAACAGGATACAAGGTGTCAAAGATGGGATGCTTAAATTCACGGAAGTGCAACTATAAACCTGTAGGCCTTACCCAAAAGACTCTTAAATATTCAGTTGCAAGTAAGATCTACCCTTGGTTTAAATTAAAGAAAAACAAAACAACAAAAACACCCCAAACAAACAAACAACAACCAAAAAAAACACCAAAAAACCAACATGTTTTTGTCAAAGTTTCCATACAGGTTAGATTTCAATTATCTAACACAAACAAATTCAAGAGCAGAAGTAACACCCTCTCCATTACCCGAACTTTTTAATTTGAACTCCTTACAGTCACTTATTTTAAAATTATCTACTGTTTTCAATTAAGCTTTTATTCAGCTGTTGGTAGAGAATGTGGAGAGAACAGTTGTAAAGTCACCCTCCCAAACAGTAGATGCTCATAATACAGCTATTATTAGCTGTATGAACTTAAGAGTACAGCATACAAATATGCTTAAGTTAAACTCATTCATGCATTACTAATACTATAATGTTATAATTTTTAAAACTGGAGAAATATTGTCAAATGGCAACTTTAATATTTTCATTCAAAACCAGGAACAATAGCTCTAAAATTCCACTAAGAATAACTGCTAAATTACAGTGACAATACATAACTGTACATTTCTTGGGATACAAACTGGTTTACAACCATATGTTAAAACTATTAACTTCTTATTCATGCTCACTAGGCATACTCGATGGAATTCAAAACTTGAGATAGATAATATATACATTATACTTTTCAATGGCATGATTTGTCAGGATTCAGAAAAGGTTGCATGAAAAGCTGTAAGAAGCTGCAATAAAATCTGTGACATCCATGGAGAACTGTTATCCCTGATACCTTAAAGATGTAATTGTTTTATTTTGGCGTTTCTTTGACATTTAAAGTGATATCATTTACACAGTTCCTAAAGGAATAAGAATCTCTATACCCTTTCCTATCTACCTTTCTCTGCCTCTTCTCTGCTGAAGACAAGCCTAAAACTTGAAAGAATTTTAGCTTGCAAACTTAGATTTCTTTTTTTTTTTCCTGTTGCTTAAATTTTTCATAATATATTCTGCTCAGAAGTTAAAAAATCCATGAAGAAAACCAATGGGAGATAGGTTTTAAGGGTAAGAGGACATACAGTATTGATATATCTGGAGAGAACCTTGACTATGATCTGGCATACAGCGCACCAATGACACTGAATTTTCTATCCTCTTTTCATGTTTGTTTGGGTTTTTCTTAAAATAGGATTATTTTTCAGCTAATATACCACCCATACAAAACATAGTGATGACAAAACATGGCCAAATTAAACAATAACGAGATTTTTAGATATGCTTTACTCTTCCACTATGCACATTAGCTTCATCTTCCACCACCACCTACAAGAGCTTTTGTGCCTGTTGGTATAATAAAAGGCAGTTTGAAGGGATGGAGTAAAGTAATGACAAATTAAAATCTGTAGGTAGATTAGACTCTCAATGCTGTAGTTGTGCCAACAAAGAAAGGAACTCCAACTTAATGCAGATGGAGATTCCTTCTAACTGCTGTGGCCAGACAATAAGAAAAATGTAGATAATTTGATCATAGCAGGTGGGTTGGAATTAGATGATCTTCAAAGTCTTTTCCAACCCAAACCACTCTGATTCCATGATTCTATGAACTAGTTAACATTTAAAGAACAAAAAGGCATTTCATTAAATATGTAGATCTGCCAGATCTCTATTCAGTACAGCAATTACTAAGAACATGATTATGTTTACACCTTTTAGGTTAAAACCCAAACAAAAAAACCCATTCAATGAGTTCCTTATCCAGGAGATACACTTAGGTGAATATTTATGAAATGAGCTGAATTAGGTCCTTGCTCTGTCATTTTGTGATGACAGTTAATTGTTGTGTGCCTCAGTTTCTCCAGCATGATGTATGGAAAATCATATTTAGTCCTTTCATGGGTTTTGATGATAAATTTATAAATGTGCAATGAACTTCTATTGCCTTCTGAGTCTCAGTGAAAGCAGTACAGAAATAAAAAGTGTTGTTATACCACTGTATGAAGCTGAATCATTTGCCAAATGCAAAGTACAAGTTAAAAGCATTTCAGCTTAAGGAGAAAGCAGGGTGTCCTGGGAGAATCAAACTAAGACTTCTAATATTGTTCCCAACTTTTGACAAGAAAGTCGTAGAAAGTAGTTGTACAAGATAGAATCCTGGAAAACACACCAGATCTACACTGCGTTTGGGGACACTGTAAGAAAAATTAAAGTAACAGATGCAAAGTAACACTGCAACTTCCTGGACTCTGTAAGTGAAGGAACAACTCTGAACGTGCTACAGCTTACGACACACTTAAAAGTTGGGCCTTTCCCTGGCCCATTCCAGAAACTGACCAAATAAAAGTAGATCTGGAATTCACGGCACTCTGAAAAAGCAGAGCCCAAAAGCAGGCAAAACCCCATATGATCTAACACTGTGTAACCTTCAGCTCATTCACAGTAAATAAATAATCAAAATTACTGCAGAGCTGAAAACAGGTCCTTGGCTTCTGACTGGTATTAAGTACATGGAATTTTTCAGTGAGGAAGATTAAAAATACCAGGTGATGTTTAGATATACAAACCCATACTGAAGGTGAAGGTAGAACTACTTTTATATTCAGAATAATGCAATGAGCTTCTAGTTCTTGCTTGAACTCACACCAAGTAGCCTTTTCAAGGAGCTTTGTTTCAAAAAGTAGAATCTGAACTTTACATTGGATAAGTTATTACTGGTATAACTAAGTAAAAAAATTAAGGAATTTAAACGTCATTTTCTGTTTCTTTTTGTGTTCAGACACATTTTAATAGTTTGTTTGGATTTTTTTTTAACAGATTGTTAAGACTAAAATACCTTCCTGCTGACTACCATGCCAGTTTGTAAAGCAGGAAGGTTCAGAAATAAAATCATCAGCATATGGAGGCTAAAATGTGTAAAGTATAAACAAAGACTACTTTACTAATTCTTTATGATCTTAAGCAAATTATAAAAGGCTTCTTCAAAGCCAATACAACACAGATTAAAGCAAATATAAACAAAGAAAAATGTCAAGCTTAACAGAGGTGCTTAGATAAGCTTTTAAAATGTCACTAGCTTCTCTTTACACTCCATTCCACATACAAGCGTCTCTTCTCTGAAGAGTATGAATAATTTTGCTGCTCCTCAGCTCTTGTAGTGCTTGTTTCTGTGCCACCATTTTCACTCATCAATTATGTTACCATTTTATACTTCTGACAAGCTACTGACTAATCATTCTTTTCTTTTGAAATTCCATTTTTTTTCTTCAATATCATCTTGTATTTTTTGTTTTTTCTTGTTTTCCCCTTTCCCTCTAACATCCAAATCTTAACATGCTGCAACTCACCCGTTTTTTGAAACATATATTTCAAAAATATTTTAATACACCAATGCTTCCTTCCTCTAAAAAGCTTTGGAGACACACACCAATCACTGAACCCCCCAACTCAAATAGGTTAAAGGACTTTATCACAACTCCTTTCCTTTCTGCTCTCTAATCTTCATGTCTAGATCTCTAAATAAAGCTGGATTTGTGTAATATATTTTCATGTTGCTGAATAAACAACTTTAGAAGCAAGGTAGCTTCCCATTATCATTTTAGAAAAACCTAAGACTGATCATAACCATATAATATACTTTTAAATACATCAAATGCCTTCTCCTACTAAGAACTTATTCACCAAACCAGGTTTGTTAACATTACCCCCAAACACAAGCCATTTTTATTAGACCAGACAGCCTGATATTTTAATTGTTAAGAATGAAAATGCTTTGTGATAAAGAAGTTGTTATCTTATTTATCTTAAAACTGCATAGATCACATCAGGCCTATGAAAATATTAGACTTTCAAAGTATGAAAAGCAGTGTATGTTAAATGTGCATATTCAAAACACATTAGAAATATAGGGGGTCATTTACATGTTACCAAACTTCATAATGTTCCAAACCTCAGCTTTTCCCCTTGCTTGTTTTAACAAAGAATACCACAAAGACATCTAATAATACCTGTAATAGTATAATTTTAGGAAGGGGATTTTGTATTTCATAGGATTTTCTTAAATTAGAAAGTAACAGTATTTTTTAAATAATGGTATCTATTATTCACATACTACTTAAACATATGCAGCAATTATTTTTCAAGTTGGAGGGTATTTTGTGTATCTATACAGATGTGCAGACTAACAGCCCTTCTGATGTATTTAACTGTGACCATTATCCAGTATTTTGTTGTAATTAGTAATGTCAAAGATGCTTTGTTACAAATGTTGATACATTCTTTGTCTCACGAACAAAAAATGTTTCCTATCAGATTTATAATGATTTCAAAGTCTCAGCTTGCTAACCCTGTGTTAGAAAACATCTCACAAGATCTCTCCTCCTAAATACGTGTCTCCTACACTTAGCAACATCTGATCCCAGTTTAGGCACTTACAACTCTACTCCCCCTTCCCACTACATACACTGGGACTCTTTAATGCTTCAAATTCATCTTTTTTTTCATTAAATAAAGTTAAGAGTCACAACTGCAGGTGCTGTACTATTGAGAGTCACTGCTGTGCCAACAGTTTCAATTTTAAACCTATTTTTCCCCATTGATGACATTAGAACTTCACCCACGGCTGTACCAGCTTATAACTTTCACTTTTAATTAAAGAAATTAAATTGGCAACATGAAACACTTTGCTTTCACATTAGCTTTGTTAATAAAAAGTGAAAGTTAAAAGCAGCATAGCTGAGGGTAAAACCCTATTCAGAGCTACGACCACAGTGAGGTGGAATGCAGGAACGGAGGTCTAAAAAAATGATTTATTTTAAAATCATTAAAATTGCAGTAACAAATTTCTAAAAATACAGAAAATTATCTCAACACAATAATTCCCTCTTTGCTCTCTTCACGTCAGAATTGAGTTATAACTTTCCATTCAGAGAGTACTTCTCACAGAAAACTGCATTACATGCACTGTACTCTCAGAAGAGAGGAAAAGGATTTAATTGGCATGATGACTGAACTCATCTCTGGCTCAAAGAGGCAGCCCCTTCAAGTAAGGAAATTTGCATTGCCCAAGTTCAATGATCTCTCTCCAATAAAAAAGCCCTTCAGCCTACGGTACTATAAAAAATAAAAATCACTATCACCCATAAACATCAATTAACTTTGCAAACAACACTAAACAATTTTCATTTACTTATGTAATTATTCTTTTTACAAAATAGAAATATGACTCTCGTAGGAGTTAAGACAAGACCCTAAAACTTGACAGGCTTGTGTTACTAATACAGAGCACTCAAAATAATAGACTAATGGAATATATATATATATATTGGAAATGAGTTTTCAAAATTAATCTGGTAATAATCATGCATTTAGCCTACTTGAGTGGATGAATTAACACAGTAATTCTACCAAGATTTGCTTTATTATATAGATTGTATAATAGAAAATAGATTTTTCTGAAAACATGGGCAACCCCAAGCTGCACCTCTTTGCTATATTAAGTACTACCCTCTCAAAAAATTCATTCAGAAATAAAACTAACCAACCAAAAAAAAATTAAGTACTATCTCCTATTCCTCCTGCTGCTGGAAATATTTCAATTATTAGCCCAGAACCAGAACCTTATTCAGTTTGACACACACAGCCTGCATTTTCCAGGTTTTGGAAATAGCCATGAAACCAGCAAGGAACATATCTTCTACTACAGCAAGACTGATGCTTTTGGGTTTGTTTTTTCTTTTTTAAGAAAGTCCAACAGCACACACCACGTCAAATGTAAACTCCTCAAGTGATTTTAGTCTGGCTTTTGACCTTTCGGCAGTCTTAAGACTTTACTTAGCTCTTCTTGCAATTCCCTCTACGTCACTAAAGACACATTCGAAAGATCTCTGCTTCTGCACACATGTGGAAACAACAGGTTCTTACTAGGAAAACAAATGAGGGTGAAGAGCTGACTATCTCCTTTAAAGAAACTGCACTCAATGTATGTGTTCATATTCAAGACACCCCTTCCCTGTGACATTTTTATTTTACCTAATTGTTCACTTATCGGGAAGATGATCCAGAAGTAATGGTAAATTGTGTGTTGCATTGCTACTATAGCATAGTATGAGTTTTCCTTTCCTATCTAGTGTGTCTTCCCCCAAAATACCTCGCTGAAATGCAAACATGAGTCATTCTTCGCTAAATTGTGGTATGAAGTTTCTATTTCTCTAGTACTTATCAGGCATGGCAAGTAAAATTTTGTAATATTCTCTCATTCAACAGGCCAAATAATACTGTTATTTTGCTTTAAAGATACTCTCTAGCTTCACACTTATTTTTAACTGGGATAGTGACCTTTCTCAGATTGGCAAAAATTTTAAATCCCTTTTGGAACCTAACTTTGAGTCTATTTCCAATCCAATTTTATCTCTTTCTCTCAAAAACATTTTCTGAAGCAAAATCAACCCCATCCTGGGTGCTTACAAATTCTGCAATCACATCCTACTATAACAACTGAAATTATGGTTGCAGATCAATCAGAACACTAGTGTTAAATTTTCTTTTCTCCTCCTAAAGAAACCAACCCACTACCCAAAACAACAACAAAACCTGCAAACCCAATATTTTCTTACCCCTTGCTGAATTACAATGCAAAATTACTAAATTGGTTTCAAGGCTTCCCAAACACTCATGCTGACTCCCATTTCATTTTTATCTATCCCTTTGTTTTTTCATCTTTTCAGTTGATTATTTTGTTAAGTTTGACTATTTAATACCACTCACTCCAATAGCCAAAACAGTTCCTTGTCTTACTCTTTGTCAAAAACCTGGGCTTTGGCTGTTAACAAAGCTCCAAAGCGGAAATAATGAAAACAGCATTTTCACAGAACAGACAATAGATGAGATACCACTAGCAGGCAATTTTGAAACTCTTCCTAAAATTACTCTGCTGAGTAACTTTAGAAGTATGCACAAAACATGTACAACATAAAAAAATCTGTTCATCTGAAAGTCACATTAAGAAGCTGCAGTTATAAATAAAAAAAAAATCTGATTTTTAGATATAAGCATCTGTAGAAAAAAATCAGAAACAGAAATTTGATTTTAAAATCCAAAGTTTTCTAACCTTTAAGCACACAGCACTGTCAAGGTGATAAAGACGCCATGACTGGGGAAAAGACTTCTTTGCATAGTGGGTACTTCAGTCTCTACAGACAGTTTAACTATTACCCCTTTTACAGGCACAAATATCAACCACCACCCACAAACAGACATGAAATGGTTACTGATCTTTATCTCGATTGCCAGGACAGCTGGGGCAGATTTTAACTGTGTTCAGGTAATACCTGTGTCATTACAATTACTGCATTCTTTCCACAAAGACGTCTATCTCCTTACACTACTAGGCAAGTTTATAAAAGACAGAAAATTCTAAATCCTGAGTAAGGAATTAGTACACAGAAATTCAGAATAAAGGTCTCAATAGTTACTGATATTATTGCACGGGTGGTCTTAAGTTTGAGCAGCACCCTAGATTCAAAGGAAATAATGAAAAATCTATTATTTCAAATTAAGGTTGTAATCTGACCATATTTTGCCAAACTACGTCCTACATAAGTGCTGCAATAGGTTGTCAATCCTTCAGAACAGAATGGCTGAGAGCCAGCTGAACAATCCAGAAAGAAGACACTATCAACGTAAATTCAGTTCCAAATAAGCATTTTCACTTAGATCACAACAGCATAAGCACCTCCCAAAAGGTTCACAATACCTCCAGCTTCTCTTTCTGAACATTCATACTGATCAATCAGCATTGCTCTTCCATGGCTACTTTGTGGTTTAGTTTTGGTTATTTAACACCTTCAGATATTTTTCCAGTACACCACGTAGTTACGCCAAGCTGCCTCTTATCACTTTCTGGTTATAAAATTGATTTATGAATTCATTAATAAAATTTCTTCAAATAGGATATTATTATATTTGCTTGTTGTAGAATTCTTTGGTTTGCTCTGTTATCTATAGTAATCAAACATGTTGATCATGTACTTATTTCCTAAATTTTGACTTCACAGGAGATTATTCAAGACTGAAAGAAAGAAACAACTCACAAAGATTATCAAATCATGAAGTCATTAAGGTTGGAAGGGACAACAGGAGAGGTCATCTCACCCAACCTGAGATCAGCATATATAAGGCTTCATGAAGTCAGGGAAAATGTTTTGAAGGATTACAAGCTACTGTATTTTCCTCAATGTCCTTAAAAAACCACAACCAACATAACAAACAAGCAGCAAGATACACAGAAAACATGAGTCATCAAGATGTGTTCACTGAATTAAGGAAATGGGATAAAAAATAAATACTTTTTTTTTTAATAAGCATTACTTATCTTTTTCAGTCTAAACATTTAAAGAGTATATACATTACGTAGAGGTTTGTGGAATATTTAACAATGTGAACAGTCACAATTTAAGAGTGAAAATGGGACAGATTAAAGCAGCTACGCTGAGAAACAAATTTCTGACATAAGAAAAGGTAGGTTATTTTTCCAGGTATTTTTGTTGATTTTTTTTTTAAATACCTTAATTTATGAACATCAGTGGCACAAAATCAGGATGCTAAATCTTACCACTGAGTGTTAACTTGTTCTGTATTATATCTTCAGAATATACAATAAATAATTCAATGAAAATGCAATTAAAACTGAGATAACTAAAGGATAAACTTATTTGCACTTTGATATGATATATATAATTAAATTTTCAGCTACAAACAGGAGGTTTTATCTATACCTGTATGCTCCTGAAAGAGTGTTATCCTAGTTTAAAAATTCAGCCTTTGGAATTAAAGTTAAAAAGGAACAAGTCCAGAAGAACTGATAGCTAACTGAAGACAGGTATGGATCAATAAAATAATGCACTTATACAGAGGAAGAACACCAAGAGCGACACACAGTATTTAAATTAAAATAAATAAATGAATAAAACTTTTTTAAAATAAGAGAAATGTAGTAACTCAGGAAGTAAGAAGCCTAAAAAAAAAAAAAAAAAAATCTGTAAGAATTTACTGATTGCGTTTAAATACCAGAAGTGCAGCCTAGGATTTTCAAATGACACAGAAACCCTGGCATCTATTAAATTTCAAAGGCAATTCTGAAAATTATTTCACCATGTTATTCTGAAAATGTTAGCCATTGCCTCCTATATTCCCAAGAACTCCTCAAATTCAGAGCTGTATCTTGAAAAATGCAGGAGAGTTCCAGGTAGATAGGTCTGTAGTCATCAGATAAGATAGCATGACTTACTGAATTTAAGTTGTAATGTCACAACATCTTTTTGTTATAAGAAAAAAAAAAGTATTTATGAAACAGATTTAATGAAATTAAATAATTGTTTGAAGTCTATGAATTGCTTAGTAGTTTAAAAAAAATAGAGCAAAACAGATACCTTGGCAGCCTTCAACAAGATTTCCCTCTCCTGTTCATCCTTCCTTTGCTTTTCTAAACGCTCCAACTGTTCAAAAAACTTTAACTGTGATCGGACATCTGTAGATTGTTCATACCACTCATCATCCTGTAAAATAAAACTAGTGTCTTATAAAATGTTTTAATTGAGACTACGCATTTAAAGAAGACTATAGGTACTATAACTTAAAATCTTCCCATTGTACTAACAATAAAAAAAAATGAATTACCAATTTTTGTAAGCTCAGGGGAATGCAACCAGCCTGTGGTTAATAATGCAGCTAAATTTAATTAATATTTAAGCAAACTGAAAAAAAAAGGATTGATTTATCAGCAAGAGAGACATCAAAGAGTTAAAGCAAACACTAATTAAAAATCTTCAGGATGCTCAACTTTATTACTGAACAATCCTAGTTATAGTGTATAAGCCTGGTATTTGTACAATACAGAGTACCTGTATATGTACTTGTCTTGAACTAGTAACAGACATGATCAAGATGCAGCATTAAAAAAATAAAAGCATTAAAGCTAAAAATTCAGTTGAAAATAAGCCTCCAATTACTATTAAAAATAGAGTAACTTTATGACAACTAAGAGCATGGAAGCTTTCCTAGGACCCAACAAACAGTAAGAATTTATGACAATGAACAGGGTGAACACTCAGAATGTCAGTCAGAATAATAAGTTATTCACATTGCTTCCATCGTATTAATCTGCTTAAAATTCTCCTTTCTGACTGTAATGTTATGAATCAAAGAAAACCATTAACCAAGAAATATACAGAAGACAATGAAAACTGGAGACAACACTCTGGTTTCCCCCTAAGAACCTTTAAATGCATCTTTGGCTTAGCACAGACTAAGCAAAGTGTTTTTTTTCTCAGATGCCATCCTAGGGAGAAGGAAAGAAGGATTTAACACTGCTGAAGCTGAAGAAGAATACTGGGGAGAAACAGAGACTTACTTTTAATCCAATGTAGTAGAATGTATTTCTCAACTGAAAGGAAAGATGTAAGTGCACACAGGCATAGTGGACTTCGGGGTTTTTTGAATCTATTTTTCTATCACAGTAATGTTAATTCTAGTCATAGATCCTAGTTAATTTTTCTCAAAAATGCCACATGTAATTAGTCTAACTGTGATTCAGGTTTGGGAAACTGGTGGGCATAGGTACAGTCCAAACTTTTTTGCCCAGGCTTTCACTCAAGGTTAAAACCAAACAAGCAAACAAACAAATCCCTCAAGCAAAAGAGCCCCAAACCAGAGCTACTCACTGTATATATATATATGCTGAAGAAATCTAAACACAGCTTAGTGTTTGACCATAGTGTGTCAATAGTTATTGTAATCTTGCTTTTACACCAGTTTAACAGCTATTAGCATCTTATTTAGGATATTTCAAATTTATCAATAAAGATGTTTGCTTTATTTGAATTTCAAGCTGGTTTGCAGAGTATTACTTAAAATTCCTCTCTGGTTTAATATATCTAAATAATTCTAATTTTCTTTAAGAATTCAATCACTAACAATGGGATAAGGTAGCATTTTATCTTGAAATGTTCCTTTTAAACAGAGCATGATGGTTTAATTACAGTGCAGAACTTGCAACTGAAATTTATTTGCTGGTTTAAGACAGATTGGTAGCTTTTGTAAAAATTAATATTTGTCACAGACAAGGATATGTAAATTTATCATAGATTCCTTTATATTGAAACAGTTTTTATCCAATTGAAGGATACCTTGGTCTGAAAAGGAGACATCAAGAATCAACAATCTTAGTCACAATCTATGAACAGAAATAGCTTAACAGATGCTCCATGCTAGACACTTTAGCAGAGAAGATGAAAATGTAATTCCTACAGAAGGAAGACAGATCTGGCAAACAGTGCTATCATCCCACACCACCTTCTATTTGCTGAGATGGACAAACCTGCCTTTAAAACACACTTTGCACAGAGAATGACACAAAACATCTACTGTATGTTATGAAAATCACACTGCATCATTCTGCAACATACAGAATACCTTTCTTTGTACACTTACTTTGTACGATTCCATCCGGTGCTGGGTTATCATTGTTACTTTTTCTATCATTGTTTTTAATCTGTTTTGTGTTGCATGGGAAATAAAAGTAACCACTTCAGCTGGCACATCAGTAATTCCAAGTTTTTTAGCTAAACCAAAAAGAAACCAAAAGAGAATTAGCTTACCCGCCATAAAAAAAAAAGACACCTTCTAAAGAACGTAAAGTCACAACTTCATATTCCTGAACAGAAAACTCCACAGCAGTGTATTTATATGGCTTTGGTGATACATTCATGACCCCTTGAAAAGAGGTGTGACTGCATTTCAAAGTTTGAAAGAGATATCAGAGCTTTTTTTTTTTTAACCACTTAGAAATTTAAGCATAAGAAATTTTATCGAACCTTATCCTCGTATATTAAAATAAAGCATAAACAATTTGTTGTTCTACAAAAGACAAAGCAATTCCTTTATTTTCAGAAGCAATAGTGCACATTAATTTCAGTGTCAATGAGATGAGGCTGCAGCCCAAAGCATACTGTTGCTTATGTACTTTAGCCTACACTACTGGCATGCTAGTGATAATAAAAACAGTTTAGGGAAAAAACCTATTAATTAAATACAAACAAATAAAGCCATATTAACAACAGTTATTAAGAAACACCAATTGTCCCTCAAACACTGCTAAAAGTCGTATTTGTAGTTTAGATATTTGGTATTTTGTGCTAAGTTTATCTGAAAAGCAAACTCTACAGTCTAATGTACTAATATATTAAGAAAACACCTGAGCTATGGAAACAGGATTATGGGTAACCCACAAGAATTCCTAAATGCATCAAAATAATTCCTGAATATTGGATATAAATTTGTAGATATTAATCTAAGCTATACTCCTACAAGGACACAGATGTAAGTACTGCCAGTGGGACAGTATTCTGGATAAAAAACTCTGTGTCCACACACAAACATGCATATATATATATATATAATACATATTAAAAAAAATCAGCAGTTGCATTTTGTATGGATTCTTGGACTTGACCCACCGCAGGGGGGTTAACACTCTGATGACACTGAATCACTTTTCCACAAGGCTTTTAAAAACACTTGTGAATATGCTTTTGGTACGTACAAAACAGCACAGGAAATTCGTTTGAGAATATTGTGGAACACGTTTCCTGAGTGGCTAATTACAGAAGTAATCCTGGTGTGCGGGAGGGTTCCCGAAGCTCATACAAACCTGAGAGGCTTAAGAACGAGGATTTGTTTTGCAAGGCATTTTGTGGCCAAATTCAAGAGCAAGAAACCGTCACACGTCTAAAAAATGAGGGCGAACAAGTGAGCAGCGATCTTACGGGGATGTACACGTCTGTTATTTCCATGATGTGATCTGAGGCGAGCTGGCAGCGTTCACCATCACCCTGGGCTTCTGTCAGCGCCGGGCTGCGGCCGCTCCATCAACGGGGCGGGGCGGGGCGGGGCGGCGGCCGCAGACACCGCCGGATGGGGGCGCTGCGGCGGCCCCGCTGAGGTAACGCCGGCAGCCTGGCGCGGTCATGGATACCGCGGCCCTCCCTCGCCCGTCTCCCCTTCATCTTCTGATCCGCGGTGTCTGCTTCAGTGCGTGCTTTACTGCATCACTACAGCACGCCATTCCTGCGCTTCCCAGCGCCCTATGCCATGTAATTCCGATATTAACAACTTCAAAGGGTTATTAAGGAAATTATCTCTTCAGCTAACTTAAGCCACCACCGACTCCACACTGTACATGTTACCTGAAGGATTTTAGCAATATGCACATACGCTTTTTAACTGATTTCCGCTTTATCGTGGAAAGAAATTACATCTTTCTTGGCGCCCAATTTGTCTCCTGTAATAGATAGAACTCCGCTGAAGTTGCTGAGAGCTGAACGTGTAATGGAAAGCAGACGTATACATTCAGATCCCCGCGCTGCAACTGTTACTCATGCAAATTTAGTCCTTGAAGTTGGTAAGACTATTCATATTGGTACAAGCTATTTGTGCAAGTCAGACTTGCAATATCAAGGCCTACTTGAGCATGCACCATTGTATTCTGCAAAGATGTGTAAGCAAAGCTATCAAACAAAAAGCCCTAGTCTGAAAGGTAAAACGCAAGTAAGAAGGGAAATTTAATTAACTAGTATCCAGAAAACAGGTTTGAGATGAAATACTCTGCTGAGTATTCCAGGTAAGGGTATGAATAAGTAATTGTTAAAATAATGATTCTTTGAATTTCAGTGGTGTAACTACAGCTACCAAACTGAACACAATCGAACTATCACCACTTTAGGCTTTCCACAATAAAGGTTTTCCTAATTTTAAAGACTTTTGTTCTAAGTAAATTCAACCATCATATGGTTTGTCGCTTATTCAGCTCATTAGAAATTCACCCATAATCAAAGGACTATTCTCCGAGATGTCTCGTTCCTAAAGATTCTTGTCCTATATCCTTATCATCAGCCTCTTCAATATCCCAGTAACTTTCTACTCCTGAAACCCCTCAACACAGTATTTTAAAGTTCAGAAAACTACCCAGAGGCCAGTTATAAATGTAGTCCCTCAGGAGTGTGTGCTGGGACTTTTCCTTTTTTATATGTGTCTCAGGAACCTGGAGGGGGAAGACACGAAGCACCCCTATCAAGTCTGCAACTGGCACCACACTGAGCGATGCTGGTCAGAAGGACCTGATGAGCAGCAAATTGGAACGTCATGAAATTCTAGGAGGACAAATGCAAAGGAATTAACTCTATGCCACAATATGGGCTATGAGCTTCCTATCAGAGCCGCAGCACTAATGGAAAGCACATGAGAGTCTGGTGGTCAACAGGCTAACCAGGATTCAACAGTGCATCCTGGCAACAGTGAAGACTAACATCACAGTAATATGTATCCACAGCAAAATGGTAGGTCAACAGTAACCAGTACATCAAGGGAACAAATTATTCCTTTAAACTCAGCCCACATCTAGAATACTGCGATCAATTTTGGGTCACCCTGTACAAGCCTTGAAAACACTTAAATCCCCAGAAGTCACCAAGACAGTTATGGGGTTGGAGCATATGACTTATATGAGGATGATCTGAGGGTTCTTTAGCCCAGAGAAGTCTTGAGGGAGAGGTCATTGAGAAGATTGAGCCAGACTCTTTATTGAGGATCCCTGAAAGAAATAAATTCATAAACTGAAACAGTATAAGTTCTGACTTCATACGGAGAAGCATTCCTCATTCTGAAGACGATGAAGTACTGGCACACTTTGCACAAAAAAGTTGTAGACTCTCATACCTTCCAAGTTTTTAAGACTCAGACAGACAATGCCCTAAGCAACCTTGGCTGTATTTAACATTTGCTTAGAGCAAAAGGTTGGGCTAGATGACCACTCAAGTTCTCTTCCAACCTGAGCGACTCAGCGATTCCTGTCCTCCTGCATAGCTCCAGTTTCCTCCTATGCTCCTTACTGCACAATGCCCCAGCTCCCTCGTACATCTAGGATCACCCCCTGGCATGCCTCCTAGCACATATTTGTCCAGCTTGCTAGCTGGGCACAGCCTGCTCAGCCTGAGGACAGCCTGAGTAGTCTGTACAACAGCACTGATTGGCAGCCAAGCAAAACAAAGAAAAAGGTCCATTTCCCCCTCAACTGTGACACACAGAGCAGCAATCTAGCTGCTGATTCAAAAGTTACCTGAAGGGATAGAGAAGGCAGATGAATAGAATGTTCAATCATTTAAAGCCAGTTTTCTTTGGAAAACAGGCTAAGGAAGAAAGAATACAAAACAAATTTCCCCCAAAAAATGAATTAGTGTCAAGAAGTCAGACTACAAAAAAAACCAAAAAGATACTTTTTTAAAAAGTCAGCTGGTCATGCACAACATTTATCATGTGTGGAAGCATCATCACCTCTTCCCTGCTATAAATAACATTAGTTAAAACCCTGTTAGCATAAGGTGTCAGAAGCAGGGTGCATTCCAAAGCTGCATACTACATGACGATTTGGCATCCTACTTCAATAGCTGAATTGTATTTGGGGCAAGGATGGGCAAATTACCAATCTCATCTATGCTTGGGAAGGCTGGCCTACTTTCATAAACAATCATGCATGCCCCTTTTACTGATCCACTGACCTAAGAGAAGTTCTCATACCACTGTTTACAGATCGTCATCTTTTGCTTTGTTCTACTCAGAGAAAATGCCAAGCAGAAACTGAATCTATGTAAAGGGCTGAAACCACTACCTTCTAGATACTTCTGTATTACAGACTTGGGTTGTTTCTTGGCTTTTGTTTTCTCTGCTGCTGCATTTCCTCCTTAGTTTAATCACATTCATAAAAAGCACACTGGAATTCTGTCTGCCATCAAAGGAAAATAATGCTGATCTCTAACTAGGAAATTCCTGAGCTATTCTTCTAATGTGTGTAACTGCTTTTCACAGTTTTAATATCATCAAGTGACATGGAAGAAAGGCTTCCCTTCGCAAGTTTCCCTAGCCTGATGATGATGATAAATATATAAAAATATATAGTTTTATATTATATATTACATATATATTATATATAATATAAATATATATTCTTAAAACTACAAGAGGAATTAGAGATGTGTGCACATCTACAGGGGTATGATATAACAGGCATCACAGAAACATGGTGGGATGGCTCCTATGACTGGAGTGTTGGAATGGAAGGTTACAGGCTCTTTAGAAAAGACAGGCCTGGCAGGTGGGGAGGGGGAGTTGCCCTTTGTGTTAGGGATAGGCTGGAGAGTATGGAACTCTGTCTGGGTACAGGTGAGCAGATAACAGAGAGTTTGTGGGTCAGGGTTAAAGGGAATATAGCTATGGGAGACATTACAGTGGGGATCTGTTACAGAGCGCCTGATCAAGGAGAACCTGCGGATGAAGCACTCTACAGACAGATAGGAAAAGCCTCAAGCTCACAGGCCCTTGTTCTCACGGGGGACTTCAACCACCCTGACATCTGCTGGAAGGACGATATGGCCCAGCACAAGCAATCCAGGAGGTTCCTCGATTGTGTGGAAGACAACTTCCAGCTGCAAGTAATAGAGGAGCCAACAAGGAGAGGTGCCATGCTTGACCTCGTGCTCACCAACAGGGAAGGGCTGGTTGGAAATGCGACGCTCCAGGGCAGCCTTGGATGCAGCGATCACGAGATGGTCAAGTTTGAGATCCTCAGACGGTGAGAAGAGCGTGCAGCAAGCTCACTGCCCTGGACGTCAAGGGAGCAGACTTTGGCCTCTTCAGGAACCTGCTTAGTAAGGTTCCATGGGATACAGCCCTAGAGGGCAGGGGGGCCCAAGACTGTTGGCTGATATTCAAGGATCACCTGCTACAAGCTCAGGAGTGTTGCATCCCAACTAGAAGGACGTGCAGCAGGAGGGCCAGGAGACCTCCTTGGATGGATAAGTAGCTCCTGAGGAAAATTCAATTGAAAAAAGAGGCTTATGAAAAGTGGAAGCAAGGACAGGTGGCATGGGAAGAATACAGGGATGTTGTCTGGGAAGCTAGGGACCAGGTTAGGAAAGCTAAGGCCCAGTTAGAATTAAACTTGGCTAGAGGTATTAAAGATAACAGGAAGGGATTCTACAGGTATGTAGCAAATAAAAAACAGATGAGATGAGAAAATGAACGAGCCGGCTTCAGTGTGCGCTTGCAGCCCAGAAAGCCAACCGTATCCTGGGCTGCATCAAAAGGAGCGTGACCAGCAGGTCGAAGGAGGTGATCCTGCCCCTCTCCTCTGCTCTCGTGAGACCTCACCTGGAGTATTGTGTGCAGTTCTGGTGTCCTCAACATAAAAAGGACATGGAACTGGTGGAACAAGTCCAGAGGAGGCCACGAGGATGATCAGGGGACTGGAGCACCTCCCGTATGAAGACAAGCTGAGGAAGTTGGGGCTGCTCAGCCTGGAGAAGATAAGGCTGCGTGGAGACCTCATAGCAGCCTTCCAGTATCTGAAGGGGGCCCATAGGGATGCTGGAGAGGGACTCTTCATTAGAGACTGTAGTGACAGGACAAGGGGTAATGGGTTAAAACTTAAACAGGGGAAGTTTAGATTGGATATAAGAAGGAAATTCTTTCCTGTTAGGGTGGTGAGGCACTGGAATGGGTTGCCCAGGGAGGCTGTGAATGCTCCATCCTTGGCAGTGTTCAAGACCAGGCTGGACGAGGCCTTGGGTGATATGATTTAGCATAAGGTGTCCCTGCCCACAGCAGGGGGGTTGGAACTAGATGATCTTAAGGTCCTTTCCAACCCTAATTATTCTATGATTCTATAAAAATACAGTTTTAGGAAGGTATATACATATATATAATACTATCTACACTTAATTGCATCACAAACCACAAATATCTTCAATATATTATTCATCTTTCTAACCAGGTCACTAGACAGTGGCTTCATCCACAGGTATTTTTATTTAGGTCCTAGCATTCTGGATTCCAGTCTTAATTGCACCATCTGACCAATGCAATAGTAAGTCATAATATTTGCACTTACATATATACAGAAACATAAAACCCTAGGAGAAAATTAGGATTAAATAAAAAAACCTCCCACCTTAGTTCTACCAAGAAACTGCTACAATCTGTCTTTGGTTAATAAAAGTTGAACTTTTTTCTGACTTTCAGGTGACCTTCTTAACGTGCTTTAAGTTCAGTAATGTGGCCCTCTTTATTTGTAGTTTTAAGACCAAAATTCTTCATTTAAAACAGGAGCCATACACTTGAAAGTAAAACATAAAAACATGTGTAACTTGAAAAAGTTCTTGCTTATAAATAACACATTTGTTAAATTTAGACATTTTTGATAACAAGTATATGCTTCAAGTTCTTAAAATTGCTTTAGCAATACAATTCTGAACTTTCCCTAGAGCTATGATAAAAACATCATCAAGGATAAAAATAAAAATTAAGCCAGAGCAAAGCAATGCTCCAAGCAATAATTTTCACCATTCTCTCCACATGAATTTGAGGTTTTATATTTTTAAAGACATAACTAAGGTCACATTCTTCATTTAAGTGTTCTCGCCAGATCTCCACTCCACCAGAGCTGTACAAGACCATCAAGAATTGATGACTGTTTGCATGAACACTTCAATTCTTCGTGGCGTGACTCAGTTTCAACACATCAGAGGCATCAAAATCAACAAAAAAAGCAAGTCAGTTGAGTCACACTATCCTATATGAGAAACATGAAGTATAACAAATCAATACCCCCAAACTAAGCAAATTTCTAATCTGCCAAATACTTGCAGAACAACAAGATAAAGCCTACCTACATAATAATTCTTAATTACATGTTTGGAGACTTTAATAGCAAACCATGGTTCAATCAGCATTTAATAAAGATCTACAGTATACAACATGACATGCAAAGGAAGTGTAAGTTTTGGAGGGTTTTTTTGCTACAAATAAACTATAGTCTAGTTAAAAGTTTGAGATATTGCAACAGAGTTTCTATAAATTTAGAACTTTTATGTAAGTTCCAAAAACCTTGAGGGGAAAAAACATTCAGCAATATTATTCCGATATTGGCATATGTGTCACTAGCACAAGATTGTTTTATACAAACATAAAAGCACCTAAACCTTGTCATTGAAAACTTTTAGGTCCCAAGAAGTGAAAATTCTGAGAGTGCTATCATCTGCTTAGATACCTGAAAGGTACATGCTTTGCTGCACTTTAAAAGTTTAATTATATTTTATTGATCAAACAAACTGAAATAAATTGTAAGAAGAGTACTGCCCTATTTGAGAAGCAGAAGAAAAATACCATCTTTGCAGATAGGCTTTCAAAGAATCAAAAAGTTACTTTAATAATTTATACTGACTGACAGGATTGAGATCAAAGATAAAAAAATTATTTGTAAAACATCAGGTCTGACTGATTATTGATGTGATAAATTATTGAGTGCCTGTATATAAAATGTCTTTACGTTTACACTTAAAACAGAAAAACCCTGAAGAACTGGTTTTAAACAGTTAAACAGCATGTATTTAGGGCTTGAATTTGTCTTGTCCTTCAACAGAAACATTGGAAGAATGCATAATTAGTCTCTATTTGCCCTAATCACAGGTCAGGCAGAAATGGAGAAAGCACTGTCTACCATCATCTTAAAAAAAGGAGCAATTTCTTAAAGAACTTCTTGCATGCTGTAGTTCTATGCATGAAATACTGGCCCAAAGTGCAACTGGAACCAGATTTCTGAGTTCTAGACCTCATCTGCTATTACAGATGGCTTGCATACTACATAACAGAAACAAATCAGGAAAGTTCATGAATCTGGGACATGATTTGTTTAAACTTCTATTTAACCTCAATGACATCAGATGTAGAATAATGCAATGAAGATGCACATGGTCATATCTACAGCACAGAAAGTACTAGGCTGTGTCTTGGATTGCATTTCCAACTGTAGGCTTGAGCCCTGTTCCTCTTTTAATCCCAACAGAACCAGCAGAGTTTTACAGGACTTGCAGCATAAGGGCAACTAATGATTTTACAGATCTGCTGTAGTTGTCAGCAGTGAGATATTCAAAACATCTTAATCTCTAAAATTAGATGCAGTCAAACATGTGATCAGCTAAGTAGTCACTGTTCAAGACTTACACTACACAGGAACTTCTGGATACTAACAGCTGAAAAAATATGGGGGAGAGAGCAGTACACCTAAAACTAGAAATTTCTATTTCTAGTTAGAAACTAGGTATTTCTATGTCCTATGACACACCATACGTGGTCTCTACAGAAAGCAGGTCATGAAACCAACATAAACTATAGGTACTTTGTCTAAAACTGTTGCATTAATAGTTCTAAACTGAGCAACAGCATTTAACTATCAGGCTGATGAGGCACAAAGGCAGAACAACTCTAGTACGAAGAGCTCTTGAGATCCTGGGGAGCCACAAATGGTAATTACTGAACTTGCCACAACCTAGTCAGGTGCTACTTAAGAACAGGGTAAATCTCCCATATAGCTTTCATACTGTTATCAAAGGGAAAGCCCCACCTTAAATATTAAGCTACAGATCAGGGGATGCTTCTGTTTTCAGTCCTTTAACTAAAAGCTTCACTTTAAGTCTTTCTAGCTGAATGCATAAATAATTAAATAAATGTTGACTTGCTATACCGTTAAGCCTGTCTGGTGCTGGAAGACAGAATGAAGAAAGGAGAAACCATAAAACTTTAGTTGCTCTCTTCACAAAAACAGTTAATCCAAATGAACTCATTTGCACAGGCATCTCTGAGGAACCTATAACCTGGAGTGCATTTAGGGAAGCCACAAGATACAGATTATTTCCTGCCAAACTAGAGAGAATCAGTGCCAAGTGATTCAAGATTTGGTAAATGATTTCCTCTAGCAGGTAAAACTCAGCACCCCTCTGTGAGGGGCACAAGGCCAAGATATATTCCATAGCTCCAAATCAGCCCCAAACTGGGATGGGAAAGTTTTTGTAAAACTTTTCAACATTACCAGTTCACATTCATAGGTAATAAATTGACTTTGTTAAAAGAAAATGACTTATCACCATGTAATTGTAATTTACAAAATAACAGAAGACCCAACATGAATTACTTCAGTAATCTTGTTTGTAAAAGAACACTGAACTGTGAGAGTGGTGGGTCACCAGAACACGTCGCTTGAAGAAGTGGTAAATGCTCAAGGCCAGGTTGGACAAAGCCTTGGTTGTCATGGTTTAGCATGAGGTGCCACTGCCCATGGCAGGGGGGTTGGAACTTGATGATCTTAAGGTTCTTTCCAACCCAAACCATTCTATGATTTCTCCTCTCATAGGATAAAAACTACCCTCATGAGCCAGCATCTGCATAAAAGTGGGAGGTCTTCTTGAGAATTCTAACTTGCTGGGTGTAGTATTTGTTCTATGCTTCAGAACAACCACCTTGAGACAATTCCCCAGGAAACATTTTGTGAAATTAAGAAACTGGTGAAAAATCAGCTGCTTTTTAAAAATCAATTAAGAAATCCCAAACTTAGAGATTAAAATCCTCAAAATACATTACAATTTTCAGTGCAAAACGGAGCAGAAAAAAAGATAACCAGATATACAACTGGAATGTAACCTAAAGGAATAAAAAATCTTAATAAATGTTACATAGATTTTAATACTCTCTTCTCCTTCTCCCTCCACACAAAACGCTAACTAAATTATTCTAGTGAAGGAAGGTTTAACCAAGGCTCAAACTTTGTAGTATGAACACACTGGTACAAAACCACTCATAAAGCTTGTTTTCGGTACTATAGTGGATTAACTTACCACTAACTACAACTACAATAAATAGTTATGAATTATAGTATTGTATAAGAAGTTATACAGGGGATAATACAGTTTCTCATCCCTTCTCTTACAGCAGAAGAGGAAATGCTGCTGGAAGACTATTAAAAAAAGTGTGCAGTGATAATTGTGTGACAATATATTGCCTAGGACGCTCCTAGGTTAGAGGATCTTATCTATCCTCTCTATTAGGTCAGGATGGAATTTACCTCCTATCAATTTTTCAAGAGAAGTTTTGAACCTGCAACATCTTAAAACAGAGTCCCATAACTTCACTACTCTCCTGGCAAAAAAAAAAAACAAAAACAAAAAAACAACCCACCCTGTTTTTTTTTAAGCTTTACCTTCTAATTTAATTTTGTATCCCTAATTCTTGCACAGGGGAAACCAGAAAAATGGGGGTCATACATACCAGTGTAATTATTTTAACACAAGAGAACCAGAGAAATAGTTAGACCCATGCAAAATCTATGTATAACGCAGGCCAAATGTCTGCCCTTGTTTTCTGTGTCAATTCAGAGCTCTTATGCAAGTTGGTGGGATCTGAGGCAGGAAAAAAAATATTCACCAAGTAGAAAAAGAACTTCTCAAGAATCCTACTTAACCCTACTTATACAATTAATGGCTTTTTTTTTTTGATGTAAGGCATGCAAGAATGACCAAAAAAAAAAGAAAAAAGGAAAAAAATTAAGTAAAAGCTTTCACTTTGCTAAGAATTCTCAACAAGGTGGGTAAGTCGGGGAAACCCACACATAATTCATACTTTTTGGCAAAAAGAACTAATTTGAGAAGAGGTCTGACTTAAAATATATGTAACCAGACAATCCAGTTTCCAAAATTCTGTCTCTAACCCAGATAATTAAGCAGCTGAAAGGCAGCTATTAATCATCCCTAAAGAGTCCTTTTATTATCCCTAGGTGTTTTTTCTGAAACAGAACCAAGCTGTTCACCAAACAACATTATGTACAGGTATGTGGAAGCCTAGAAAATGGAAGGAGTTGCCACAAATAATGAAAGTGTGAACGTATAAACAGTGCATCTAGAAGAGAATGCTTGATATTCAGATAGCAAGGAAGCCTTACATCTCATCAGAGAGGACAGAAAAAATGTAAACTCTGAAGGAAGAGAAGCTATTACTACTGTTCCCTATTTTTTTCTGTAACTAAACCGTATATTACCTAGTTTCTCCAAATTCAGGATCTCAATGCACTAAGGAAACATCCTTAATTTTGATGTTTAATTCCTTCTCCTTTAACAACTCCTCTTTAAGATTACTTTTGTTCAATTGCACATATATATCCTAAAAAACCGGGAAGGTGATGAAGTTATTAAAAAGGAGCAACTGAATGTCAAAGAACCTTTGGGAAATACATTCAGATCCTACCCTATGAGCCCAGTAACCTGTGCTGCACCACCTGTACAATGTGAAGAAAATGTAAAATGTAAAAGACAGAGGAGGGATAAGAACTGTAATAGGTGCAGGACTCAACAAGTCAAATGAGAATATACAAATTACAGTAATAGGATTTTTTTTTTTAATCTTAGTTTTCCCCATACAAAAATATAATACAATATAATAAGTGTCTCCAAAGACATTCAAGAATAAACACAGAGTTACTGTACAGAACTGGAAAATATGTTCTCTGTTTTTATGAATAATAGTACATGCTTCAGTGCACTTTTGTTTGGGTACTCACTACAGAGCCAAATCAAAAGAGATTGTTAGAGGGACCAGATCAGAAAGAACTAATATGGCAATGATGCAAGTTAAGAGTCCTTATGAAAGCAACAGCGAAGTTCTTATCTGGGGATTTAGTTCTTACCTGTTCTCATGCAGGCTAGAAGAATGTACTTCTTGGGCTAAACCCAAGATCAGAAGACACTAAGTCATTACAGGACCTCAGGCTTAAGTACAAAGCCTACGATTATGAAAGAATGTCAGGTGAGACCAAGATGGAGAACTGTCGTAAGAATGTCAGAGATGACAAACATGCGTGTAGGCACAAATGTCAGCATCCTGTAGCACAGTCGTCACAGTAACAGAACACACTCTCAAGCACATCCACATGAGGATTAAAAAAAATACCAAGTATATGAATCTGCCTGTACGCTGCTGCTCTTTTCTAGCAACTTCTGCAAACAATGCAGACTTTCCTCCCTCTTCCCTCCCAGAGAAACTGCCTCTCTGTCACTATAGAAGTCCTATTGGTAAGATATTGTCCACTACAAGCCTAATGACAGGCAGACGATAACCCTCAACATGAGGGTCACCTTATGGAGGTGTCAGCCAGAAAGGAAATTATGAAGGATACCAGAACAGTAGACCAAAGACCTTAACCTGAATTTCAAAACATCAGCATCTTCACCTCTGTATGTCCATGATTAGAAGAAAAATTGTCAAGATCAGGAAATTGTGCCACATTCATTAACACCAAACCTGTGCATTGCTGGATCATCTTCCACTATAAAATTTATTCAGATCAGACATGGTCATTTGATTTTGTTAAAATACATAGCTGTAGTTTACAATAGTTGACACTGAAGTTGCACATCGGAATTATTGTACAAGAACAGATTGTGGCACCTCATCTAGCACAACCTTCGGTGTTACAGCTACTTCTCAAAACCAAATACCCTTTCATTACCAGTGGAATGTATTTGTACCAGTTTTACAACTGGACACTGCAAAACTGGTTAAACCACACACAAACCCTCTCCATGTTATAACCACTGAAAAAAAAAGCCCAAAAAACCCAGTCAAATTGGCAGTGAGTTACAGTAGAATCTGGACTTTATATGCAGTAGACTCAGCAACATGAAGGAGGCTAACAAATGCAATTCAAACTCATGGGAAGGAACAACTAAAGTGAAGTTTATGAGGTTTTCAGTACTTTTAATAAATGCAAGAAATTAAAACATTACGACCTTAGTATGAGCAGCAGGATTGCCAAATAAACATAATGAACAATCATTTCAATACACTTCAGAATATATTACCTTTTACTTTTCCCCTTTAAATGATCCTTGAAGATGCTGCTCACTGATCAATGACTTCCTACTCCACAAAGATGTTCCAACATGTGTTGAGAGTTAGGGACATTAGCACCACCTCTAGAGCATGGAGTTTGCCTATAGGGATAAGGTAAGTCAGCTTTATTACAATATTAAATGGTTCTCTAAGGTTTTCTTTTTATTGTTCTTATTTTACATCCAATATGTATTACCAGAAATCTCTTTATGAGATGGACTTTATAAATTAAACTGGTAGAGAATGCATCTCCACAGAATGATGATCTTAATTTTGCTCTCCTTTGCAGAGAGCCCAAGATCTTTGAGCCATTCAATTCCCAGATACAAACTTATTTTGAGGCTGGGCAACATATTTTGGTAGGCCCTGAAGGCCGGAACTACCTTCCAGAAATAGCAAGACCTTTTCAAGAAGGCTCTTCCACTACATTCATAAAACAGAAGCAAGGTATTATGGTGAAAACAAAACCTGAACTCTCCAAATATTTCTGGGAACAAGTACTACGTTCGCGCTGTCAGTTCAACTGGAGTGAAACCTTTGAAAATGATGCCTGAAACAGCTTCATTTTCATAAATAATCATATTCTGAACAGATCTACATTTAATTTGAGAAATTACTGTTTGATGAAATAACACCAGTTCTGCCACTTAAAGGTGATACTGCTAAATGCATAACTCTGATTCTGTAGTGTTGCAGAACCAGTAAGATTAGTAAAAAGAAAACCTTAGAAATACACAAAAAATATTGAACAGAAGCTGCCCTACCTTTCACAGAAAGGCAGACTCCAAGCTCTCAGGTGGTACTGAAGTTATCATTCCAACACATGTTGGGACATCGTGTAAAACAGGAAGTCTGATCATGGACCTATTAAAGAAAGAACAATACAGTTTAACATTCTGCTGAAATACTTACTGGTTATGTTTATTTGGCAATACTGCTGCTGATACTAAGACAGAATCACAGAATCATAGAACAGATAGGGTTGGAAAGGACCTTGAGATCATCTAGCTCCAACCCCCTGCCACAGGCATGCGGGTCATTAGGGCAGTGTACAATTTCAAAATGCTAGGCTTATGAACAAGTACATGTTAGAACTATCTCCAAACACAATCAAGAGTTATGTCCACAAGCATTTAAGGAGATCACCCTGATAGAAAGATGCTGGTAGAAAAACTGATCTTAAAAGAATGTTTCAGATTGAAGACAAATCAACTCATGGATAAAAAGTTAAAAGTCAACAATAAAAATGACCAAGTCACATCAACAAAAAGTGCAGTGAAAACAAAAGGTTACAGTCACAGTAAATACAATAGCTCAGAATTTCAGAACCCACAGCTGTAATGTAAGCAGCTATAAAACTCTCTAAAGTAAACCAGAGAAGTGTGCTTTCATGTTAGAATTTCTCTGTATATGAAAGAGCAATCATCAATAGTGCAGTTTCATCTCATTCAAACATAAGCACAACTGTTGACAAACAGATGAAGCAGGGTGACAGAATAACTCTTATTAAACTAGTAACAAATGCTTTAAATAGAAGCTCTGAAATCTACTGGCCTGGTTCCATGAATGATATCCCAACCAATTCTTAGATGGTTTAGCAACATTAAATATCCTCTAGAGTATCCAATTTATTTATTTACAATATATACACATGCATGCATACAACTGGGCTGCCACTGTGATGCCACATAGCAGATTCAATACATTCCAGAATACAGAAAAAGCATAAGCTATTTTCTTATATTTTAACATGCATTTTTACAGCAGACATGCAATTCAATTATGACAGAAGAAAGAAGGAAGGCAGAACAATTATCAATATTTCAGACTGACTTAAAAAAATATATCACATGTAAAGCTATAAATTATGTTGAGCCTAACCCTACAACTGCTATGTTAACAGAGACAGTGGCTTAATTCTTACAAGCCAAGCTTCTCTGAAACTGTTTCAAGAAAGACTGTAGGCCTTTTAACAACTGACTAGCAGGATTTGGATTCATCTGCACATTTTCAAGCTTCCTAATAACTGGCCTGCACCACTATATGTGTTCTTGCCTAACTCTATTTGGATGAAGCAAGAGAATCTAGTACTAATTTTGTGACAGGAAATGTTGCAGGTGTATGCTATATTGTCAATGTAACAACATTTTTCCAAAGGAAATTTACAACAAGGCTAGAAACCAGACATAAATACAGTATTTCATAAAATCATGCAACAGAAAAAAATATTTCCTAATGGAGGTGTAAAAATAATTCCAAATGAATGTAAACCAAAAATATAATTGATGATCCTCCAATACATTTTTTCATACATATTTAGGTAAAAAGAATTTGGAAAATACAAGATGGACAGTTAAAATGTATTCAGTATGGTCAAGCCAGTCCCACATTTCTTAAGAATTTCACATTTGCAATTATTCTATTTAGCCAGTGCTCTGTAACGATAAAAAAAATTAAGTAGGAAAAATAGGGTGAAGAACACTGAAAGTGAACGGAGAGAAAAAAAAACAAGCTAGGCCAATGAATACAGTATGCCTAACTTGAGTTTCATTATCACTGCATTAAGACAGCTAATTTATGGTTAAGATTCTCCACAAGTTCTGACATTTCCAGGATAGCCAATAAAAGCAAAATGGCATCATCGATTGTAGAAAAAAAAAATAATCAGAAATAAAACAAAAGCTGTGGGAATTAATAAACTGCTACAGATTCTGAGGTTGTGAGAATATCACACGTGGTTGATCACAAAACATAAAGCAAGCTTTTTGAAACCACTACTGGGTGTTCTAGAGACCACCAAATCCCAGTCAACAGACTTCTCAGAAAAATACATAACATAGCTGTTCCCTTTTCCATGGATTTAGTAGCAGGCAATATAAAATGTGTTCAGTTTTTATCCCATTCTTCCCTATGTCCTGCTACCTTTCACTACTATTGAATACTAAATATAAAATACAATGCATCCTAATTCTTACCTGCTCTGAGAAACAATGCTGTAACAAAGTAATTCCTGAGCCAAAAAAGTTTCTATTTTCACAAGGTTGGTACAAACCAGAGGAAACTGAACAACCTAGTAAGTCAAATTATTTCATTCATTGAAGTGTTGCCCCTTTTGGTAAACAGCAGAAACATAGCATGTCACAAAACAGCTTCTAAAACTTCACTCATACAGCATTCTTACCCACGAAAAACCACCTTACAAATTAATAAAGGTGAAATAATTATGAAGGTTATTTTTCTTGTTTCTTTCCCATACCACCACATAAAAAAGCTAGGATTTCAGCATTACTTATTTGTGAGTGTCTAATTGGCTTAGCTTGCCCTTTAAAGAAATACTGCCCATTTTAGTAACAGAGTTAAAGACCTAGGAAGTTTTAAGAGTTTATATGGACATCAGCATGCACATGCATAAAGAACATCAAACTCTGCCTCTCAGCTTCCCAAAAAGAGAAACAAAAGCCTTACAGCTCTGCATATGTTTCACTGTGCTGTGCCGTCATGTAGAAAGATCAGGTTTAAAGTCTTATGATCCTGCATGGAATTGCAAAAAAAAAAACAACCCCACCATTATCTGCTAAGAAATACCCACTTGATTTTGCATCAGAAGCATTTGTAACAGTCACAGCCCTGTCTTCCTACATAAAGAAGTGGCAGTGTTTACCAGCCAAAGATGAGATACAGAATTGGATAAGGAAGCATGTGGGAAGTGGATGAATAACTTTGCATGAATTACCTTTCAGTTACTTCTTCCATTTAAAAGGATCAATAATAATATTAGTCATTAAGATTTAAAATAACATTTGGACGATAACACTGCAAAGTTACAGTAGAGGTAGGAATGTACAATATATTAGGAAACCTCTTTCACTATAACTTTGAGGCATCTGGCTGATGGTTACTGCCAAAGACTGAACAGCATCTGCTCTTACTTTAGCAGTTTATATTCCGACTCTAGTGAATGGGAGCACAATCTCTGAAACAGCCTTTGGGGAACACTACTGAGTTGCTTGACAGAGCTCTTACTCAGAAAAGAGAAGGAGATTAATATTACAGAAAACTTGAAAGATCTAGCTTCTGAGAAAGAAAGAAGAGCAGTTTCCTATTACTGTACATACCACAAATCTCTCTTTTACTAAAACATTAAAAGCGTGCCCCAAAACTGAAGTGATTAAGTATGAATAGACTTAAAGGTAGAAAATAAAGTCTGTTTAAGTCCTATTCAGGTAAAACAAAGAAGGAACAATGTATTTTATGTCATTTGTCAACAGGCTTAACAAAAACAGAAGAATGAAGACTCACGCATCATTCTTTTTCCCAATGTGCTTGAGAAGGTCACAGCTTCCTTTGCTTACCCTTCATGTGTCTAGGCACAGCAACATATGGTAAGACTGAGTTTTGTCGTGACCTTACAGTGTCGTTATTTTAAGTGCCCAGTAGTACAAACTACTAAATTTGTGTGTGGTCCTATGCAAACAACAAATCTGGCCACACAGAGTGAAAACGAAGCTCCTAAAACTTCAAAACCAGCTGAAGGAATTCTCTCCCCAAGAGTCATAGATCCCAGATAGTAGCCACTAGTGAACCCCACAGCCACTTTCAAAACTATAAAAGGCTTCATGTAAAGCCAAAATAAAGCTCTAAAAGTGGCTTCAGGAGATCACTAGGAGTGGCCGCTCTTCTGGATTCACTACTTTTGAGAAGTAAATCCCTGCAGCTGCTTTTAAAAGCTTTGAAAGTTTCATTTCAATTATCAAAGCCAATAAAGCTTCAAAAACAGCCATAGGGATTTGTTCCTCAGAGGAGCAAACCCCAAAAGGCAGTGATGAATAGAGTGATGGATTCTGTGGCTCTTAAAGTATGTACAGATTCCTTTAAATCCTGCACTTGTAATTACAGCTTCATGTTGTGCAGCAATTGTTACACCCAGACAGTTCATTAAGGCTTATATGGCAAATTTATTACTGATTTCCCATTCTTTTAACAGTTTTATATCTGCTTCCTTTTTGTTTCCTTACACCATTATTATCTATTGTGTGAGCACTCTGCACAACAGTTACTCAAGTTTAATTGAAACCTTGTTGGCTTCCTATCTCAGGTGGTGGTGAACCATCTCACAAAATGCTGTGCATACGCCTTCCCAGATAGTATCACATAATGCCATCATCGCACCATCGCAACGTAGTAACAACAGCATGCAAAATAATTTATTTCTCCTAGAACTTAAAAGGGCACTAGTTAAAATCCAAGAATGAAGCTTGACAATAAGCCAGTGAAAAACTTTACCTGCAACTGCAATATAAAAAAGGCTTCCATTAATTCAATGAACACAAACACAACATTTCAGAAGTATCATGACTTAAAAACCCAATGGTACTGATGTGTAACAAGCTTTTTCTATCTTTAAAATTACTAGATCCCTAAAAATTTTACTAGTGATACAAGCATAGTTCTAAAAGAAATACATGAATCACACCCCTACATAATTTGAGCTTAGTATCTAAAGACACTGATAGCTCTGAAAATATCACAAAATCGTGTTGAAAAAGATGCATTTAGGTACTAGAACATACACAGTATATTAAGTATGTCATATGAAATACATTCTGAGGATACTTACAAACCTTAAAATATCACTAATACTGATGAGTTATTTTTCCACTAGTTTTTAACTTCTGTTTTCAAATAGCAGAACAAAAAAATACACTTTATCACCAGGACAAATAAACACACCTTTTAAAAAAAAAAAGCTATGCGAAAATCACAATTAACTTAAACAGATGCACGTGTTAAGAAATAACTGGTTTGCACAGTGAAAGAAAATTCTGACAGATAAATTCAACATTGTGTTAAATGTTATTCACAGGTGTCCTCTGTGACCTGTACTACTTACTTTACCTCTCTCTTTCAATCTTCTCATGTGTAAAACATGAAGGAGGATTGTGAGAAATAATTAATGTTTGCAAAGAGCTTTGAGATCCTTGGATATAAAAACAGAGGGAAAGCATGTTTAAAAGCACCAGTATACTTTTTTTTTTTCAATGTGACATAATTAACTTTTATCACAAAAACCTTGAAAGTTTAGTAATACAAGATCAAGCAATAAAACTCCTAAAAAAACAATCTTAAGCGCTAAGCATAGTCAGTTATTCCAAAGGAAACACTATCAAAAGGAAAGGACATGGTTCTCACCAATTTCAAGTATGCGTTTATGTAGAGGTATAGCAGCAAGAAAGGGTTCATCTTTACAGGACTGTATCTGAGTTCCAACCAAGTCAGAGTTGGCAGCCAAAACGCGGGCACTTTCTTCATTAAGATTAACACCAGCCATAGAGGGAACATCACTGATGTCATCATCATCTCTATGATAATAAAACAAACAGACAAAATAATTCTGCATGTGGTACATTCATTTTGTGATTATCTGCTTTGCAAGAAGTCATCATCATTGCAACATGCCCGGTGGCTGGGCCAACTTGAGCACAACCACCAAGTTCTCTGTTTTCATAGAACATATTCTAGATTCAGAAATAACTATTTCTTTGATCACATTAGGAAAACTTTGGAAGCAGAACAATCTGTCTGTACCAGAAGGTGTGACTGAAGTGTCCTTTCTTCACCTGAGGGTCAGTAATATTAATGAAACCAGGATGGTCAGGCAATGATCACCATTAAAGACACAGCATTTGGCTAGTCTTTTTATGCTGAAAACTAGAAGTAAAATAATAAATAAAAACTGCACAGACATTAAAAGGAAAAATATGAATTTGGAATACTGCATTATTTCACAAATTCCTATCAAAATGGACACCAATAGTCAGGAAAGATTCTTTGACCACAATGAATTCTTGGGTAAATTTGGGTTCCAAGCGTGGTTTCAATGTGCACTGGTACTTTCCATGGCAACATACAAAAATTAGCTAAATATGTCAAGTAGTCTTAGAAAAATTAGATGCTATCATCTTCTCAAATACAATTTGAGAAGATGATAGCAGGACTTCACTTGTTTGCCCTGCAATAGCCTTCCTAACAGCTTGAGGAAGTACACTGACAAATCTGAGTTTCCATACCTGTATCTCCCAAGCATCTTTTACCTCTATGAGGTATGACTCATAATTGCGGAAATAACCATCTGTTTTTCAGCACATTCTGTTTAGGACTGTTACTGACATGAACACTATTTCAGCATATTCTAGAAGCACAACTTTAGAGACTATAAACATGAAAAGACTCACATACATCCAAGTCTAGACTCCAACTACTGCATAAAGCAAACAAATAAAAGCTTAATTTGAAAGATTTAAAAACCCAAAACATTACACAGATGCAATCCCAGAATATTTTCTGTCACTTGTTACAAGTTCAATGCCTACAGTCAAAACCAAAGCTACAAGTAAGGTCTGAGGACAAAATGAGATAAATCTAGAAATCTATTATCTGTCCCCTTCTACACTTTGGTATCTGCACTAGAGCAGCCCATTCTGGTGGAAGACTTCTATGTTTTCTTAGAGAATGGATTTCTTCAAGAAGGAACTTCTGTTCATATAAACCTGGATAAGTGTGCTTAACAATTGAGGCAAAAAATGGAAAATTTTTCAATGATTGCCAGAAAAATGCTACACAAACGAGCTTTTATTATTTCCCATGAGTACTAAGCATATGATTTCTTCTCTGTGAAATTCCTTAGGACAATATCACAAAATTGATCTTCCAACTTGACAGTTTTCATGAGGAGTCTAAAGGATTTTCACTTTCACATTTCCCATAGTATGTGTATGATACTCACAGGAGGGACACAGGAACTGCCATGGAGAAACTGGGCTCCTACGCATTCAGTGCATGGATAACCAAAAAAACTCTTCCGCCTTGTCCAACCAGTTGTGAAACTGTCCCCAAATACCACAGCTGATAAATGTACTTGGCCACATAGCAATTAACAATGATTTAAATATTTCAGTGACGAGTTAAAAGAGTCTAGCTATAAATGAAAAACAGGAACTAAAGCTGAAGAAAGGGGGAAAACTAAGATTTTGGGAGGTTAAAAACCTCAGCACTCAAAACAGAAAAAGCATCACCCACCCAAAGTAACCTACCCAGGAGTCACAAGGCCCAAATCCATCAGGCCTTTTAAACAGCAGCAAAACCAAATACAGTTAAAAGGAAGTTCTCATAAATCAGACTTGAAACTATGTAAGATATAAGAAGCCACTGGAAAAAAGAATTAAGCCCAGAGCTTCATCTTCTTCAAGCAAACATCCATAAAAAAGTCAAGATAGCACTCTTGACTTCAAGAAAACAATTTTAAAAAGTTTATACTGACCTCTACTTTTACTTAATAGCAGAGAAATACAATCTATCTTGTACCTTCCTTTTGTTTAGCATTTTCACTGTTCCAATTTTAATTCCTAGTATAGGTCTGAGAACATATTATAAATAAAAAAATATTGCCTGAAATAAACCCACACAATTAATTTCAGCACAAACCAGGATTCCAATGAAATTACCAAAAATCAATGCAACTGCACTTATAATGATCATTACTAACTGCTGGAAAGAATAATTTTCTTCCATCTTAAATTAGCAATCTAATGCAAGTACATTTATTTTTTTTAAATGTTACATGGAAATAAATATGTTTTAAGCATAGTTGGGAGTAAAAATTTTTCAGTCTAAAGGGAAAAACTATCAATATGTTCTTTTCAACTTTGAGGAACTTCATCATGAGTAAAAGCTTGGATTTGGATACTGAAACACACACACACACACACACACATTTACATATTAAGAGGGCTGGCATTCTTTCAAAACTGTTTCCTATAAAAGTCAACTTTTAAGTCCAGTTGAGTTTCCAAAGTCATCCTGTGGAACAAAGATGCCATCCAGTGGTCGTCTAGATTGATGATTAATGTCTATCTTTGCCTTTTCATCCCAGAACAGTATTTAACAATTTCATGTTTCTTGGTGTATATTACTGTGCTCATACTAATTACATTGTCTCAGTAATTATTTCCATTTTTTTTACTAGATTAAATTCCGAGTCTTATGGGATAATTCTAACATCCTGACATACATGCTATTTTTAAAACAGCACGGTTTCTCAAACTCCTTCCAAACACAAGCTGCATCTTAAAATAGTCTGAGCTGAGCTCTTCCGCCTGCATTCAACCTCCTGTAACATACCTCCCCCATCTCTTCTTCATTAAAAAGATTTGTGCAATTACAAAAAATAATCTTATCTGAAAATAAGAAAAAACAAAGTATTCGCACAGTTGTCCATAACACATTAAGAATGGTTCTGTCCGCTTCTTGCTTCATTGCGCATGCAATGCCACTGAGCCTTATTCAATACAGTTAGGAAGTGGGAGGATAATACAAGAGTACAAACACCATATCTCCATCCTTGAAGATATGTAGACTGGCCAGCCCCTGATCTAACCAAACCTGCTCCAAGTCAGAAGTTAAACTAGTTGACCCCCCAAGGTCCCTTCCATCTGAAACTATTGTTACCTAATAAAAGGGAGAAAAAATGTTTCCACTAGTTCTATATATTGGCCACAGTCTGAACTATGGCTAATTTGACAGTTTGCTACTTTCATTGCTGTCAATGGTAGATTATGTCAGTATGTTCATTTCTCTGGACTACAGAAACCTCTTACAGTACAAGTGCAAGTCTGGATCTCTATTGTAAACTAAACAAAAAAATATAAAAAAAAATTTCAAATTTGCATCCTCAAATACTAACAGAGTTGAAAGTTCAACTAGGTGGAGTATGTCTAGAGCTCTCTGAAGAATTCAGCAACAACAAACTTTAATATCAAAAAGTGACAGTAATTCATTAATACAACAACTTTATGTTACAGAAGTTCTGGGTTGAAAACTCTGCTTCATAAACCAGCTACTACAATATCCAGTAGAGTTCATTAATAAATACTGACATTAAAGGTTAAGCTGTAATTTGCAAAATTCCTCATTGCTTTTATGTAATTCTTTCTTCTATTTTCCACAGTCCAGAACAGAGGAAACTGAAAATAACAAAGTTCACATTTCCATTTCTAGTGACCAAGATTTTGCTCACAAAAGTGAAAAGCTCAAGTAAGTTATTTTAAAGAAAGCAGAATATAAAATAATGAAACAAATATGCAATAATAAAACACTAAGGGCAAAATAAATTTATACATAACACAACTATTTTTCAAAATTCTTGCTTTGCTTTAGATGCTGGTTTGCCTTCTGGCTAAAAACACATTCTTCACACACGCTGGGAATGCTGAGGAAAACTAGTCAGCATTCAGAGGATTAATACAGATTTCCAGCTCTGTGCCTTCAGGCTTAACAGTCAGACATCTATTTGTCCTCAGGAGAGGTTAGGGGTTGAAATGCAAATATGCAAACAACTGAATTCTTTGTTACGATATCAAGAAAAAGCTTGATCTTTGCTGCTGTTTAATAAATCCTTGAAATTTTATGGACTTATTTAAATGCAGCTTTGTGTTTTACTATTTTGAAGGAGAAAACAATGTAAGGAAACAAACACATTCATTCTGACTAAAATTTGTTCTCTAGAGGAAAAATGACATACACCCTTGACAGCTTATTTACCAAACTCACTAAAGATTTATTGATTTATCAATCAGCGCCTTGAGCATTTGCTTCTCCCCAAGGGAAAATTAACAATTCCAGCTAACCTAATATATTCTATGTATAAACTAAGTGAATGCAAGAATCAATCCTGGCACGGTTTACAACATCCAGTTAAAAAAAATGCTGTCCCTTTTGGTATATGTAAAATTGAAAGCTGTACTAACGAAGAATAAATGTTCATGTTGCTTACAAACATAAAAAATACTTATTAAGACAGTACAATTGAACCCAACAGACATTTTAAATCATTTAAATACTCAGTGGGAGGCAAAAGCATTGGAAAATAAAAAATTGAATGATTTTGCTTCTAGATTAATACTAAGTACTACCACTATTAGTTGCAATGCTGACATGCCTCAAAGCAGAGCTGTTTCAAAGAGCTACAAATTCTCTTCTACTTCACCTGCAAAAGCATAAGCCTGAAAATTAATTACTGGCTTGATGATGTCAGAGCAACATAAGAGATACAGAATATGAAAATCTAAGAACACTTTGTCATGTAACAAAGAAAGAAAATGTTTAAACACAAATAAAATGTACTTTCATCAGTGGAAAAAAAAAATTATGGTAGCATAAGCAAAATGCAGTAAAGACTAGCTTTTCACTACAAAAAGTAAAAATATCAAAATACACATTAAAAAAACTCTGAAGTACAAAAGAGCTGGTGTAGCAACTCAGTGCATCAATGCTACTGTGCTGAACCTTTGCAGCACCTGGTTAGTACAGGGACCCACAGAATGCCCCAACCTCTGCTACTGAAGAGTAAGCACGTGAAGAATATATACAATGATGTCTTCTCTTTACAACCAGGAACAACAACCCTACACACAGTCACAAACACACACAAAAAAAAACCAAACAAACAAACAAAGCAAAAAACCAAACCAAACAAAAAAAAAACCACAAACAAACAGAAAAAAAAAACAACCCAAAACTAAAAAAAAAAAAAAAACAAAAAACAAAAAACCCCAAACCCACTAACAAACCCGTACAGTATTTTCTCTATGCTGATAAGGGCATAGCTGCAGAAGCTTAAGGACAGGACACCTTCTCGTCACGATACATTCCATATGAATGTTAGAATCTGATAGCATGAAACCACCCATTATTTTTTAAAAACTTCATACACATCATTCCCTTTACCAGAAGTTTTATTATAACCCACAGAACTGAAGGCTTTACTAAACATTAAAAAGTGCATTTAGGGAAAAATCCTCAAGATATGTTGTGACCCCCTCCTTTTTAAAATAGAACTAAGTAAGCAAGTTGTCACCCAATAATAGTAAGAAAAGGCAGGAATTATTGTAAAACACTGCCCTCTGGTGTTAAGCCAATTCTAAATTCTATTTTATATTTAAGATCACCCCCCAAGCACACCCCACCCCACCCCCCCATCCCCCGCATTTTTCTCTTGTTATTTTTTATTTTTTTACCTGAAAGAACCACCTCCAGGGTCATTCAGCTTGTTTTTCTGATTTGCAGAGACCTGAACACCAAAGCCCCCAGGACTTTTGCTGGCTTGTATTGTTGGTGCCTTCCCTACTGTGCCTGAAAAACACCAAGCAATGTTATTATGAGCTGTCTTAGGCAATTTACATCAAAGAACCTTCTGTCCAGGAACTAAATTTAACTGTCTGTAAATTGCAAACAAAGGAAGTTATTATTTTTAAGGATTACACTGCTGAAGAAGAACAATTTAAAAAAAAATTTACATTAACATTACAGTTTGTTCAATATTTATAAGATACTGGGGACTCCAAAACTGAAAACCATTTGCCATAACTGGTTATAATACACATAATGGCTATAAGTGTGTTTGCAATTGCCATTAAACCACTTTTCTAGCTAATCTGCACAGAATAAAGAAGCAGAATTTGAAATGGTGTTGATACAGACGATTTAAGTCACTCAGGGGATTAACTATGCCTTTTACATTTTTTATATAGTCATTGTTCTTGGTTACAGTGAAACGCATGTATTTTCAGAGTTGAAAGCATTAAATATTTTAGAATATTTCATGTTGCATGTAAAGGAAAAGACACTTTTGTAAAATTTGACATAAATTGGAAGTAAAACTGGGCTTTCTAAATGAGCCAGGCTGTGGTGGACCATTCAGCTTCTTGTGACAGTAAATTAAAAAATTTATACTAATTCCTCTCTGATATTCAAGGCCAGGTTGGACAGAGCCTTGGGTGACATGGTTTAGTGCAAGGTGTCCCTGCCCATGGCAGGGGGGTTGGAACTTGATGATCTTAAGGTCCTTTCCAACCCTAACCATTCTACAGTTCTATGATTCTAATACCTAATAAAGTTTGTGTTGCTAGTTAGAAAAATCAACAGACCCGTATTATTACTATTAAAAATATTTCATCAGTATACAAATGAAAAATGAGTGATAAATGGAACTTTTGGAGTAAGCCCTCCTTTACTACTTAAACATGTTTACTTGGGTTGTATTTTATATTTCCTTCAATCCCACCTGTGTTTTGGCATGTGAAAATAATTAATTCGTGTCTGCTTAACTTAAAAGATCTCACCTTCTTTTCAATCAATTTTATTGAGCGTTACATACACATAGTACTTAAGACTCTGAGAGGATATGAGGTTATTTCTACACATCTGTAACTCAACTGCATATAAATGACATGCTATGAACCTTAGTAGAGTTGCATTACTTTTCTTTCAGGAATTATAAAAACCTGAAATGTATTACCCAAACAAATCCTTGTGAGAACACTTCTTTGCTAAAACAAGTGTTAGCTTTGAATGAGTCCAGCATTAATTTCTTTTATTTTGAAGTCTTCATCAACTTCAACATATGATCATAAAGCTAAACTGATCTAACAGTATTTGTTCAGTTCTTCAATCTGGATAAATCAACCATTGTGTGGACTCTCAGCATTAGCAAATACAAAACAAGATTTAGGACCTGAGGCTCCAAGCCTGGGGAACAAAAAATATTTTGTCATCAGAATATTCAGAGTCCATGAGATGTCATAGATAGCATTAGTTCATGGACAGGACAGTTCATCTATCTATTTAAGATTAACTAATTGAAAGGTATGTGAACAGTACTAAGTGAACTGGAAGGAAAGAAATAATAGAATAATAAAAATTAGCAGATCTCTGCTTTCTACAACTAACATCAAGGAGATTAAAAGTGTGTTAACCTTGAAAATTATTGCGGTGGCAAAATTAAGGTAACAGTGGCATTAACTCCTCCAGAATTACAACTACATTCCTTTAGAACTAGTATTAACAGTTTGTTTTCTACAGATGATATGATAAATTTTGGTAAAAAAAAAAGAAAAAACAAAAACAGGTACAGCAAGAGATCAGTTAGTTAGCTTCCTGGTGTCAAGAAAAGAGTACGTCTACACTGGATATGGAAAAATAAGTCTCACTTTCTTTCACCCCATGTATATGTACTTCCACTCAAATGGATCTGCTAAAGTAAATATAAGTTTTGGGGTGACATAGAAGCTTTCTGGTTTAAATCACAAATCACCTGTGGGCCTAGATAGTTCATGTGATTGGTAATGACATACAGAGTCTTTCACCACTGCATCCTTGTTTCAAAATTTTTAGTAGCAAGATCTAGAGAAATAAGCCCAAATTTAGGAGCTTAGTTGTATTTCGGCACAGGTTAAATAGCTGCAATGAATATGCTGGGTAATTATTCCATGGCTCAATTCTCCCATTCATAAGGCGCAATTCACCTTACTATTATACTGACAAGTGATCTGATAAAGGAGCGTGAATTTTTCTGGCTGTAACTATAGTGTCACTTTCCCCAGTGTGGAAGTAATTTTATTAATATCAGAGTCCTTAAAGCCTGTTTATTTGTACGACTGCTTTAAAAAGCGTTATACTCTGTTCACATAGATGCGTTAAGACACAATACACTAGGAGGTTCACTCCAATCTGAGAAGGAAAATGCACCATTTGGTGGAAGGTGGCTCAATTCTGGTGTAACTAAAATCACACTCCACCGAATTATACTACTTTATTTTTCTATATAGATCATATCCTATTACTATTTACTTCCTTCTATAGGAACGCCTAGGCCAGTATACAACATCATTATACTGGTGTTTAACACAAAGTTTTAGCAATAAATAAATAATAAATATATAAAGTTTTAACAATATATCAAGATCAAAATAATCTGGTATCTGACCGTATGCCGTAGCGGCATTTCTTAAGAGCTGCAAGCACACAGACAGACTTTTCACCAGACAGGCTGCAGAATGGGATGTTTTCTAAATTCTTGTGTAATTAAAAGAACATAGTGGTGAGCTTAAACAAGCTTGCAACTAGGAATATGCTCATCTGAAAGCAGGGGTTTGCATGAATTTGCCTTTATGAACCATTGCCTTCTTTAAGTCAGACTGCCAACTAAGTTACATTTTGTTGGCTGATCAATTGTTATTATGAATAAATTTGTATTCCAAAACTAGTGTTTAGAAAACAGATGCCAGTATCATGCAAATTCTTGGCACATTGTTGACTTTCACAACTCAGAGGCTGAACAAGCACAGAAATTAAATCAGCCTTCAATATCAGACACATTAGTCAGAAGTGGAAGTTCACGCTATAAGATGCTGAATACCTTTCATGTTAATAAAGTCAGGACATGAGTGCTATCAAATATCTGGCAACTTTAATGGCATTTCTTCCTAACTTGGAAAAACAGCCTACAAGATTACAGCAACAGTTTGGTCTCCATGTCCATTCAACCTTTGGATTCTCTGAAGAGAACGGCAGAACATCAACTGCTGTTAACTGGTTTTGATGCTTTCTTTTCCCAAGAGGACAGAGAAGACCAAGCAGTCAAGTCAAATAGGCAGGAACACATTTTGTGAGTTTAAACGAGTTTGATTTCCGAGTATCTAAATATGACAAGCTCTGTATTCCATTACAAACCCTGAATCATCTAAATGCCCACACCCAAAACGATACTTGCACACATGATCAGGAAAAATAAAGACCAAGCCTAGTAAGTCTAGTGGTGGAAAGAAACAAATGGTTATTTATTAGAAAGTAAGAAGGCTTCAAGAACCCTCTTAGAAAGTGGGATGTATAAGCCAGGCATTAATTCACCTGTGCAGAGAGATATGAGGAACTTGCACTCAAGCCACTCCTCTTGCTCCCCTGGCTGATCATGGCATGTCAGTTTGCTGCAGTTTGGGGTTGAGAAATTTCTCTGGAGTTCCTATCTTGACCTCTGTAGCTCCAGACACAGTGACTATCATGTTCTGCTTCAGCAGTAAGTTAGAAATAGGGTGATTACACTGAGGCATCTTCTAGGTTCAGGGATAAAACAAACTGATTTCTTTCTCGGCCCAGAGTTACAAGCTTAGGACAGTAATTGTGACGTTTTTCAAGAACCTTCCATGAACAGCTGCTGAGCAAAGGACTAAGCATGTGAGTTCCAAAACATTTAGCTGTGTTGGTCTGAAATACCTTGAAACTGCATAGCAAAAACATGCATTCCTCAGCCAGCATGAATAAAAAAATATATGTCAAGCCTGCCAATGTCAACACTTTAAAATTTTCCCATGCTACTAGTTTGTATTTACAATGAAATTCATACAAAGGTAACAATCTCACTAAAACATTTAAACCCATACCTTGTGGTCTAATGGTCTGAGTTATTACCACTGGCATCCTAATCTGGGTAGTCTGGCAAGCAGGGGTTCGTTTCACAGTTTGAGCAGATGTTGACTGGATAATCTGCTATTATTAAAAAAAAGTATACTTATATTATACTCTTTATACACAAACACACACAACGTAAATACACTAACACCTGTAATTACTAATATAAGCATGTGGATCTCTAAAAGCACAACCAGCGAGTGACAAAAGTCATATTCATGTAATGCATGTGGTTGTGTGTGTGTGTATATACCTATTTTGTCATTATGCCTTAAAAAAAAAAAAAAAAAATCATACTCGACACAAATGTCATGTCACAACCTTCATCAAAAATCTATATCAAAGTAAATATTAAAGTTTAGACTTTTTTCTTCGCAAGTTTTACTAGGAAGAAAAACATTTTTGTAGAAGAAAATCCTGCAACAAGTTTAGTGGTTTCCACCTACAATCATGAGGCCTTTCACTATATAGCTACACTTAAAAAAAAAAATTTATTAAAAGTAAATTCAAAAATATCATGGGTTCTGAAGTCAGATATGCACAAGAAAGAAAATAATGTTTTGTAGCAATCATGTACTATTCATCTTTTAAATGTTAACTGGTTAAACTCAAGGTTTCACTTACTACTAAGCCAAGTTCTGAAGCCCTTACCCAAAACTGAAACTGGGTTAGAAACTTATAATTTGACCCATAAACAAATTAAATCAAAAAGAAAAAGTCCGTAAGGGTTACGTGTAAGCAACAGCAAAATGTATGTTCATGAAATCAAGGACAAGGTAGGCATGCATGTAACAAACAGAGGAGTCTAAAAGATGTGTGAATGCTTCAGAGCTGGAAAAAAAAGTCCATACATAAACTTGGAAACAAAATATGGGCAAATAGCTGCAAATAAAATAACCACAGCTCAGGTATGACAACTTGAGAAGTCATCTGCTCTTCAGTCACAACCGTGTTAATGTGTCTGCTGTTCCCAAGTTACAGGTATCAGTCTCATATCCACAGGGTGCAGTATTCCCTCATAGAGCACAACATGCCACACAACACATGGCTACTTGAAGCAAACAGGAACCACTGCACCTTTGTTCAGCACCAGTTGGCATTATTCTTACAAATTATATCTAAAACTGTACTATTAGCTGAATAATGAATGGCCGCATCTCTGACTTGCAAGTATGCTATGGAGAAAGGAAAGGAGAAACAGCATTTTTAAATGAGATGTAAAAATAGAGAATAAACAGGCTATGGAATAAATAAGAAATTGTTCCATCAGCAGGAACTACAGCTCCCATGAGGAGAAGGTGAAAACTACAAACAAGAAAACAGTAATGAGGGAACAAGACCTGTGATGTTGTCTGGAGAAAAAGAAAAAAAACAAACCCAAACCAAACAAACAGGGCCATTCTGAAGTTACAAAATTGCATCCTGTACATCCTAAAATACAGCAGTTTAAGTCTTAATAAACCTGTGGATGTAGAAGTATTAGCAATAGCTACCTTGTAGAAAGAGAAAAAGGGAAAAAATGATTAAGGAGTGAGCTTTAACTACAGACAATGAAGGAAAATGTACTAAGCACAAAAATGGAGCAAATGGATGTCAATTTACTTGTTCAAGACAGGCAGTAAGTATATAGTGACATTCTGAGAGGAAAGAGTGAAGTAGCTGCCATGCTTAAAACAGGAAAGAAATAGAGGTGGCAAGTAAAAATGAGGGGAAAGTGGAATTTGACTGCATTTTGATGCACAGGAAACATGTACAAGTGTACATATACATGTACTTTCAATAAGTAAAGAGGTAGAACAGCCTGCAGAAAACAAAAAAAAAAAACAAAAAACAACCCAAAACATTGGTACAAAACCCAAGGAGAATGTTGCCACTTTCATAGTAATTTTTTGGGTGAGTTTTCAGAGAATAGTGAAGAAAAGCAGCCACACCTTAACTGGGCAGAAGCCAGGGCAAAAAGGAGATGTGTGTGACCTGTGGATAGAATTACTATCTGGTATTACAACAATTGTCTGTGATTTCATTTTTTTTCCTCTGTGAAGCAAGCAACTTCTACAGTTCAGAATCAAGTTCTATTTCACCTGTTCAATATTCCCATGTGAATGCCCTAAAAGATTACCCACTAACACCATAAAAGACAGAACAGCATTTAACCATTTTAAGATTACATAAATAATGCTAATTATTTCCTTGCTATCAAACACATTCAAAACTGTCCTTTGGTAAGTACGAGGACTTCAACATATGTAGAAGTGCTGCAAGTATAGAAAATGACTGAAAAATAACTTTTCCAAGGGGCACAGATCAAAATCATCATCTTAAATTTCATACAGAAACCAATCAGCAACAAGTGTATACTCTCTAAAAGGAAAAACAGCACCTGAACTCAGAGCAACATTTTACACTAACTTATATTCCAGTTTCTATGCCGTTTTAAGATACCTTTCAACACAGATGTCATCTTCAGAACTGGAAGTGATTAAGGAATGAACATTAGCAATTTGTTTCTGAAATAGAATGTGTAACCTTCCTTGGCAGCAAACAAGGAACATAGTAAATAATGATGAAACAATTACTTGTGCATTAAAATTTATAAACAACCTAAACCACTCTTCATCAATTAAAATAATTCTATCTGTTCTAACTCTCTTGTCTATTTTGCTAACAGCATAAACATATATTATGTCCTTAACTCAGCATGAAAAGTATAGACAACAAGCAAGGTACTAGCAAGCTAGTCTGGGAGATTGTTAACTAACTATATTATTTCATATTTCTCACACCTTAAAATCACACACGATGTGTGTACCCCATTTATTGCTGTCTCTTGATACGCTAAATCGATGCTAAATGCCCAGATGATCCATTCATGAGGACAAATTTACTAACCCAGCCTGACCTAGAAGATTCAGAAGTGGATGTTTTAGTATGCTGAGGTTATCAGAGATTACTTCAGAAAAGGGAAGATCTTACTGCTGTCTGCAACCACCTCATGGGAAGATGTAGGGAAGACAGAGCCAGCCTCTCTCAGAGATGCAAAGCAGAAGGATGGGACACAATGGGCAAAAGTTGAAATATGGGAAATTTCAATTTAATGTAAGGAAAAAAAAAGATTTACCACAAGGGTGGGCAAGCACTGGAACAGGTTGCCCAGAAAGGCTGTGTAATGTCATCTTAAATATGCTTCAAAACATGACTGGTCAAGGCCCTGGGCAACATGCTAACCGGTAAAGAGAAGGCTGGACTAGACACCTCCAGTAGTCCTTTCCAGCCTTTTATGACTACATCCGTAACCATATTATCAATGATCTTACAGAAGTGCTGAGTCAGAAAAGGTAACAAGACAGACTACCTTCAAAGTTTACAGAAACTGTTAATCGGTACATCTCCACTAAGTAGAAGGGAAGCCATTTTCATTATTTCCACCACTGAAGACAAGCACAACAGAAGAACAGTAACAACAAAGTTACAGAAAACAGGAAAAGATTTAATCTGATTTAGCCATTGAAAAATTGGAATATAGTAAAACTACCAAACAAAATTATGATCAAGACAGTACTGAGACAGCAAGTACTGTCATATATCTCTTCCTTTCATTCCTCTTCATTTATCAATCAAAAGTTGAAGAACATCTCCTAGACTGATGCACTTCGGAGCTCTTCAAGGAACACACTAAAGCAGGAAAGTCATGGCACTGCTTCTCTGACTGCAATATGTGAAAAGCTACGTCAAGTTTTATTCTATGAAATAACACTTTTATGCATAAACAATGCACATTTCTCACAACAAAGTATTCTCTCCTTTTTTATTTCATCTTCGCAATTCTCCTGTTAACCACCACCTTTCCATTTCACTAGGCACGTTCACATTTTTTTCACCATTTGCCTGCTCAGCCAGACAAGTTCCTTTTCTAACTTTCTGAACGCTTCAGACTACTACTCTGTCTGTTGCTAAAGTTAACTTTTATTTTCACATCTGTAAAAAGATGTTTATACAATGGTGTTTCCACAAAACAAGACGACTTACAGAGATGAAAAAAGGGTATGTCACACTCCTGATAACCAGAATAACTAAGTGGTGACAGCTGAAGTACTCGTTTTCCTTAAGGCCCTTCTTTAAAAGTATTCAGTAACTACATGAGAATAAAGTAACAGTGATCTCTGATCCCAGTCTCAAGCCAAAAGGTGATGATCATACTATGACAGATGTGAATCTGCTACCATATGTGTTATTGCAGGACAAAGAACAAATTACAGATAGGAATGAAGGCCACTAATGAACAGCACAATTGACCAGCAAATTTAGGCTGAGAAAGAATTTAGCCAAAGCACAGAAAACGTATAAAAACAGAAAGACTGATAATTTCTGTTATCTTTCTCTTATGCAAACAGGAGATACTAAATAAAACTGAAAGCTACTACCTTCAGAGTAATGAAAGGAAAAATCGGTTGGGACAATTAGACCAGAACTCACTGCTGAAGTTTTCGAGGACAAGGATTTTTCAAGTCTTCAACAATCTAAATGCTGCTTTACCAATGCAGATGCCCCAACAATATGCTTCCCCTTACTTAACAAGGGGTGCAATATCAGCCTAACTCAATTACAACAAATCATACCTTGCAACAGAACAGAAGCTTTTGCAAAGTAAAAAACAAACAACAACAACAAAACAAAAAAAGAGCAAAAAGACAAAAAAAAAAATTTGGAAAATATATCCCTTGACAAACTTTTATTATTTTTTTTTTGGTCACTTGAAAGAAAAAGTATTGTGGAAGGAAGAAACAAGCCACTTGTAAATATACAAAATTCAGAATGGCTATGGTCTGATATGACATTTATCTTCACTCATGAGTAAACACTTGCTAACTCACTTGTGGCTATGCCATTTGTGATTTATCAGTCTACTCACTCCTGAAGATAAATGTCATATCAAACCTTAGCTGTCATGTAATCTGGCAGCATTAACTTACAATGTTCAGGCTCATGGGCTTAGATTTCATATTTAGCATTGGTTACCATGCTGTAATAGTAACAGTTACTATTTTTCAACAGTGCCTCAAAATTTGCATAAGAAAAAAAAATAACAACCAAAACCAGAAAGATATGGGCTTTTTTAAAACTCAGCATTTTTTTTTAATGTTAATATGACAATACTGCTCCATTGAATATATGTTTTCAAAGAAGCCATGAAGAAAAATAACACCAGAAGCCACTGGATCACTTACACCACCTGCTCTAAGGAGTAGGTTTGAATCTTATGATTCAATTCTTCCTACATTATTTCACCTGGTCTAATTTTGAACGTTTTCAGTGATGCCTGTTTCATCACTGCCTTTGGGAGCCTGATCTACCATCTAATGATCTGTCTTTCTGTAAGGATATTTCACTTTATGGCCAGCCTAAACCCTACTTTGCTTAATTATATCCTGTTATTCATATTTACACTCTCTCAGACCACTCTAAATAATTCATTGATATCCTTTGATGTTTAAACTCTTATTTGTAAATGGTTTTTATGTTCAACAGCCATTTTTACTTAAATTTTATTGTACACCAAATTCTAAGTCATCAAACAAATCTTTATTAGTTCATTATTAGAAACTACTTCTTTTATCCAAATGGCCATATTTTACTCTTCTACTCCTAAGCTGTCTTGCATACAGGACAGGAAGAAAATTATTTCCTGTATGTCACTAAAAAGTGTACAAATTATAATCATTTAAGCTTCAGTAGAGAATTAAAAAGCAGAGCAGAACATCCCCATATAATACAATGCTTATTCCGCTTTTGTGTCCTGTCTCCAAACTCCATTACTTTTGGGAGCCTCCAACCACTATGACAGTCTCTGAAAAAGCAATAGTAAACATTTTAGCAATTACTTTTTCAATGTAACTTGGACGATAGCGAAATTTCCCCTCCAGACTCTGTGCACAATTTACTGCAGCAACAAATGTACAGATGTATTTCTACACATCTTTCCAAATCCCAGATCTGCCTAAATCTTTATATTGCCTTGCATATAATTAAATTCTTTTTAATTAAGATGGGTCACTTTCAATTTCTTACTGTTTCTTTGTCATTTACATTTAATAATTGGCTTCACCCCCCAGCAGTACTTTCTCCTTACAATGCAGTGTCAACTCTCTATATAAAGTGCTCATTGATCTCCATTACTCATTGGTCTACTTCAACACATTTAATAGAGAATATTTCTCATTCATAGGAATTTTGCCTGCTGTAACAGCCAGAACAAAACAGGTAATGTCTACATATACAAGGCTATCTAGAGCTCCTGCACCCTGACAACTAAGATAAACTTTGAATGCTGCTCTTAGAACAATTTAAAAAAAATGATTGCTGGCTTATCTCACTAACATCTCATCAATAAAATATTAGCCTAAGATTATTCCCTTTTTCCCTAGCTAGCAGTAGTTACCAGTACTAACACTATCTAGCTTTTTAAAGCATAGCTTTTTCACAGTTTTGGAACATAATTCTAGTACTTTACAAGCCAGATAAATAAAATAGTCTCCTCCTTTGTATCTACTAGCATTATATATTTTAATGCTGGTCTCCTCTGTGCAATCTACACTGTGTGCTAAACAGCATACACAGAATTCCCATGTTGTAAGATACCTCCATTTAACTGGAAGAAGTATCACCATATCTGACCCCTTTGTAAAAGAGAAAGTGAAAACAAATGAACAACTAACAGATGCCCCACACTTTTAAAGAAACTAGACTCCTGTAAGGTGGCTGGTATAGAAGGATCTATACTCCAAACCAGGCTTGTCCTTCTGCAGCTGGACAGTTTGCAAAGCCAGCTGGAACTCTCTCCAGTGAGCTTCAGGCTTGGAAAGTCTGGAGCTCAGCCAGTTTCCTCCATCAGTGCTGGCCACCCCTAGGCAAGCCAGCTGTAATCTTCCTCTTCCGGACAAGTCCCAGGCAAGATGGCCAGCAGCTCTTCACTATGCTCTGATTTTGAGGAGCACAAAGAAGTGTAAAGAGTGTGATCAGTGTCACTACAAAAAAGTCAATACTTAGGAACAATTACTACTGCAATATAGAGATGCTGCTAGGTTTTCTGCTTGGCACCTGAGTTGATGGTGGTTGTGGTGTATAAGATTTTTTTCTTATGCAGTAGATCTTACTGCCTGATGCTGCTTTTATCTGTATAGAATTAATCTGAAGGCCATTAAGAAGTGATTGGTTAAATGTAATGTTTGGTTCAATTAACTAATTACTGATAAATTGAAAGCAAATACTGAACGACAGTTTTGCAATAAAACAATAAATTACAATTTTTAAGTTATTTGCTCCTCCCTAAATATTTTCTAGAAAACAAATAGTATTAAGCATAGGTTTGCTCCATGCAGTTTGCTACCTTCTGAAAAATGCAGTGATCATTTCATGCACCCAATAAGATGGAAAAAAAAAAAAAAAAAAAATCAATCCTAGACCTATGACTTCCTACAGACACACAAACAACTCCTTTTGCCCATGAGATCAATCTTGACAATACACTATTTTAGCAGTTTTCATCTCCTTCATATTGCACAGGTATGCCAAATAAGACGACAGAGCAACTCTTCATATTGCTAATCTCTACCACAGTAAACATCATGATTGCTTGCTTTGAGCAAGCACTGTCATGTGAGAGAGACACAAGTGTCTTTCCCATAAATTTGACTTTATCCTGCTCAAAAATATTCCACAAGAACTGGAACAGTAAAAATTCTTGTGGACTTACTAAAACATTTTTATTCTACGTCAGTGTTTGGCAAAAGGTGGGGTGCAACCAGCAAAGCAGGTATAAGAGTGTTTATATTGGGCTGCGAAACACTGGGAAAAGCTGTGTTACCCAGCAGTAGGTTAGTCGTAAGATTGTTGCATAAAGTAAGTCTATGCTTAGTGGCCATTAACATTTATACTTTCAAGAAACCTGTCAGCTGCTCTGAGAAACTGCCTTCCCCAGAAAAAGGGGTAATTTTTACATCTACTGCCTGTAATTGCAACCTGTTCCTGCTCCCTACCTTGAAGAACCAAAGTTATTGTCAATTCAGTCTTACACAGACGTAACTGAACAGAGACTAACAAAGATAAATCATAAAGAAGCCAAAGAAAGCCTAAAAAACTCTATTCTAATTAATGCAACAGTCCAGTAGAGGTAGGGAGAACCCGTCTGAGAAAAAGACAGACTGCAAGTGGCTGAACAAAAAGCAGCCAAGGTAAGGTACAAAACAGCCAAATGTCTGTGTACTACAAAAGCCAGAGTCAGAAGTCTAAGCACGAAAGATGTTCTTACACATTCAAACCATGCTCACTAAAGGATGGTAAAATTATATTAATTTCATTTTAAAGCTAGTAATTTAGCTACTAGAAAGTATTTGTAAGCTTCAAAAGACATGGCTTTGCTGGTGTAGGCATTTAGATTGTGCACTGCTACTTTTAAATTAAAAGAAATATTTCTCTCTTCACACACCCTACAAATTATTTACATCCTTTACAGAGCTTATAAGCTCAAAGACAGATCACTGTAAGGTTTTACATTATCATATGTGCATTTCTGAATCATGGTAATATGATTCAGACAAAGTTTTGCCAACCTGATACACCTTCTTGAACTTGTCAATTTGATTTTGAAATCTAAGTCAAATATTTCATTCATACATACATGGAAACCACGGACAAAACTCTTACATCTTTGCCTGAAGGATGATAATGCCTATGTAAAATTAAGGCCTTGTAAAAATCTTAAACCTATTTTAATTACCACTGTAAACACACATGCAAGATCCTATGTAACAGCAGGATAAATTCACCACACTGAATGAGTAACTGACTGTAAAGTTGCCTTATTGATAGTGCCTTCAAAATAATACTCTAGAATGTACAACAGTACCATATTTCGGTAAATAACAAAGTACAGCACTATTTCTAAAAATTCTGGTACAGTACAGCTATTCTTCTACAATATTTTATAACTATGTGTAGAATTTAAAATAAGAATTTTTATGCAGATGAATCTAAACAAAGCAGCATATCTAATGACACAGTAAAAATTATACCCATCTGCAAGTCTTGAAAAGCTTTCTGTTCTACATTTGTAATTACCTCACATTCCACTGTGCTCATATAACAATCACTGTATCCCAGACAAGAGCATAATTTCTTGTATTTAAGCTATGCCAATAACATTGCCTGAACTAAGTTCACATACATGTGTACTGCCATAAAATGACGAACTACTAAATATCACTGAATATGATACAAACAAAAAAGTATTTTCCAAAACAAGCTGCAATAAAAATAACACTGAAAATTGCTATTCAGCTTAAGAAATTCTCTTTTATACTACAGTACCTACCAGTTGTGAACTCTGATTTGACTGTACCACCTTAACCTGAGGAGGCTGCACTGTATTTGATACAGAGACTGTGCAAACGTTGTTTGGTTGCCTTATTTCCATTGTCTGTGTGGTGACAACAGAGGAAATGCTTCCAGAGGCAGACTGAGGTATAACTTGTGATAGCTTGGTTTGTTGAAGTGACTGCTGAGACGGCTGTCCTTGCAAAACTGAATGTTGACTATTCAGTAAAGATTGTCTCAGTGCAGGTAGACTTTTCTAAAAACAGAAGAAAGTTTATGAAATACCAAATTTAGCACGCAGACCAAAAAATACTTTGAAATTTGCTGTAAACATAATTAAAAGAATGCAGCTTGCTTTCCCATTTTACTATTGGCCTATTCATCAAAAAGAAGTAAGATTGAGCATATCTTGTAAGAGACAGGAATCAATTTAGACTTTTAATAAGCTTTCAATTTGGATTTTGCAACCTGTCAATTTTGATGTGCCCTAACTCCACCATAGCCATAAAACAGAACACTCGTCTCCTCAAACTATCTAGAACTTGTAGCTTAGGTCTTTGGAAGGGTAACAAATTGAAACAGAAAAGGCAGAACTATAAGAACAGCCCCAGTCCCACTGCATGCTAGAAGAAGTAAGCTGCACCAATTTACTTCTGACATGCCTCGAGTACCTAGAACAAGATGATACAACTGCTGATGCCTTACAGCAATAGCTGTTTACTGTATTTTTACTGATCTAATGTATTCTGACTGGATTAGAAAAATGTACTATTGTATGCTTCATGTTCAGACCAGTTCAAGCAAAAACAGTTCTAAAAAGCTATACTGTACCTTCACAAACAAACTTTTTACTTTTTAAGTAGCAGTTTTACTTTTGAAGTGCTCCCCCCAGGCAGCTGTAGAATTCAAGTGTGTTTATCCCAAGCTACAGTTCTTTCTAAACTTCTAGTATTCATTTAAAAACTTAATGCCTTTCTGTTGCCAAGAAAGAACTTCAAAGAAAGGAAACAAGTTAAAACTTATCATGATTCTATAAATGACTGCAGTGTAACAGCAGGAAAAGGCACAAATAAGGGTTAATAATAACTCGAAAAAACACAAGCAGAGGGCGAGAGTTCTGACGAAAAGTTGAAGGGGAAAAAAAAAAATATCTGCCCTAAACTGAGAAGCTCTGGACTAGAAGAAAAATGTTTCTAGAATTACAGTTGTGGTTTTGTTGGGGCATAATTAAACATATTTTGTATGTTTGCATATAATCTTTTATATAGATGCTTTTGCAGCTGACATACATGAACTAAATAAAAGTTTACCCCACATATACTAATTTAGGACCCTACAATAAATCCATCTGGTATCACATCAGAACTTCCATCTTAAATTAATTGCAGAGTACAAGAAAGATCAATTATTTAAAATATATTTTTAAAAGTATATTCTAACATGTCATGTAATGACATTTTATGGAAATAAATTTATATAAGCAAGATTTGCATTACCTTAAGGAAAGGTACAAGATATGGCTGAGGAGACGATTTGAGCTCCGACTGAAGGCGGGCTGTAAATTCTTCTGGATCAATCTTCGCATCCTTTAGGGTGAAAGAAAAAAGCGTCAACAACTCATCTGAGTTGTTTTGTTGGGTTTTCTTCTAGGTAAGTATATGCATATATCTCTAGCTAAATGGGCTACCATATCAAGAACAACTTCCAAAGCTGAAGTCCCTCAGCTCCTGTGTATCTATAAAATCCTTCTGTCAAGAGCTAACCTACATATGCAACAAGCCCCTTGGAATTCAGGAAGTTCCCCTGAGCATGTACAATTTAAGACACAATGAACTCCCATACACTTAAGTCTTTTTTGGGATTCCATTCTCATGCTAACATTTACATAGTGGTTTCTTCTTTTAAAATTAAAAGACTGATAAAAAAAAAAACAGGTTGTTGAAATAACCTTACCAACTATTATAAAATTTGCCAGCCCTTTTAATATGAAAATTACCTTTACTTAATTCCAAAACCAATTTTGAGGGTTCAATTTAACTTAGAATATGTGTATGCATATACACATATAGATATATATACACATATATATGTAAAGCATATGCATATATACAAAGTATGCGTAAAAGTATATATATAAAATTTTCACCTGTATAAATGTATATAGATGCATATTCACAAAACATACAGGTTTAAATATACGAAATATATAATTGTTTGTTTAGCAGTTAATACAGAAAAACTCTGTAATCAAGGTGTATTTTATAATACTTCTGAACTATTATTAGCTACAATCTCAGGTTGTAAAAAAAGACATTCATTCACTTTCCTGGACTGATACAGAACAAGAACAAAAACAAACAAAACCAACCTTCAATAAATGAATTTATTATACATATGTCTTATTAGTTGGTTTAAAATACTATAGTTATTACCTTTACTTAGGTAATCTTAGTTTTCAAAAGTAAAAACAAAACTGGAATCATTAATATTACTGTTGAATGACTCCTATGTGAAAAAAGTGTTAGACTTGTCTAAACACACAGGTTACTCTGTCAATCAATTCAAAGAAATATGCATCAACTGCTTTTACATCCAAGTTCTTCATAGGCTATATTTAATCTTTTTTTAAGAAGCTTGACCTTTTGGCCCAGCTCGACAGTGACTTTATGTGTGCAACTCATTTATACAATTCACTGAAATGCAAGTTGTACTGGAGACTGTAATTCAGACTTTTTCTGGGCCTGAGGATTCTATCTAGCTGAAACACAACTTTGCCTTTTGAAATCCACTTGCAGTTTAGGCTCCATGCAGGGGCATCCGCCTGCAGAACTGCCTGGACTCAGCAGCTCAGCAAAACACTTCTACTTCAGCCCTATAAATTATAAACCACATTGTGAAGGCATGCATTTAAATTCATTCTGTGGTTAAAACATTAAATAGCTTCTTACTGTTTCAGAAAAGACTACAGTTTGGGGGAAAAGAAACTGAGTGAGAACTCAAGGAAAATACCGTATTTTACTATCTTTACCTAACTAAAAGACCACAGTATTACCCATCAAAACAAGAGTGTTCTCCACAAATGCATATAAACTGCTTTGTTGCATTTCCCCCTTCAGAAATCGAAGGGACAGTCTACCCTTAAGAGACTTCTGAAGATATGTAATATGCAGAATATTTGCATTTTGATGCAGCCCTTCATTTACATTACAGAAAAAACACAAACAAAAAAACCCCAAAGATTAAAGCAATAGTCCTTAGCGTATGCAGATAACAAGCTTAATAGATAAATAACAGAATGAAAGATAACTATTTACCAGCAAATCTTGAACCAGAGCTTTCACATTACGGGATGTTTCTGGAGATGGTGAATTATGAGAAGCAAGTTTTATAAGGGTAGCTAAAAAGTTTTTGCATTTTTTCACATTCTCTTGCATTTCCTGCAAAAGCCAAAGAAAAGAAACATCAGATCCATGCTATTCTGCAATCAGGATCAATGCATGCTCTGATCACTCCAAATAGGAAAAATGATAAAATTGTTCTAATTGAGGCAGGACATTGAAATACATCTGCTGGTATTTTGCTCTTGTTTCTAGTCACCTGACATTTTCTTACCTTTTTTACGTAACTGAACATCATACCTCACAAATACTAACAAAAACAAAAGAGAAAAAAGAAGGAAAAAAAAGCAAAAATTTATTTAATAGTTTACAGTCTGCTTTGATGAAAACAACCTTAAATATGAGTAGTATATCTCCAATAACAACCTGTTGGGAGATGCATTCTCCTTTAAGAGCCCAATACACAATGTACAACATTTACCAAGCTGTCTTAATTTGTTAAATTATTGATTCAGTATGATTCTGTACAATGCAGCTACAGCACTAAAATCAAATTAGAAATAGACTTCAAATATCACCTTATTTAATCTTTGAAGGAAAACAGATGCTGTAATTTTTTTCAAGCCTTTATTTTTATGTGGTATAATTATTCACGGAAATGGAAACACTTCAGTGTAACCACAGTTTTGAGGCCCAGTAACACGATAATAATGAAGTCTGTAAGACTGAAGGCCTGATTGTTCTGTCAGCAGAAAGAGGATAGTTGTTTCTCTACTGACCACAAATGTTCATCCTCCCTTGCAGAATATGTATCCTATTTAGCTGAAATGAGTGGAAGGGTTTCTTGTTTGTAAAGTGTTTGTTCCATCAAAGGAAGAGTGCTGGCATGAGGAAAAATTCTTCCTGCTTCTGAATAGGCCTGAGAAGTTTAAAAAGTACTAAGAAAACCAAGTTTCTAATATGTTAAAGCTTACCTGTGATACAACTGTAGTTCCAGCTACAGGAGAGCTTGGTATGACGGGGGGCTGTGCTGGTACTTGTGCTGTTGTATGAGGTGGAACTGGCAGCCGAGGCTGACCCTGGGTTTGTGCTGAAGCTTGAGTCTGTCCACCAGTAATTACTGCAAGTTGTTGAGAAGCTGATGCTCCAGTTGCTACTGTTGCCTTGAATAAATTCTGAGCGCTCGTCGCAGCTACTGATACCTGTTCATATTTTATATTGAAAAAACCCTAGGTAATTATCTTCCTTTAATTCTTTTACTCAACCATAAAGTTTCTCAAAGCCTGACAAGAAAAACTTGCTGCTTTTCAAATACAGCCTTACTGATAATATAAAACCATTGACTTTACTTGCTTTTAACCCTAATTTTGCTACTCTTTACTGAACAGTGAAGTCCTCTTTTTATTATATAAATGAATGTACAACTAAAAATTAGTTGCTATTATCCAGCAGTTTAAGATCACCACAATGATGTGACTTCTGTAACACAACTTGCTGTAAATTTGTCTCTTAACACAAACAAGTCAATTCCCAGCGATCTGTGGTCATGTCATCAGGTTTACACCAGTGTCATGTCATGTGGATATGAGCTGTTGCTGTACACAGTTACAAGCCAACCATGCACCTGCACTGTGATGCTACAGATGCCATGGATCCTGCAGCATCAGCGACCACACAGCGGATATCACTACTCTCTACAGGGGCAAATGAAGTGCAACATGTCCACTACTGAGATGGCATGTGAGTCCAGCTGATTTAAGTTTTTTCTTTTAGAAGAAGCTTAAACTGAATCTATAGTACCCGCAATTTTTTACCTAGGAAACAACAGAAAATAAAATCTAGGCTACCACTCAGGACCTGTGTAACAGTCTGACTATACATTTGTTATCAATTTCTGAGATTATGTTTGTGATAAAAACAAACATAGAATCATAGAATGGTCTGGGCTGGAAGGGACCTTAAAGCTCATCCAGTTTCAACTCCCTGCCATGGGCAGGACACCTCCCACTAGACCAGGCTGCTGCAAGCCCCATCCAACCTGGCCTTGAACACTGCCAGGGATGGAGCAGCCACAGCTTCTGTGAGCAACCTGTGCCAGCGTCTCACCACCTTCACAGGGAAGAACTTGTGCCTAATACCTAATCTAAATCTCCCCTTTTTCAGCTCAAACCAGTTCCCCCTTGTCCTACATGAACACTAAACATCAGAACCTTAAATTCACTTTTGAAAAAAAAAAACATGTAACTACAAACATCCTTTTCTTCACACACCTTATAGTTTCTGTATTGTTACTACTCACTGTGGTATGGGCAAGAATAGAGCCTCCTGGCAGAGTTGCAGCAGATGTAGCACTGACAGGTGCAGCTGACTGAACAACTTTGGCTTGCACTGGAAGTCCCAGGCGGACAGGAGATGTGGCTACAGAAGTTGGTTGCTAATAAAGGAAAAATAAGCATTTTATTGGTTTTCCTCTTTAGTAATTTGATCTCTAAGACACTTTAATGATAGTGATTACATGAGGAATCATTATTAATGCTGAAAAAAAAAACAACAAAACCAGTAATATGTTTTAAATATATATTCACAAATAATGTAATAATGAGCTTTCTTACACTTAATGGTGTATTTTTAATATTTCTGCTAAAAAACTATTTCTCTTACAGCTTTGTGGAAAAGATCAGGAAAAACAGGACATGACCTGAAAAAAAAATTGGCATTACATCGATGCATTAGTTCAGTTGTAACATTTACTGGTCAGTATTCATCAATATTTTGGTTCATAATTGTCAGTAACACATATTGCTCATTTCGGTATCTGCTGGTCTGTTCTACTCCTTTTCCTTAAGAGAAAATCCAGAGAGCAGAAAAACACTTTCAGATTAAATTATACAGAAACTAACTTGTGCAGAAATGAAGTCTAAACATTAGGAAAACCTTTGTCACAGAAAGAACACTGTAACCAGATCAGAATGTCAAGTGCAAACAAAGGAAAATTACTGGCTTACAGCTTTTCACTCAGTAGCATACTCTACAACTCTGTAAATTTGTCTCGTGCAGCAAACATGCTGGTCTTGCAATTTAACTGGGAGACCAAAATCTCTTACCATCATACAAATGGACAAGATTTAGGAATAAAAAATATCTTCAGGTATGTTGCTATTTAATTCTACAGGAAAGTAAACACCATTATGGAAGAAATACATCACACAACGTGGCAATTTTGACAAAAAGAGAACCACTCCTTACCAAAAAATGGAGCTCCCCAGTCTCTTATACCTTGCATTTATCAAGATTTGCATTCAAACAAATACTCAGAAACGGCAAATTTTCTAAGTGGCTCTAGTAAATAAATTCATGGAGAATACTGTTTCTCACAAGATAGAACTAATATTTCCTGATTGAAATTTTAATTTATGTATCTTCTGTTAATATTTTTATAAAAATATAGCTTATTTTTGATTCTTACATTTTATATTAAGCCTACATAAAATACTTCTTCAAGGAACAGCCAGTATGCTTAAGAGATCTCCAAAAGGAACAAAGGCCCAGGAAGGCATTCAAAGCCCCAAGCATTCCTTAACAATCAGTCCAGCATCATCATCTACTGGATATCAACCTTCTGTACTCGGGGGGGGGGGGGGGAGAAGGGAAAGGAAAACAAACAAAAAAAATCTACCTGAGATCTAAACAAAACCTTTTTGTTTGTTTCAACAGCTTTCAAGATTTTAAAAATATTGACTAGAGTTGTCTTCCATACTGAGACAGCCTAGAAACAATAAACAGCATCATGATGAATAAGTAGAATGTCTGGGGGTTTTTTGAAGAATGATCATATAAAAGCCTTTTCTGGTTTTCAGTATCATACCCCTTTTCTTCATTGTAAAGATCACTTGCTTCAATTTCCTTAAATACTTGGTGAATAAAATTGTATTTACCTGATGACTGGTATAACTAAAAAAAAAAAAATAAAATCCAAAAACCAACCCAGAAATACTGTGTATCAGTGTTTCCAACCTAAAAATGCAGCATGTCTGTGGTATCTGCCCCCTTGTCAGTGCTTCCAGAGCTGAGGATATACTAAGCAAGCAGACGACCAGGCAAACTTCCGGAAGCCACTCAGTTCCAAGAAATACCTGAAGCCAGAAGTCTGTAAATACAAAGAGCTCAGACTGCTAACTAGAGGGTTGGGTTTTTTTCCCCTCATCTAATAAATACCCATGATTCATCACAGGAATATACATGAAAGCAAAACCACATGTAATTAGAACATAAAATTTCATTATCATAACACTGTGTTATCCGACTAGGTATACATTCTACTGTGCTAGACCACATGAGCAAACTGTGCAACATGAAGACTAAATTTACCCTCGGTCTTAAAATCAATAGTGACAAAAGCCTTTGTTACAAAATGGCATTAAAACCTCTTATTTTAATGTGTTGGATATGAAATAAAAGCCTTACTACCACAGAACTGCAAACAATGTAATGCAACAGTTTACTACCGTGGTCCCAAAACTCATAAATGTTAAAATGCTAACTATGAAATACAGGGATGAGAAACATAACAAGCAACTAGCCTAGAGAAATCCTTAAGTATCATGGAAATGATCTTCAAATGACAGCTACAAGTTACCAGAAGACACTCCAAGGACTCTCAACACAAATGCTTCAAGAACAACTTGTAAAACTGTTTAGAAACAAATAGCTGTGTTTTCTATGAAAGGAAAGCTGTAAACAGATCTCATGAGAATCTATCAAACAGAAAACAAAAGTTATCATCATGTTAAAAAAAAAAATCATAACCCAACATGTCGAGCTCCTACTGGAAAAAGCAAAAAGAATTTATGATGTTTTTTAACCTGCTGAGGTTAAATTGGTATGATGCTGTTAAATTCCCTAATTAAAGAGGAGCTTAGAATGGAATATATTTTCACACATAATTATTATTTTTGATTAGACGTATCACATATTGCTACATTTCCTGAATATATTAAGGTAATGTTTAAGAGGCTTTTTCCCCTCCACTCAGGCATTAACAGGTGGGAAACTAGAAATTGAGTGAATACAGGGTACAGTCCACCACCAACTTCCACAGGGACACTTGAGAATGCTTATGATAGCCTTTTGCATACAGACATGATCTGTCTCTGTCTCTTATGGTATATATGTGAGTACCCAACTTGAAATGTGAAGTTTGTGACCAGGAGCGGTCATGACTACAACTGAAGACAATAAACTCAAGCTCAATTAAAAAACAAAAACAAAACAAAACAAACAAAAAAAAAACAACAAAAAAAAAACCAAACCCGAAACAAAACAAAACCACAGTATTTTTAATTTAGTATTTTTAAATAGAGACAGTAAGGTTGTTTTCCATTTATAAAAAAAAAAGAGGTTGATAACCCCCTTAAATACATTGTTGAGAAAGCTGTTACAGGGATAAGCTTCACCAAAAAAAAAAAAAAAAAGAAAAAGAAAAAAAAATCCTGTTCGGTTATTAATTCCCACTTCAGAGGGGGACTTAGTGTGCAACAATTAAGCCTGAAGAAACCCACTGAACAGTGGGAGACACTATTAGATTACTCAGGAACCTTCTTTATATCATTTTCTAGTCTTTGCATGTTTAGTTTTACAGCTTTACTATTATTTGAGTGTCTTCTAAGAAGTTTTAGAAGATACGTTAACACTATGAAAGTGTAAGCAGTAGAATTTGTAAGTAGTGAGAACTTACTATCTGCTTATACAGAAAAGATCAGCTCACCATGAAGAGAAGGAAAATTTTTTGTGGTTAAAGCACAGTCAAGACCACACATTTTTTTACTTTCTCTGACCTTCCAACCTATCTGCCCTGCTAACTCAAATCTGTTCTCCAGAATATTGTGCAAGAAGCCCAAAAACTGACTGTACAAAAGAAACAGCATAGAATAGCCTATTTGATAACAATGTACCTCAGGCAACAAAAAAGATCTATCAATTTGCTTTCAATGTTTGCAAAAAGCAAAACAAGTATTTGTCAAAAAAGCAGTAAGAGTGTGAAAAACAGTTGAAAAATAAACAAGAAAAATACTAAAAGATGACATAAAAGTACAAACACTGATGAAAACAGACAGTGGAAGTATGTCATGTCAAAGGCTCTGCTTTAGCAAGACCAGCAGCTTGTGAAACATCAGCCAAGTTTAGAACTCCTCTCAACACTATATATGATGGCAAAGACTAAACTGCTGTTGCCTGCACTGAGCATATTCCATAGCAAAGAATACAGCCGCTTTCAGAGCAGGTGATTGAGCACTTTTCGCAAGTTCAAAAGACTTATTTTAATAAATGATGGCAAAGGGAAACTTAACAGAAAGTGAATAACAAAATACAGGAAACAAATCAGTGAAGTTTAGATCACAAACTTGAAATTCTGAAGAGTAGAACTCAGAAAATGCCTAAAGCAAGATGAAATAAAGCTAGAAAAGCATTATCATTTTCTTAAAAAATACATATACATATCTGTCGATTGGACAACTTATGCCACAGAAGCAAAACTCAAGTGACTGGTAATTATATTTGTAACAGAAGAATTGTTAAAGAAGAAGAATTGTTAAATAGCCTACTTAGATGCCTGTGATGGACTAAACCATCAAACTTTACATGTAACTTCACACTACATTTTCTGATCACTAAAATATACAAAGCAACTTAATGCTGGAAAACACATTTTGAATCAAACTTGAAACAAAATTATTAGTAAAGTCGTACGACCAAAATTCCAATATATAGAACAAAAATTCCAATATACACTATTTCCCCTCATTTGTAAGTTCCAGCAACAGATATTCTGTAATAACATATTATGGGTGAGGCTAACACTGGTCTTTCCTGTACGATACTCACTTCATATTCTCAAAGGACAGTAGCACTTTAATTTTGTAAGTAATAAAATAATTTTAGTTTAAAATAATTTTAAGTATGTAACTTATTTTTTGCTTTTTATTAATATAAACCCAGTTGGGTATTAAGATACTGAAAACTAGCAAACAAGCTGCATGAAAAGCATGAAATGCCATAAACTGTACAAATGAAAAATGTAAACAAAAGAAATGCAACAAAGAAAAACTAGATGGCAGCACCTACCTATTTTTCATAATTTCACAAGTGTAAGCTTCAAAACAAGATGTGGAGGCAAAAATTTAACATCATCAAACAATCCGTTTTAGAAGACTTCTAAATGTACTTATTACATCTGAAGAATATAGTAATTCAAGCAAACCCATGCTTATTTAACCTGCTTCCAATGCAAGAATCCAGAACAATTTTTTTCTAAGATCAACCAAAGTTCCATTACATTACAGCATGTTTCCTCAAAATCCTGTACCTTAACTAAGACCCTATAAGTAGATAAAATTTTGGCAACATTAATAATTTTTTTAATACCCATCTTAAATTGTCAATCAAAACTTAAAGGAAACAGAAACTATGAAGAAAAAATAGTACAATAAGAATTATGCACAGTTAACTCAAACCAATGTATGCTTTAAACATCCAAAGCTTTTTTTTTTTATTTCATTACATATGTTTTGTTCAAACAAGCATACTATCCCTGAAAAACTATTCACAGTACAACAAAATTACAGTTCATAATGCATCAAGAAATTACAATATAATAGTCAAAGAAACAGAATAGTTAGGGTTAAGGAAAGGACCTTCAGATCATGCCTCACCATCCTCACAGTAAAGAATTTCTTCCTTATATCTAATCTAAATTTCCCCTGTTTAAGTTTTAACCCATTACCCCCTGTCCTATCACTACAGTCCCTAATGAAGAGTCCCTCCCCAGCATCCCTATAGGCCCCCGTCAGATACTGGAAGGGGGCTATGAGGTCTCCACAGAGCCTTCTCTTCTCCAGGCTGAACAGCCCCAACTTTCTCAGCCTATCTTCATACAGGAGGTGCTCCAGTCCCCTGATCATACTCGTGGCCTCCTCTGGACTTGTTCCAACAGTTCCATGTCCTTTTTATGTTGAGGACACCAGAACTGCACACAATACTCCAGGTGAGGTCTCACGAGAGCAGAGTAGAGGGGCAGGATCACCTCCTTCGACCTGCTGGTCACACTCCTTTTGATGCAGCCCAGGATACAGTTGGCTTTCTGGGCTGGGAGTACACACTCCTCATGTTCATTTTCTCATTGACCAAGTCATGGAAGTCTGAGTACTTCCATGTAAAACATAAGATGCCAATTTAAAAAAGGCAAGCCTCTCATAGCTGCATCAGTAAGATGGAATATATATTCACAATGTGAAAAATATTTTGGTGTTATATACCTGAATATCTTGCAATATTTCCCCCCCAAAAAACCTGAAAAGCTTTGTTAGTTGTAGTCAATATCCCCCTATTACAGTCCTATACAATCTTATGTGGACCTAAACTAAAACTGTTGCATAGTGCAATCGCATCTATTCATGCTTTTCTTGAACATTTTATTTCAAAAAAAAAACAGAAAGTCTGATGTAAAATATCATTAAAAGACCAAGAACATTTTTCTATTAAAGGCACTTCTCTCACTTACTGCTTTCTCTGTACTATTCTATTATTTAGATATTTTAATTATTTTGATTGAATCCATTTCACTACTTCTGACTCTGGTTCAGACATTGTACATCCTTTTTTGACATACGCCCATGCTCCAGAGCCTTTGAGCTTGGCAATAAACCGATTAGAACTGAAACCCTTCCAACAAGGTAGCTGCTTATTCTCATTAGCCACTTTTCCAGAATTCCCCTAGGAATTGAAACAAGCAGCTTTTATTCATATTTTACACGGCAGCAATTGAGAGAAGCATAACTGTCTAACAACAGATGAGCACACCTAAGAGTCAAGAAGAACCTTTCTTTCAAGCTGGATTTGCCTATCTTCTTCAAAATTGTCCCCAAAGCTGGACTACATTAACTTACATCATCTACCCCTAAAAGCTGCAAAAGAATTAGCCAAAGGTATTACAAACAATACAAGTCAAACAATGACTTAAACAGCAAAGTCAAGAGCTCAAAATATAAGAAACATTAGACTTATGTCTGCTGTGCAACATCAACTCTGTGCCTTGATTGCCTAGCTGAAGCTTTTATCTCTGTGCTTTTATCTCACACAGACTGTAAGGAATTTGCTGCATACGTACACAAGAAATTAGTATAGGATGAGTGGGAAGTTATGTATCTTAATCTTTCTAAATTTGTGTGCTTGGCACTCCAATCAAAGTATCTTTTCTTAAACTTGGGAACCGCAGAGGATGGCGTTCTGCTGACAGGCATAGCACACAACAAAACGACCATACCCTAGCTGTATAATATACACATAATGTGCACAGTTTATTAAACAAGCACACTAACACGAATAGGGTCTATATCTGTCTATATATATTAATGCAAATCATATATATATATATACACACACACATACATATAAGTACAGAGGAAAATTAGCAATGCATCAAGTCATTACTGCATAGAGAGAAAAGAGATTAAGAAGAAATACATGACCAGTCACCACCGAATCATCATCCAGGTCCACACTTCCAGCTGGGAAGCCCCGTTGCAGTCAACGCTGGGAGTCTCAACTGAGAAAATTCCTGTGCAGTGTGCCCACCCACAGGTGAGGCTCCAGATTCAGCTTCAAGAGGGTCCTGCCTTTATACCCTTAGAAAAACAAACAGCTTTAATGCCACATCTCTTAACTGTTTACTTGTGAAGCCGGGCAGTTTCTCATATCTCACTGTTGACCACGTCAAGAGCATCAGCCAGGCACTCTGATGCGGCTAAACATGAAGGTCACAGGACAACTGCGCACTTATTTTTCCTGCCTCTTTCTTACAAACAGGAATGACAAACATAAACATCTATGGTCTCCAGAATACACTGTGACAAAAACATACTTTGTTATGTCTCTCAGTCATGAGAGAGAACTAACTCTTAGCTAGGTTCCCATCTGTTACATATGGCCATATTGATTCCCTGTAAAAGTAAGTACTACTGTATAGAGGTACCTGACTTCTCAACCTTCAGCAATGCAACATGTAAGGATAAAACCCCTGTCTTTAAGCAAAGCATTATCCTAAGGCCATATACTAAATCCCAAGGGAAAAAGACTACACTTTCTATATTTCAAGAGCTTCCATTTTTTCCCAGGGAAAGGTGGCTCCTTCCTGGATATAGGCCCAGCTGCTGAAGCTAAAGGAATTTTCATGAGAAACCCAATTGTTTTTCCTCCCAACCAGCTGGGAGAAGATATGGCAAATGATGGCCTGAGATACAAGAAAAAAATCTCTCAAGTGCTGCAGAAGCACTTTAGAACCTGGACCGCTCTGTGTGTATCAACTAAGTCAATCTCATCCAAGTGCACTGAAAACATTGCCTTATTTTCCCCTCCTCCTTTTTTTTGCAAGTGAAGGAAGAATTACTTAATTGTCAAGGGGAGTGATTCAAAGAGCTGTCAAATTTGGTAACTTTTCAGACAATCTCATATTTTTAAAGAAAGTAATTCATAATTCATTTTATATTCTCCAGTTATCACTCTCAACACTTCTTAATGATTTGCCTAAAATAACTGTGAGCTTTTGCAATTTCTTTCCCATGTTATTTAATAACCTGTGTTTTACATCTAACTATATAGCTCAAAACACTTTCTTAACACATTAATTATTTAAAGTGTCTATAGCATTAACACTGAAAGCAATCACTGAGCTCAGTAACTTCTGACAGTGGCTAGGAATTAGAACAAGCTGAAGAAAAGCAACCATACTACCTATAAAGCATGAAACCTGACTTTTTCTGATAAAATAAGTTACTATTTCCTAAAATACTTACAGCACAATGCAAGTTACCACCTGCATAGACTTTCTACGTAAGTAAAATAGAGTAAAACACAAAGTCAGTGACTGAAGTACATTAGTAAATTCTACGTATTTAAAGCACCTTGCATTTTAATTCAAATAAAACTAACTTGAAATAACTGAATAAAAACATGACAGTAAATCTGAGCTCTGCACAGTAACATAACAATCATCCCACTAACATACCAGAGATAGGCATTTTAAGTTCTAGAGGTTAAAAAAAAAATGCATAGCTTGTAATGTTCATCAACTTTGCAAAATATTTTGCAGGACTCAAGCAAGTAATGTTTATATTTTGTCTGTCTTGAGCTAATGGCACACACATTTTTTTTTTCCGTTTCAGTCACTGTTGAGACTAGGATTAACTATTATACTTCACATAAACCCGTAAGACACTATTTTCCATACCTGTTAAATTCTGAAAATTTTAATTCACAGAATTTAGCTGACATACCAGAATTTGATTCTGAAAGAAAAAAAAAAAAAATAAACTCACTGAAAAAATTATTTTTCAGGATATAGAATTTCTTATATTTTAGAACTTGATCCCTTTTCTTGATTAATCATAATGACTAATCAAATAACTAGCACTTCTAAAACCTTAGCATAATAATTGTCACTGGACTTCCCTCCAGAAAACCAAGGACTCTCGTTATAATCCACCTAATCAAATAAAAGTCTAGTGCCTAATTTTGACAGGATAAACCTTTAGACTTGAAACCTTCACTGTCTGGTTTTAAAAGGCCATCAAGCATCATTTTTAAATGTTAAGGTCAAACATTTATAAAACATAAGCGCTGTCAAAATGGAAGAAAAGCCTCAGACCACATGCAGAGTCAAGGAAGTTCAATGCAAATTTCCAAAGGACAATATTAATTATTTCTTATCCTTGCTAATTACAACAAATAAAGAAATGATGCTGTACAGTTTGGGCAGCTACTACGAAGATCTGTCAAAGGAGATGAATCCTGACAAGCTGCAACATCATGATTCTAATCCCACTATGTTAAAATAATCAAACTTTTGCATCCTATAAAAGACATTAATCATTCATAAGGTCTTGCTGCCTTTCTCTACTTTCAGCCAGCTTATTAGCACTAACATGTGTAAAGGAGTATCTGTAATGCAGTGGGGTATTTATCTGGGCAGAACCCTGCATAAAAAGCATCATGTCTTTCTAATACCTGAACTCCTTCAGATTTTAGGCATCTCTACAAGCATATGAACATATAGTATCCTCACAGATTCAGTTTTATATAAATCCAGCAAATCAGATTATACTCTTTCTGCAACTTTAACTGCTTCCTGTAACTCCCTGAGGCCAACATGATCAATTTCCAATATTTGCTGTGCACACATCTTGAGGTTGACTTTGAGATCCAAACTCCAGTCTTCTAGTAAAGACTGAACACACATAGCCAAGCAGTCAGCCTACATTTTTGTATGCTTCTCTACGTACAATAAAAATGCATTCCTTGAACGTTTCCATACTACAGACAATATTTAATTTGCTATGAATGTTTCCACTCTGAATTTTAATTCTGTATGCTGGCCACAACATAATGACAACGTATTACATGAAAACTAACAGTATGAAACAGAAACAGCTAAAACTAACTCATTTTAACAGACTGAGATCATATTCCTGGCACAGTCCCACCCCAGTTTCTGGTTTGCATTTATGTTATGCACTTATCTCAGGATCCTTCACTAGAATGTGCGCCATACAGTCCCTTGTAGTTCGGTACTAAAGAACTGATTGTACTCATTTACAAAGAAAGCCCTAAACACAGACAGATAAATTCAAAAGAACGATTTGTCTGGATTTTCAGTGTCATCAAACTTGTAAAAAGAAATAAATCTCAAAATTAACACAGGCTTATCTCCTTGTGTATTTTTCCTCAAGTAACTTTAACTTTGAAGGCTTCTACAAGTTTTCTTATACTCCAGGGTATCACAGATCTAAACCTTGAACATCTGCCTTTTCTGTGAAGAGTTCTTTTACAAATTCCATCCAATATACACTTATCTCTTTCCTGAGACCACAAGTCCTTCAAGTGCTTCCAGACTTTTATTTGTGTCTTTTCCGAGATGCATTCCATTGAGCTACCATCCTCCTAGTGATACTCATTTCTAAAACTTACATTCTACTTGCTATTCTGTGGTTTAGATTTCCCCATGTTATTAATTTATTTTCAATTCTCCAATTTTGTTCTGGTTCCTTCTCTTCTGAAAAGTTTATCACTGTTTTCAGTTTTGAATTAAACTTATTAATCCTTTAGACTAAAAATATGGTGTAACTCACAAAGCATGTAACAGGACATTAATCAAATGTTAAACATTGGGAAACACATATTTAAGTTATTTCAGGCAACCTATATAACCATCAATTAAAAAATTATAAAGGCACCTCTTCTCTTTCCATTCAGAATTACTTACCACTTCTGCAAACTTACCACACTTGGGCAAACCTACCTTAAACTCTGCCTGTCATTATTATATCACAGCTGCTCTGTACTAACATCTAAATGTGTTTGACTATACATTTTAGTAAGATAGCTCAGCTCTAGCTCCAAACAGCCTGAAGATGAACAACCTCCCTAAACAATTTTAAACCAATGCAGCCTACCAAGTCTTTTAAAAACAATACCCCTCCACTCTTGAATATACATCACTTCTGAGCTGACGTAAACACTCCATTGACAAATTTGTGGTAAGGAAGTACATTATCCTGTCAATCCATATAAAAAAGGAAATGTAGTTATGACACAGGCAAAACTAAGTGTAGACCTATCACACTCAAAGATGAAGTAATCAAACCTTTCTTTTTAATAAGGTGTTATTTGAAAAGTTAATTCCTGAAAATCTTTGTATTGAATGTGCCTGGCTTTTTCTTTTCCAATTTCTATTAAAATCCAACCATCTTGTGCATCCATTCAGCATGTCAGGATCACAGTGCTTCTGATTCAGAGGAACAAGGGGCACTTGCTGAACAAGTAGTATATAGCCCAAACTCGGTTTAGGCTAAGACTGAGTCTTCGAGCCTCCAGTGATCTCACAGTCTGAAAAAGGTCTTGAGAGACTCTTTCTGAGACTTTTCTGAAAGATGACAAAAAAAATGTAATCCTAGGCCTCAGAAAATAAACTGCATTTGAATAAGTATTTAGTGGTTCCACAACAAAAAAGGCGAGGAAAGAATATTTGCAAACACACATGAACTAACAATATGTAAGACAGAGGAAAACACAAGGCACAAAAGTAATGTGAAATCAAGCCACACATACCTGAGCTGTTGAGAGGCGAAAAACAGGGCCAGCTGTGGGCACGGAAAGTCTCGGTGACATGGTGGGAGGACCCTGTGCCTGAGTATGTACTTGAGCCTGCATTTGGGCGTGTGCTAGAGCCTGCTGAGGCACCATTACAAGCTGTCCAGCATCCGTGCGCACTAAGACCATACCTAATGAGAAAAAAGTAACAATAACTATACAATAAAGAATAATATATAAGGTACTATGTAACTAAGGAATACCAGTAAAACTTATGGATAGCAGCGCACATTTTTCTTTACACTGTATCATTTTTTATTCTGGTGTAACATGAGACGTTATTTCAAGGACGAAAAGTAACCCCCACCAGCAGACAAAAACTAATACCCTATTCAGTCTGGAATTCAAATAACTGTAGCTTACGGATAACAGTGACTAAAAAAAAGGTCACTTGCGTGTATACGCATACTTTCAGCAGTCTAGTCAGGATGAGCAGAATAAAATTAGAAAGAAATATTTATTAAAATTAAACTATAGTGATAATCTAGTAGCTGAGAATAGAATTCAGTATGAACATAGCAGGGACAATGACATGACAGCTTTACTAAAACAACAGCTTCAGGAGATGTGCACATGCAAACATCAGGCCAGCCACCTTTTTGAGTATACAATACTTGAGATCTAGTTAATTGTTGAGAATTAACAGATGAATTTATTGGGTACCCATCATCACTGTACTGGGAGGCACTACCTGTGGTTTAGACATTAAGAGAAAAATACTGCCAAATCCAGAGAACCAACCCAGCCACTCCTCAGCAGAAAATGATACATGAGCATGTATTTTAGGCAAATGCCAAAAAAATTGCTCTAAAAATCACCACAGTATTTGGCAAGTGTTTTCTAATACATTTTGGAGGTAAATGATAATTTTTCTCAGATTATTTTCTGGTAACACATTTCACAAATAGAGGCCTTCTACACAACACAGACAGTGCCACTAAGCTTTGTCTTAAGTTTTCCATAATTATCAGGTCAGAAAAGGGGAGACAATGGCTAAGCTGGTCCCTAGATCACCTGGAGCTTCACACTTACTCAACATCACTGCAAAACATGTAAAGTGCTTCCTTATTAAGGAGCAATTCCCCAGCCAGATCATTTAAAAGAATTTCCAAGTTAGGTCCAGAATACACTTTCATAGTTCAACCTAGATAGGGTACAATGGGTCTATAAACAGAAAAATATCCTGACTGCAACTACAGGAGAACCAAAAACATGTAAGAATCTAGGAAGTCACTTTTATTTTATTGGTAAGAGTCAGTTCACACTGTTTCTACAGTTTGCCTCTATGTGCAAACTGCTTTTTTATTTTTTTTATTTTTACTTTTCAAGGGAAAATAAAGAAGGTAAAAGCATACATTCACTTCTAATTAGCTTCATGGGGGGGGAAAACCTACCTCAGTAGAGAGACATGGCTTGCAACATACCACCAGGATAAAGAAATCCAACACTATTGTAACAAGCAAATAACAAATTTCAGATGTACCCTGTATCAAGAAAGTCTTTCAGTCTCTAACATAAAAATACCAATCCCAGTTGTGGAATGAACACAAGAGTGAACTGCAGCACCAACAAAAGCCCTCACTCTCATACTCTTAGGTGCTCCCACACAACCCTCCTTGCTAAAAACACAAACAAGAGCCAAATTTCTGCCACTACAAACTAAACAATTTTGGAAAACAAGCTTTAAGGTTAAAGGAACAGACCTCTAGAGAAGAACCACATCCAAATGCCACGCTCATAACTCTAAGACCAGACAGCAATTTTTAAAAGAAAAGCTGAAAAAAGCCCATAAAAACTCTTCCAAAATATACTTGTTTTTTAAGGTCCATCAGCCATTTAAGCAGCAAACCTCATGGTCTGTATTTGCAGATAATTCCATATACAGATTATGTACTCGGTATATGCCATTCCTAAACCATCCAGAAACAAAAATACCAGTACATTGCCAACTGGCCAAACACATATCCCTCCTCTGACTACATTGTGAATTTTATATAAAATCCTCCTAGGATAATGCCTACCACACATTAAAAACTACACATTCTATTTCCACTACACAGATTCACGGGTGTGTTGATTTATCTTCCAATCTTCTAAAACCAATTCTGAATTAAAAAAATAATGAATGGAGAAGACAAATTAATTGCAACACAAGCCACAGTTTCAATAAAAGTTTTAGACATAATTACTACCATAGATGAATAAATGTTCATGTATTGATGTTATGTTTTAATTCAGTTTGGAGGACTTGAAATTTCTTTTACCGAGCAATACATACAAATTAGAATCTGGTTAAATTATGAGACTATTTTTTCCTGTCAGCCACATAAAGACAAAACACACAACTTATGATTATTATATGGTAAAATAACCTATTCTCAAAAGCTGATTCTAAATTTCTTCTTTAGAGAGAAGTTTACAATGTGGGAGTTTCAAAATTAATTATAAATGATCCACCAATTTTAGGAATGAAAAACTCAAAAATAACATTGTATTTTCTAAATAACTTCATTTTAGAACATACTATCTTACTGTTTATGAAAATACAATGGATTTCAAGCTGACCTGTAATAAAAATCGAATTCAAATTATAACTTTCCACAGTATTATTTCCATAACATTTTCTAAATCTTGGATCAGATCGCTTTCAAGGGCTCTGTTTTCCCTCTTCTGCTTAAAAATTAAGTAGCAAAATGCAGTGTCGACACAAGAAACTTCAGCAACAGTATGCAAAGTTACAACACATCATATGTGTATACTAATTATCAATCAAATAAACAATGGAAAATCAAAGGCGAAAGTCACTAATGTAGTCTGAATAGCAACCTCTTACCTGTTTGAAACCACTGAGCTTTTTACATTTGGAGCATTAGAATCTGGAGCAGGACTTTCAAAAACTACAGCCAAATATAAAACTACTAAACCTCCACTCAGAAGTGAGCTTCAATACCATTGCATTTTTGCTACACTTAGCTTTTTACTATACTTAGCTAATATCAAATATTTTAAGAAACATGTTGGAAGAAGTTGTTTCAGACTACATCAATAGCTCCACATATTATCATGCTATTCATAGTACTAGCAAAAATGTATCAAAATCAGTTCAAATGTTAAATCATCTCCTAAATCAAGGCAAAAAGTTACCAACTTTTTCCAACATGAAAATCTAAGTAGGGGATCACAGAATCCTTTAGAATTTCAGTTGACAGAATACACAATTAGAATAGGAATCACCAGGATGAAGTGAGGCTGTTTTGGTTAGTTAGCAACCTTGCTGAACTTACATTTTTAGTAATGACAGTTAAAAACTAAGAGGAGAATAAACTGAATGCAACCGTTACTTCAGAGTTGGAAATAAAATCCATTGATGTAAAGACTGCCTAGACACAGCAGAGAATTACACCATCACACTTGCTGAAATCAGAAATTTTAGATTATGTACATCAGCCTGCATCTCGCCGCCTAATTCACAGCAGAAGGCACTCCCTGAAGAAAAAAAAACTTTTCAAGTCTATCAGAAGGCAAGCAGAAAATAGAGTCCTTCAAGGCACATATAAAGTTATGCTTCGCTAACACCCAGCCTTTTATCTGGAGCGCGACTGCTCACTACATCCATCCAAAACAACTTACCGCGGCTGCCGCTCTCACCCCAGGATAGAACAAGTAACTCACCACACTACAGTCGTAATTAAACTGCATTAGCAAGTGCCCGTCCCGTACCAATTACACCCTCATTAACGGAAGCCTGTTTGTCAGACGTCGCCCTCAGACAGGTGCCTCCTCTTGTTTCCAGCGCGTCGAGCAGCTGGAAGACAACTTTGGGGAATGAAAACAACCTCGGCCAAAGAAAATAGAAAAGGTTATCCCGAGCGGCTGGTGCGGTTCACTTACCCGGCGGGATGGTGAAGCCGGGGGGCAGCTGGATGGTGGTCTGGTGCTGCGGCCTCATGATCAGCTGCGGGGCAACGATCCTGGGGGCACCACTCAATGCCGGACGGGGCGAAAGAGCTTGCGGGGCTGCGAGGGGGGCAGCGCCCGCCTTGGCAGCGCTGACCGCCGGCTTGGGCGCTGCGGGGGCAGCCGGAGCGCAGTTGGGGGCCGAGCCCTGCCCCGGCGGTGCGGCGGGCGCGGGACTGGCTGAGTTACTGAGTGCGTTTACTGCGGAGAGCGGGCCGTGCGCGGGTTTTATCTGTGCCGTGGCGGCGTCTGCTCTGCCGTGGCTGCTGACTGGTGGGACTGCCGCCGGCCGGCCCCTGGCACCCTCCCCGTTGGGCGCCGCCTCGCCGGGGAGCGCCGCGGTGGCAGCAGCAGAAGCACCCTCCGCCACTCCCGCCGGCCCGCCCCCCCCGGCCGGGGTCCCGCTCCCCCCCGCGGCCTCGTTGCGCTGCGACGGCGGTAGCGTGCTCTCGGCGGCGGGCGGGCTGGGGTTGGGGCTTCCCGCTTCCCGGGCAGTGGCGCCGGCAGCCACATGGCTGTTGACAGGCTGGGCAGGGGCGCCGGAGGGCGAGAGAGCGGCGGGCTGCGCAGGGGCAGGGGCGGCGGGCGCGCCGGGGCTGCTGCCGCTGCTGAGGAGAGCCGCTCCATGTGATTGCTGCACACTACTACTGTTTACACTCACTCCCCTCCCTGCCGCCGCTGCTGCTGCCGCCGCCGCTGCCGCCGCCGGGGGGGACGGGGACGGGAGCTGCCCCTGAGTAGGGGTTCGGCTCTCCGCGGCTCCGGGACACCCCGTCGCAGCCTCATCTGCCACAGGAGTGGGAGGAGGCGCGGGATGCCCTTGTTGCTGCCGGACGGGGCTGCTGCCCCCCGCTAGGCTCCCCTGGTGCTGCTGCTGCTGCGGCTGCTGCTGCTGCTGCTGGGACGGGGCGGAAGTCCTGGGCTGGGGCGCCTCGGCGGAGCTCCGGCTGCCGGCCAGCTGCGATTCCAAGGAGCCCACCAGATCGCTGACCGCCTTCTCGTCCACCTCCTCGGAGAAGAGCAGCATCTCTTCCAAGGGGTCCGAGGCGCCCGCCGCCATCTTGCGCTGAGCTGGGAGCCGGCCGCGCAGCGCGCAAGCGCACCGGCCTCTGCCGCGCGCCGGGCATGCCGGGAGGGACCGGCTTCCTCCACCCTCCCTTGGGGCGGGGCAGCTATGGGCGCTGAGGCGATGGCGGCCTCGGCTGCCGGCTCTGAGTGACCGGGGTCGCGCCCGGCTCCGCGGCTGCACGGTGAGAGCCGCCGCGCTTCTGAGGAGCGGCCTGACTGGGGAACGGCCACGGGAGGTACAGGGCCTGGGGCATTTAGTGAGAGAGCTGTCGGCTGCTCCCCGGGCGCCGCGGGAAGAGGCGGTGTTCTCCGAACAGGTGCCTGTGCGGTGCTGGTGGTGCGTGTGAGAGCGTGCCGGTAGTTGTGTCTGTAGGGACTTGGCTCGGAGGTTTGATTATTGGAGGAAGCCCTAGTGCTGAAAGAGAGGTGTGAGCTTGCACGTTGGGAATTGAAATGTCACGCAGTCATGTCATCTTTTTGTTAGCAGAGCTGCCGTAATTATGCTCCTTGCCTTCACTTCATACCCTGTGAGGACGGCTGCAGCCAGGACAATTTTCTTCACGCCTAGGTAGAACTGAAAGCATGTTTGCAGCCAGCTATAGTGGCTCAGGTGCCTGACACCAGCTCCTTCAAAGAAGATCACTGCATATGCTGTTGGGGCGGTTTGAAATCCTAAGAAACACGAAGAGCTTGTTCAAAGCTGCAGCTCCACCTAAACAAGAATGGTTGCAGTAATACAATTCCTAATGTGGACGCTGTTAACAGAAGAGTTGTAAACCAAAACCAGGATTCTTTGCATCGTCACAGCAGCTGTTCAGGCATACTGTATTCCCTCAGCATCCACACAGAAAACTTGAGGTAGTTCATTTTGATACTAACACTTGCCATTGCACTCCTGTATGCCCTTTTCTAATCAAGGTTTGCCTCATGCATTCAGAAATACAACTTAAGAGAAAGGTGGTGGTTCTAAACTGTAATTTCTTTGACTAATGACAGAGCAGTTTGTTTGATGGGGCCTTCAAAATAATTATCCCCCTACGAATAACCATTGCCCACAGTTTGTTGCATCTGTTCTTGCAAACAGGTGATAACTACCATGGATTTGTGATGCTGCCAGCAGAAAACAGCTTAGATTCCATTCTGTCTCTGCCAGCCTGCAGTAACTTGGATGTCTGCAAACTTGAATGTATTTGAGCTGCTGCTGTGGCCTGAAATGGTGACTCATTCTCCATTTTGTGATTTTTTGGGAATTTCCACACAACTGAAAAAGGTGCACTGGTGAAAACCCCACCTTCAATTGCATGAGCCACTGATGGAAATGAGTGAAGGGCTCACAGTGTATGCATGCACAACTCGTCTCCATTCCCAGACTCAATCTGTTAAGTCAAACATTGTATGACTTGTCAAGTCACTAAACTGCTAATCACTGGCTTGTTACCATCTGTTTCCTCTCAATGTAGGTTACATTTTTATTTGGAGTAGTTTTTCCTGGTTGTCTGTTTATACCTTTAAGAGCAGGCTTATGATGAATCAAACTGCTTTTAAAATGCATTAAAAAATAGGTTGCACCAGTTTAATTAAGTTTACAAGTCTCCTGAAATTAAACCAGTATGTATTTCATAAGTGGCCAGTGACAGTACTGAAAGCCCAAAGGTGTGGTCAGGATGCATAAACAGGAGACAGTGCAGTTAAGTGACTGTGAAAGCACAGTAGTGCTTATGAGAAACAGTGGTAAGTGTCCACAGGAGATCTATGCATCAAAAATTTGCTTAGAAAGTGAGTATTGTTTTTATGGAATGATACAACTGAATTAAATTTGGACTTTAAACAAGTTTCTACCTGGAAATTTAATTAAAATGTACTAGTAGACTATGACTCAATTTGCTATTGCACAAAAATACAGAATATTCATTTTTGTTGAAAAAAAACATCAGAAGCCATCCACTATTACTTTAAGAGTTGCACATTTTATTAACTTCAGAGAAGACTCCATGCTTCCTTCACTTAAATACCCTGATCCTGGACTTGATTTGCATACCACTATCCCCAGTATTTTTCTAATGAAGAGGTAGACATACAATTCTGCAACTAGTCCTGTAGGCAAAAAAAGTTTTTGTATACATTTTTCTAACACTATAGCATTAAACTGGGCGTCTCCATTAAAAAACACACACAGAAGAAAATTGTATTGCTTTGTGACTTCAGAAGATAAGAAGTAATCTTCACACCAGAGGGAGAAAATGGGAAGTCATGATTTACACAACAGATTTCAAAACTTAAAAAGTTGCCTACTTTTAATCACAGTTTTAGAGTACACTTGTGGGTGGGTAATCTGTAAAACATTAATTGCTATTTCTTCCCACTCACCTCTTCTTAATTGAGCCATTTTATATCTATAAACACACAGAATAAGGAAATATAAAAGAATAATTTAATAAAACATGATATGTACTGATTCATATTGGACTCCTTTCAAGTCAAGAAGTTATGACATATGTAAGAATGTATATAAACTTGTTGCTGAAGCTGCCTTTGGGCTTGTGCTTCTGTGTAGGGAATGAGACTTGGTAAAGCACAGAATCTTGGTGAACTTTTATATTCATTCCTTTATTATAAAAATCTTTTTCAAATATTTACATAACTTACAGTAATTCCTATAACATGCAACTCAAACCATGGATTGTAACAATTTAAAGATATTTCCATTAACAATCTCCACGCCTAGTCCCTTTGGACCGCACCATAGGGTTTAACATTGCAATGAATTCCTCCCCTTGCCCCTGCTCCAGTTTCAGCTTACCCATAGACTGCAGTCCTTCAGGGGTGTACCTGCTCCAAGTGGAGCCTTATCTACAAGCCAGTGTCTCCAGCGGCATACCTGCTGCAGCACTGACTTATCCACAGCCACAGTTGCTTTGAGGTGCACCTCTCCAGCATGGCCTCCATGGGTCACAATGCCTTCAGAGAAGTTCCTGCTACCAGCATGGCCTTAAGCTATACCCCCTTCAGAAATAAACCTGCTCCAACATGGCCTTATCTACAGCTGCAGACCCTCCAGAGGTGTATCCTCTCTGTTGTAGTCTTATCCTCGGCCACGTTCTTTGAGGTGGTGCAGTTATGACCTCATGCACAGCCGCTGATGCTTCAAGGTGTACCTTCTCCAGCATGGACTCATTCTTGAGTTGCATCCCTTCAGAGGTATACCTGCTGAAGCTCAAAAATAACAAGGGCCATAGATGCTTCAAGATGTGTACCTGCTCTGGCATAGACTTACCTATAGCCACAGATGGTTCAGGGTGTCCTGCTCCTATGTGGGCTGATTGACGGGTCACAGTGCCTTTGACTTGAGTTCACACTGGAGTTCCAGCCTGTCCAGGAAGAGCAGAAACAGCACAGAAACAGCAGCCATGCCCTGGCCATCTGCCAGCCCAGGCACATTGCCATTCCTGTTATCAAAATGTTCCCAGGCACAGCAGTTAGATGATAAGCAGGACAGCAAGCAGTGAAAGCAAAAGGCAGCCACTAATGAGCTCAACACTGATGCACAGTAAGGCAAGCAAGCCCCATGGCAAGCACAGCATGCTGTCAGTTAATAGCTAAACAGCAGTAACAGCTATAAACTCCATCTAGCAATCCCAGTCACATCTATTGTTATCTCAAACCCTATGTGCCCTATGTTGGACACCAAAAAGGACAGTCATCGTTTAACCCCAGCTGGCAACTAAGCCACAACAGAGCCACTCACTCACCCTCCCACCCCCAAGTGGGATGGGGGACAGGATTGTAAGGATAGAAGTGATAAAACTCATGGGTTGAAATAAAGAGAGTTTATAGGTAAAGCGAAAGCTGAGCACATAAGCAAAGCAAAACAAAGAATTAATCCAGCACTTCTCATTGGCAGGCAGGTGTTCAGCCATCTCAAGGAAAGCAGGGCTCCACCACATGTTAGTGGTTACTGAGGAAGACAAATGTCAGCACTCTAAACGTGTCTTCCCATTCCTTCTTCCTCCAGCTTTACATGCTGAGCATGACACCATATGGTATGGAAAACCCCTTTTGTCAGTTGAGGTCAGCTGTTCTGGCTGTGTCCCCAAGTCCTTGTGCACCCCCAGCCTACTCACTAGTGGGATGGCGTGAGGAGCAGAAAAGTCCTTGGTTCTCTGTAAGCTGCTCAGCAGTAACTAAAACATCTCTGTATTACTAACACTGATTTACCAAATCCTAAACACAGCTCCACGTCAGGTACTGCAAAGGAAATTAACTCTATCCCAGACAAAACCAGGACACCGCTAAAAGAATGAAAGCACTTAGAAAGGAGCACTATTTGCCTAGTTCAATGACATGTTCCTTTTAAATATACACTTTCAGTGCCTTCAAATATACAATTTATCTTAAGTTTATATTTAATGTTAAAATGGTACCTACCAAGTTTAAATAAGGCTTTCAGATAACTTTTAAAATGAATTCAAATCAGGCTTTACACATAGAATTGAAATTCACTTTGTGTTGTAGAAATATTCTTTCAGCTCCTATCTTAAGCATGAATTAAAAACCATAAATTCCACAAAAGTAGACAGCACTGAGATGGTTAGAAAATATCAGTATTATCAGCACTGTTCCCAGGCTGAAAGTCAAAACACAACGCTGCACCAGCTACCAAGAAGAAAAATTGGCTGCTACTGCTAAACCCAGGACAGTATCCAAAGGCTATTCTAGAAATATGTCTAATTTTAGTTTTATGTACTTCAATTGCAAACAAATTTATTTTTTATATATGGTTTATAGAAATTTAGGGCTTTTGTTTTGAAGTTAATCGTCATTATAAATATTTGTCTGTACTTACCAAGACAGGACTTGATGGAAAGCTTTACTTTGAGCTGAGTTTAAAATGTTGATTTTCAGCAGTGGTCTCCCACGGACTTGACACGGACATGTATATCCAGTAATTAACTGCACAACTTTGTTCCAAAATCTTTCAGTTAGTTCAGGACATGCTAAAAGAACATCACAGTAAAGCTCCCTGGACACTCAAGTCCTCCACGACGTTAGACAGTTGAACCTGTGCATAAAGTTTCTGGAAATCTAATATAGCTCCTATTTAGAATCCCACAGGATCTTCCAGAAAAAATCTGTCTTGCTATTGTGCTTCAAAGCCCTATTCTGAACAAAATACTTGCTGAATCTTTGCAATATACGAGTGTCCAGTTGCTGCAACAAAAGCTATTAAGTGCTCTTTTCCAGAAGTTAGTTTTTGTTGCATGCAATTTTCTAGACTGTAAATATACAAAGGGCACCTGAGACAGTATCATGTTTTAAGAGACAAAGCCTCCAACAGGAAGCCCCATTTGTAATTTTTACTTGAGATGTACAAGTGCAATCTCAAAATTATTTTTTTGTGTGTGTGCTTCTACTAAAAGGGTATTTGTTACAGATTAATCCCACACTTCAGTCAAGATTACATCAACAGTTGCATTGTTCAGTGTTGTTTGGCAAGATCCCACCATCTCAAGGCTCTGATGACCCAGTAAAACAGAATCCTGTTGAAATGCAAACTAAATAGTTAACTGTCATCACAACTTTTGCAGGTCTCTGCATGACTGGTTTCTAAATCGCTTATTAAGGATCACATAAACATAGCATTCAATAACAGGTGGCTTAGGCCTCTCGAAAAAAAATGAACACCCCAAATCATAGAATAGTTAGGGTTGGAAAGGACATTAAAATCATCTAGTTCCAACCCCCCTGCCATGGGCAGGGACACCTCACACCAGGGATGGAGCATTCACAACTTCCCTGGGCAACCCATTCCAGTGCCTCACCACCCTTACAGTAAAGAACTTCCTCCTTATATCCAATCTAAACTTCCCCTGTTTAAGTTTGAACCCATTACCCCTTGTCCTACCACTACAGTCCCTAATGAAGGGTCCCTCCCCAGCATCCTTATAGGAGCCTTTCAGATACTGGAAGGCTGCTATGAGGTCTCCACAGAGCCTTCTCTTCTCCAGGCTGAACAGCCCCAACTTCCTCAGCCTGTCTTCATACAGGAGGTGCTCCAGTCCCCTGATCATCCTTGTGGCCCTCCTCTGGACTTGTTCCAACAGTTCCATGTCCTTTTTATGTTGAGGACACCAGAACTGCACACAATACTCCAGGTGAGGTCTCAAGAGAGCAGAGGAGAGGGGCAGGATCACCTCCTTCGACCTGCTGGTCACACTCCTTTTGATGCAGCCCAGGATACGGTTGGCTTTCTGGGCTGCAAGCGCACACTGAAGCCAGCTCGTTCATTTTCTCATCCACCAACACCCCCAAGTCCTTCTCTGCAGGGCTGCTCTGAATCTCTTCTCTGCCCAACCTGTAGCTGTGCCTGGGATTGCTCCGACGCAGGTGTAGGACCTTGCACTTGGCATGGTTAAACCTCATGAGGTTGGCATCAGCCCACCTCACAAGCGTGTCAAGGTCCCTCTGGATGGCATTCCTTCTCTCCAGCCTGTCAACTGAACCACACAGCTCGGTGTCATCGGCAAACTTGCTGAGGGCGCACTCAATCCCACTGTCCATGTCACCGACAAAGATGTGAAACAAGACCGGTCCCAACACCGATCCCTGAGGGACACCACTCGTTACTGGTCTCCAGCCGGACATTGAGCCATTGACCACAACTCTTTGTGTGCGGCCATCCAGCCAGTTCTTTATCCACTGAGTGGTCCATCCATCAAATTGGCGTCTCTCCCATTTAGAGACAAGGATGTCGTGTGGGACAGTGTCAAACGCTTTGCACAAGTCCAGGTAGATGACATCAACAGCTCTACCCCTGTCCATCAGTTCTGTAGCCCCATCACAGAAGGCCACCAGATTGGTCAGGCAGGATTTCCCCTTAGTGAAGCCATGCTGGCTGTCACCAAGCACCTTGCTGTTTTTCATGTGCCTTAGCATGCCTTCCAGGAGAATCTGCTCCAAGATTTTGCCAGGCATGGAGGTGAGACTGACTGGTCTGTAATTCCCTGGGTCATCCATTTTCCCCTTCTTGAAAATGGGGGTTATATTTCCCTTTTTCCAGTCGTTGGGAACTTCACCTGACTGCCATGATTTTTCAAATATGATGGACAGTGGCTTAGCCACTTCTTTCACCAGCTCCTTCAGGACCCGTGGATGGATTTCATCAGGTCCCGTGGACTTGCGCACGTTCAGATACTGTCCTGGATTAAACAGCAGCAGTCATTCTTTCTCCTTCTTCGTAGCTGGTGCAGTGCTGTGGTTTTGACTTTCAGCCTAGGAATCACGCTGATAACACACCGATGTTTTTAGATGCTGCTTCGTAATGTCTACTCTGACCTAGGACTTTCTGAGTCTCATGCTCTGCCAGGGAGGAGGGGAAGTCAGGAGGAAACAGAGACAGGACACCTGATCCAAACTAGCCAAAGGGGTATTCCATACACAGTTTATATACTGGGCACATCCTGCCCAGTATATAAACTGGGGCAATTAACCAGAAAGACTAGATCACTTCTCAGGTCAGGCTGGGTATTGGTCAGCAGGTGGTGAGCAGTTGTATTCTCTCCCCTTGTTATTTCCCTTATCTTACTATTACTGGTGGTAGCAGTAGTGGTTTGTGTCATACCTTAGTTACTGGGCTGTTCTTATCTCAACCCATGGGAGTTACATTCTTTCGATTCTCCTCCCCATCCCTCTGGGAGTGGGGGGAGGAAGGGGGAGGAGTGAGCGAGCAGCTGTGTGGATCTGAGTTACTGGCTGGGCTTAAACTGCAACAGCTCTGTGTTAAATTTGTTTGGCAGCAGACTGCAGGCCACAGTTTGCTTTTACTTGGAGGGGCATCCAGTACACTTGGAGCCAGCTGGCCCAGGGTGAAAACACAGCCCTACCATCTGCCATGGACTGATCCAGACTGCACTGGAACAGGGGCAAGCTCCAGAACACCTGCAATACATTGATGATATTATTGTGTGGGGCGATACAGCAGAAGTAGTCTTTGAGAAAGGGAGGAAAATAATCCAAATCCTGCTGAAAGTCAGTTTTGCCATAGAATGGAGCAAAGTCAAGGGACCTGCACAGGAGATTCAACTTGGGGGAATGAAATGGCAAGATGGACATCGCCAGATCCCCACAGATGTGATCAAGAAGATAACAGCAATGTCTCCACCAACTAATAAGAAAGAAACGCAAGCTTACTTGGGTGCTGTGGGGTTCTGGAGAATGCACATCACTCTCTATCATGTGACCTGGAAGAAGAATGATTTTAAATGGGGCTCTGAGCAACAACAAGCCTTTGAGCAAATTAAATGAGAGAGAGTTCATGCAGTGGACCGGGCCAGATGTGACAAATGTGCTCCACAACGCCAGGGAGAATGGTCCTACCTAGACCCTCCAGCACAAAGCTCCAGGGAAGACTTGAGGTCAACCCCTCGGCTTTTGGAGTCGGGGATACAAAGGACCTGAGGCCAGCTATAATCCCCAACTGAAAAAAGAGACACTGGCAGCCTATGAAGGGGTTCAAGCTCCTTCGGAAGTGATTGGTACTGAAGCACAGCTCCTCCTGGCACCCAGGTTGCCCGTGCTGGGCTGGATGTTCAAAGGCAGGGTCTCCTCTACACATCATGCAACCGATGGTACATGGAGTAAGTGGGCTGCACTAATTACACAGCGAGCTCCAACAGGAAATCCCAGTCATCCAGGAATTCTAGACGTCATCATGGACTGCCCAGAGGGCAAAGATTTTGGAATGTCACCAGAGGAGGAGGTGATGCGTGCTGAAGAGGCCCCACCATAGAATAAACTGTCAGAAAGTGAAAAGCAATATGCCTTGTTTACTGATGGGTCCTGCCTTATTGTGGGAAAGCATCGGAGAGGGAAGGCAGCTGTATGACAATGACAAGCTGCAGAAACTGCTGCAGGAGAGAGTGAATCGAATCCATTTGCTGAGGTGAAAGCCATCCAGCTGGCCTTGGACACTGCTGAAGGAGAAAAGTGGCCAGCACTTTACACTGACTCATGGATGGTGGCAAGTGCCCTGTGGGGTGATGGCAGCAATGGAAGCAGAGCAACTGGTAACGCAGAGGTAAACCCATCTGGGCTGCTGCACTGTGGAAAGATATAGCTGCCTGGGTGCAGAACCTGGTGGTGAAGGTACGCCGTGTAGATGCCCATGTACCCAAGAGTCAGGCCACTGAGGAACACCAGAACAACCAGCATGTGGATAAAGCTGCTAAGATTGAAGCGGCTCAGATGGACTTAGATTGGCAACATAAAGGTGAATTATTTTTGGCCTGGTGGGCCCATGACACTTCAGGCCATCAGGGCAGAGATGCAACATATGGATGGGCTTGTGATGGAGGGGTGGACTTAACAACGGACACTATTGCCAAGGTTATTCATGACTGTGAAACGTGCTGCAATTAAGCAAGCCAAGTGGTTAAAGCGTCTTTGGTATGGAGGACGATGGCTGAAGTACAAACATGGGGAGGCCTGGCAAATTGACTATATCACACCACATTGCCACCAACCCGCCCAGGCAAGTGCCATGTGCTTACCACGGTGGAAGCAACCACCGGATGGCTGGAAACATACGCTGTGCCCCATACCACTGCCCAGAACACTATCCTGGGCCTTGAGAAACACATTCTGTGCGACACGGCACCCCAGAGAGAATTGAGTCAGACATTGGGACTCATTTCCGGAACAACCTTATAGACACTTGAGCCAAAGAGCATGGCGTTGAGTGAGTATATCACATCTCCTACCAAGCACCAGCCTCTGGGAAAATCGAACGGCCCAATGGGCTGTTAAAAACTACACTGAGAGCAATGGGTGGTGGGACTTTCATGCATTGGGATACACACTTACCAAAGGCCACCTAGTTGGTCAACACCAGAGGATCTGCCGACAGGACTGGCCCAGCCCAGTCAGAACTTTTACATACTGTAGAAGGGGACAAAGTTCCTGTGGTGCACGTAAAGAATTTGCTGGGGAAGACAGTCTGGGTTATTCCTGCTTCAGGTAAAGGCAAACCCACTCGTGGGATTGCTTTTGCTCAGGGACCCGGATATACTTGGTGGGTAACGTGGGAAGATGGGAAGTCTGATGTGTACCTCAAGGGAATTTGATTTTAGGGGAAAACAGCCAATGAACTCAATTGTATGCTGTTGCCTGCTGTGTAGCACTTTTATAGCTCACCAACTAGATATCTTCAGGTCACCAACAACTGGCCCTGACTTCCCTCTGACCTTCATCCCAACAAGGAATGATGAAAGCAGACGTGCTCAGCAATGACCAGACGGGTTCCATGGTGTCATCAGCAGGCAACAATCCAACACTGCACACCATCTCTCCTGCTCTGAAAGACTGCTACAAGAGATGGAGCCCGGCATCATGGAGCAGATGAACTCAGCACCTTTATAGGGATTGGTCCATGTACTAAGTAATGATATCTCTCTGTGTGTGTGTGGATGTGTATATATATATATATATATATATATATGTATATATATGTATATATATATATGAGAGAAGAGTGATAGTATATTGAAAAATTTAGGATCTGAGCACGATGTGAAGGGTATGGTGTAAGGGGTGGATACCGGCCAGAGGGCGGGTGGCTGTGCGAAGAGCAGGCAGCTCCCCTGGTCAGTGAGGAGGGGAAGTCGGGAGGAAGCAGAGACAGGACACCTGACCCAAACTTAAGATGTGCTCAAACCAGAACCTCTCCTACAGTGGGCCTAGGATTGTCATTCTCTCAGTCCCTGCGTCTGCCTTCCAAGACTTGGGTGTTGTGGTCAGAGCATTTGCCAGTGAAGACCAAGGCAGAGAAGTTATTCAGAACCTCAGCCTTCTCCAAATCCAGGGTAGCCAATTCTCCTGATAGCTTCCGGGGGGAGGGGGGGTGGTATGTTGTCCCTAGTCTGTCTTTATTCACTACGTACCTACAGAATCCCTTCCTGTTATCCTTAACATTCCTAGCGAAGTTTAATTCTAACTGAGCCTTAGCTTTCCTAACCTGGTCCCTAGCTTCCCAGACAACATCCCTGTACTCTTCCCAGGCAGCCTCTCCTTGCTTGCACTCATTATAAGCCTCTTTTTTCCCCTCGAATTTTCCTCAGTAGCTCCTTATCCACCCAAGGAGGTCTCCTGGCCCTCCTGCTGCACTTCCTTCTGGTTGGATGCAACACTCCCGAGCTTGTAGCAGGTGATCCTTGAATATCAACCAACAGCCTTGGGCCACCCTGCCCTCTAGGGCTATATCCCATGGAACCTTACTAAGCAGGTTCCTGAAGAGGCCAAAGTCCGCTCCCTTGAAATCCAGGGCAGTGAGCTTGCTGCACGCTCTTCTCACCGTCTGAGGATCTCAAATTCGACCATCTCATGATCACAAATCACGAGATCATCCAACGAACTCCTACATCCCGCAGTGCTCACAGGTTACAGGCCGTGGGTGTGGTTTTCAACCTGCGCGAGCCCGGGGACGGGGGAGTGGCGGGCCCCTCGCAGCCCAAGGCCAGCACAGCCAAGCATGGCAAGCACTACGAGGCACAGCCGAGCCCGGCCGCCGGAGAAGCCACACTGCACACACGGGCATGGCTCCGACACCACTGAATTAATTTCCCGGGGGCCCAAATGACCGCACCCCCTTCTCAACGGCCCCCACCCCGCTCCGGCCGGTACCTATCGCGAGATCATATCCGCTCCCGGCATCCATTTCGCTGCTGAAGCGAAGGGGGGCGGCTCTGAGGGAAGATGAAGGCGGCGGCCATGTTGGGAGCTTCAGGGCGCTTTTGGTGCGGGGTGTGCTGAGGGAGTCTGCGCAGGGAACCTGTCGCTGGGGGATCGACGGAAGGTCGGGCTCGAAACAGGAGGAGTTGAACGCCTACTACGACTCTGAGCCGAGCTTGCTTAATTGTTTGTGGCCGGCTTCAAAAGGAAGGGAGGGGGCTGTCCCTGACCGAGAAGCCAGCACCATGAGCGGGGGGACGCCGTACATCGGGAGCAAGATCAGCCTTATCTCTAAGGCCGAGATCCGCTATGAAGGGATTTTGTACACCATCGACACCGAAAACTCCACTGTGGCGCTGGCCAAGGGTAAGGACCTGGTGGAGTGCAGGACCGGGCCCCGGCGGCCCAGCAACACCTTCGGGAGAGGGCGGGATGGGAGCGGGAGCGCAGGGGCCCTGTCGGGATCGAGCAAGAACCTGAAAGCGCGGCGGAGTTGTCGGTGGTGGTGTGCCAATGCGAAAGTGCGAGGGGGGGCCTGCAGCCTGCGAGTGCCCAGCAGCAGCTGTGAGGGTCTTGGCAGAGCTTTAGTAAGAGTCGGCGTAGTTTCGGCCGGAGGCGCGACCTCCCGCCATCCGCCCGAACGGATAGTCTGCGACGGGGCTGGGGCGACGCGCGGCGCTTTCTGGCAGAGGTGGACGTGAGTGAGGGGTTAGGAGCGGCAGCGGGACCGCGCTGCGGAGGCCCAGCTCCCGCGGCCCGGGCTGCGTCCATGGCTTCAGGGAGCGGTATGGAAGACTCGGAGCGGCTGCCGAGGGACCGTCGCGAAAGAGAGCCAAGAACGTTACCTCTTTAGGGGCTGCTCATAGGATTCCTGAATAGAGTAAAAGATTAACGCCCTTCGAGGTGAAAGTGGGTCAGAGTTAGTGCGTAAAAGGGAATAGAAAGGGGAGGCTGGAAAGAGAATTTCTTTGCATCGTAAGGGTTTCAGGGTATAGGGCCGCCTTCGACTGAAGTGTTACACATCCTGGGCTACGAGGCAGCTGGGATCTAAAGGGGATCCTGTGAGTGTTAGGCTATCGACAAAGGCTGTGAGATCTAGATTTCGGAAGTAGCTGTATGGCACTATATAAATCGAAATTGAGTACTGGCATCAGAATGTATTGTCCAGAGAATGTATGTGTATATATGTATAAGAAAGGCAGATATGTTTACTGAGAAGAGTCAGATCGAGAAGTAAAAAAGAGAAGAGGATCTTTGAAACTGGGCATCGAAGGACTTTGCTGTTTCTTGTGCATGATAGCGTGCACTCAACACAAGTGTATTAGCCATGGCAGTGAATGTGTAATATTGAGGTAAAAAAAGTCAGATTTTTTAATAACTTCTTTATAATAGAGTCTGCAAAACTCAGTGGTATTTTACTTTACACTTCTTGACTCTGTAGTCTTGTTAATAATCTAAATGCATATGTAAAAGTAGAGACTTTATCCAGTCATTAGGTAAGGGAGGAAGTTGCTTTGTGTAAACTAAATACTTGGCACTGAGAGTATTCTGAACCTCAGTTACTGCTTGGTACGATAGGTTTAGCAGTTCAGCATAATGACAATATGTTACATTTTACATTGTGTGTAATAGCTGGGCTGTGGAGTTGATGCTGTGTAGCAGCAGTTCGTTAGCTTTCATCTCGCACTGGCCTTTGTGGTAATTCTTGTTTGTGTGCCTTGTCCTCTTATTCCCCTTCTCCCCACCGACAAGTATTATTTAAGGAATAGGTTGCTTTGGTCTGTAAATTTTTACTTTCAAAATGCTTTGAAACACCTTATAGGTGGTTTGGTCCCAGAATTGCATAGTTCATTGCAATAATAAACTTACTGGAATTATCTGTTTTAAAACCACAGCTAGTATTTACATGAGAAAAAGCCTGAGCAGTGTTAGAAATTCCAGTTGCATGCTGTGATTGTTAAGGTTTGTACAAAAGCACTTAGAAGAATCTCATCCTTGAGAAACCCATGATAGCCTTGCACTAAATTAGATAGTTTTACTAATGACCAAGTCAATTCTGCATGACTTCTCAAGAGTGGTTAAGTCATATAATGGCCTATCTGCCAAAGTGTACATATTTAAGATAGATAGAACTGCAGTTATGAATTTGATCTACTCTCTTCCTATAGCTCTCATTAGAAATGTAAATCTAAACTATTAAATAAAACTTAGATGAGTTAGCTGAAGAATGTGTGTTTTGTAATACAGTGTCATGATTCAGAAGAGAATAAACCAGTGTTTCTAGGTCACCTAGACCCCAAAACCTTGAGGTTAATCTGGAAGCTGGTAACAGCCAGATCAGACTGCAAAACAATTCGCCATGCTTATGAACAAGATGTTCAACTCTAGGGTACTGAAGGTTCTGAATAAATGAAAGTGTAGGTCACGTGAACGCGGTATGATAGCTTCATATGTAAGGTGGCAAGTGTGGTTAGTTATGGCCAGATCGTTACGTGAAAAAAGCAGATCTTCCTTCTGAACTGTCCGTAGCTTTAAGTATGTTGATCAGATAATAGTTATCTTGTGTTGCTGTGGTGAGTCCAGAAGTCGAACCAGAACTCTTCACCATGGATCTTTACCACAGATACCAAAACTTTCTGCCAGAAAGAGACAAGAAAGGCCCCAGAAGATGACTCAATGCTTTCAGTTGATCTGCTAGGTAGCTGGGTTCATGTGGCTGTTACCTGTGTTGAGTGCAGGGTCTTCTCTTATCACTGTTTGTTTCCTAACTGAAATTACTGACATTTTGTGGAAGGAACTGCAAAAGTAGAGGTAGAATTTGTTCTTGAGTACCTACAGATTTGCCTAACAGTAGGACTTCCGTGGGCTAAACTGAAGTCTGAGATTAATCTTATAAAGTTGTACATATGGAATTCATTTAGCTTAAATCTTCTGGGGTTTTAGACAGAAATAATACTTTTGGGTTGCTGACAGGGTATACTGATTGTAGTCTTTGCCTACTGAGGGGCAATCTCTTGCAGTTCTCTAATCACCATTTTGTTTAGAAAGCTGTGATCCTTTTGCTAGCAAAAGTTGTGGCCTCTCTTGCAAATTAGAGGAAAACAGCATTTAAATAACAGCATTTTTGTCCTAATGGACTCTGATAGGTGAAAGCAGTGCAGTCTTTCACAAAGCGTGAAAGTGTGTTATTTAAATAACAGGGAAAATTCCCATTGTAGGATTCCAAATGTTAAGCAAGGTGTACAAGTATTTGAGGGTTTTGTATATTATCAATGTATACTTTTTCGGGGGGGATAGCCAGCTTTTCGGAGCTAGTGTTTGGAACCAAAAACTATCCACTCTTACTCTGAAATTTCAAGTTAAATTAACTTGGGATGTCCTCTTAGTCCGTACTTCCAACTCATGCTTAATTTTGTCAACATCAAGGCCAACCAATTTAAGAGTAGAGTGTTTGCAAGCCATGGTTGCGAGTAAAATTTTCTTCCTGTAGAGTGATTGCTGCCTTACCTGGGGGAGTTACAGAATAATCTTCATCTTGCATACTGCAGCATTAAAACCTAGATGTGATCTGTCATGTTAATAGCACATAATGTCTTTCCAGTTCAAGGCACTGATTTAGACATTTTAATGTTGATAAGCAGTGTAAGAACAACCATATTGGGTCAGAAAAGGCTTTATTCTCTAACAGCAGTGGGGAATCTGTAGGCATGTGGGTATAAGAAACAGAAAATTATTTCCTGTCTCTTTGATATAATGCATCGGTTTTCAGTTACCAGTTACTGGACCACTGAGACTTGCATTTGGAAACCCTGTCATTAATAATAACAGATGTTAATGAAATAGCTTCCAGTAATATAAGTAGTAGTTAAATTTCTGTCATTTTTAGCCATCTGTGGTAGTTTTTTACATAGTTTAATGACACATGAAAGAGAAAACTTGCTTTCTTTTAGACTTTTACGCAGTATTAATTGGGGAAAAAACTTGGAAAATTAGTTACATTCTCGTGGAGGCTTGAGCATTTCCTATAGTTCAGAGGTGGGAACAGGAAAGGGGAGGGTTAAATTTGTATCAAGTTTTTTATGAAGTTATTTTTTAGCCAGTTAAATGACATGATCCCTTCATGTCTTGAGGTTTAGGGCACATGTGCCAAACCAACCCTGTGCATAGTGTGTTACAGCAGTAAAATTCGCCTTATCAAAGCCCACTCCTGGCTGCTTCCCTTCTATCTATCTTCCTCTTAGCTTACCACCCCTACCAGTAAGGCAATACAGACTGAATTAATTGTTCTGAAGGTATGAGCCTGTCACAAGCTGGCTGCTTTGCATTAATACTTTTCCTGTAATGGTGTGTGCAGGCATCTAAGCATGCTTACAGAGAAAGGGATATGTTTTGAAGTGAGATGGCAATTGAAATTACTTGTTCTCATGGAAATGATCAAATTTTAGTCATCAAGCTTCTCATGGGTGCGTTAGTGGGGAAAAACTGGTTTCCACGTATGTGTGCTTAATATGAAGTAAGGCTGGTAAGATTGTGTCAGTGCTGTGTACAGAGACTGAACTGTTTACAATAATTCACATTGTATAGGAAGAAAGTCCTCTTGCTAGTAGAATGTATAGCTTGGCTTCTGATTAACACTGTATTTTTGTGTGTTAATCAACAGGCAGTCATTTCTGTTAACTGGTAGAGATGGTTGCAGTGTTTTCCTTGGATGCTGTAGTAGTATAATACAATAATATCTGTTAAAATATAGTATAGTAGTAACACGTAAGTGAGTAAAAAAATCTCTTCAGAAATTTGCCCACAGCACTTTAATACGAAGTTAGTGGAACTGCTTGGGCATAATGTTACATACACGAATCTTGTCAGGCTCATTGGTGTTTCTTTCTAGCTAGCTACTGAATTGTGTATGTTTAAACTGACAAAAAAATATGTTTGCTTTTAACTTATTATGGTTGCCTTTTTGTTTGAAAGTTCCTAAGCCAGTTTAACTCATTTAAAAAACAAAACAAAACAACCTCCCCCCCAAAAAAAGACAAGAAAACCCCCCCAAAGTCAAAAAAAAAAAAAAAAATCCCCAAAATACAGAAAACAAACAAGAGAATGTGCACACAGAAAAAATCCCAAACCAGCAAAAAACCTCACCACACTTAAATTGACAGGGTAAGATTAAATGGGTTTACCATAGTTCTGGGAGGTGTTACAAGACTATGTTATCTTTCACATGCTTATTTTAATTTCCTGTCACTCTTCAGCATTTTACTATATATGAACCATTGTACCTGGTTCTGGAGGAAGAATGTTGTCCGAGTGAATTCCTTAAGAGACAAGAGCTGGATAGAGCTCTAAGACTGTTACGCTACAATACCTTGTGGTTTTCATACTCTGGCAACTTAGTATTTCTGATTATGCAGAACTGTGGGTTTTCTTTCTATTTTCTTTCTGCTTCCTTCTAAACTCTTATTTTACTTATTTACTTATTTAATATTGGGCTTTTTCTTTGATGAGCTCAGATTATGTTAAATCCTGATCCAAGCTAGGAAGAAACTGTAAAGATAGCTATCCCTTTGCAAAATACTAAAAGTAACATTCAAGTCATTTATGTTATAATACTATCTGAAGAGCCTAGTTGGGATTGAAACTGCAAAATCATCAAGTAGTCCTCATCTTAAACTGCATTGCTAGATTGCTGCCTGTGCAGTTCTGGTTCCTTGTTTTAGAAGGAAATTAGATTTGGAGGTGACTGTTTTTGTTACTTTGGGATGAGAGGGGAAGATTTAACTCCAAATTGGAGGAGTTTGCTTACCCCTGTCTATTAGTGTGAGTCCTTACTAGATGAAATTGTCTTTATATTTTGCAGAAAGTTGCACTAAAACAAGTCTGGTTTGAGGCGGGGGAAGGGTAGAGAGAAAAAACCCCAAACTCTTAGTAGCAACTGTTGATGTGTTTCACTGCAAAACCTTTGATGACCATATCAGTGTCTTGATGCAGTTGCATAGACAGCTGAGTGTCTTAAAAATGAATTCTGATTTATTATTTTTTTTTTTATGTTGAAAATACTTCCTTTTGATGTTTTCATAATTTTATGATAGGGAGAAAGACAAATTCTTTTTTACACACAGTACAACCCTTTACATCTTTTAAGGTATCATTAAATGAAAAGTGTTTCAACTTTTAAGGGGGGAAAAAAAAAGTTTAGAAGGGAAAAAGGTAATTGCCAGTTCTTAAAACTGTTCTGTAAGAGTCATGTGATGTTAGTATTAATAGTAAAATATTTATCCATGCAGCATAGCTTTGACTTTACTTTCAGAACAGATTTCTTCAGTAGTTCATCAAATTTTTATCTGTATGTTAATGTGAGATGCAGTCTCTAATTTACTGCTCTTTTTATGGTGTTGCTACTGCTTAGTTTGTTCACTATAGCTCGAAAGCTAAATAGTTCGGTAACTTTATGTCCAGCTGGTAGCCCAGAACCACACAGCCACTTGCTCACTCCCCCCCTTCCCTCCCCCACTCTGGAAGGGGTAGGGAGGAGAATCAAAACAATGTAACTCCCAAGGGTTGAGATAAGAAGAGTCCAGTAACTAAGGTATAACACAAATCACTGCTGCTACCGCCAATAATAATAATGATAAGGGAAATAATAAGAGGAGAAAATACAGGTACTTACCACCTGCTGACCAATATCCAGCCCAACCCAAGCAGTGATCTAGACTTTCCGGGTGATTGCCCCCCATAACTGGGCATGATGTGCTGTGGTATGCAATACCTTTTTGGTTAGTTTGGGTCAGGTGTCCTGTCTCTGCTTCCTGCTGGCTTCCCCTCTTCCCTGGCATAGCATGAGGCTCAGAAAGTCCTTGGTCAGAGAAAGCATTACTGAGCAACAGCTGAAAATATCGGCGTTATCAGTGTTGTTCCCAGGCTGAAACTCAAAACCACAGCACTGCACTGGCTACAAAGAAGGAGAAAAATGACTGCTACGGCTGAACCCAGGACACTTAATGATGACACTGTGGCCATTCTTGTGCACCTTTGTAGACAAAATGGCTACTGGAGCAACCATTTCAGTGTGGGTAAAGAGAACCAACACAAAATCAGCTTTGGTTTTACTTATCAAGACAGCAGGCAAAATGAAGAGCCAAGTTAATTTATTAGTTATCTGATAAATAGAGTATAGGATGGCTAGAAAGTGAAGGCGGATCCTTGGTCAAGGCAGTGAAATAGAAAAAGCCTGCTGAATAAAAATTTTGCAACAGTGATGCACATGACCAGTTGATAACATTGTAAAGCTATTTTGTATTACTTTGAACTAACTTTTGGAAATTCTTCAGCTTTGGATATTTTTTTTTCTGTAGCGGAAGAAGAGAAGACAGATTTATAACAAAAATGGAAAATCACTTAAAAGTATATGCCTTTTTACAGCACTTTTTTTTTACTACCATACAGAACAGATTTTGAGATGCACAGAAAAAGAAAACTTGATTAAATGAAGCTCAGCAGATGATATAAGTATGAACAAAATAATTGTAACCACCTGTTGTTACTTTTCATTGTAGTGTGGAATTGATCCTTTTACCTCTGAACTATGTTTCTCAGAGATTTTTAATACTTGACTGTTTATGCAGTACTAGAAGAAGCAGCAGTGATGGTAGATAGTTGGCACAGCCTGAGAAATGACTTGGTATTGCTTTACACAGCTCTACAGGAAACTGCATTTCTTGATTAATGGTTTTATGGCTGCAGATAAGTGCCTAGTGATGTCTCCAAGTTGTTGATGCATTTGAAAATGGAGGGAAAACATATTCTGGTGAATTAAAGCAAAATACAGGTATTTTCTCAGCATAACCTGTAGTACCTTACAAAGCAAACAAAAGCCTCATAAATAGTTGTGAGGGATTATTGAAGCTTCTGCAAGTTGAGGTTCAATAGAATGTGATTGTCATGATTTTGTTTTTTTCTTTGGTTTCAGTTGTTTAGTTTTTGATTACAGAATTCTAGTAACTCTTCAAATTTTGTTTGTTTTGCTTTATTTTCACCTAGGGTTGGTAGTCCTAAGGTGAGGAAAAGTCTTTGAGAGGGTAGTGAAAGTAAACTTATGTTACCTATACACAGTGCTAGTGATTTTATGTAGTGTAGAGGCAGAAGCATGATAAGGTTCATCCCTATGCAATGTGAAAACCGTTGTAATTCAACTAAATACATATAAATAAATCTAATGTCTTGATATGTTGCACCCTATGCGGGCCCACTTAAGAAGATGGTTGGGGCCCAGTGAATTTACTTAATTTGGCAGAGATCGTGAGAACCTTACACCACCAGCGTTTTTTGCTTACTGAAAATTGCATATACCTACTATAGAATTCCTAATTTTTATATCAGTCTTGATTCAGACATGGAATCTATTGAGAAATACTTTGCTTTATGTAATTTTTAATAGTTGAATTTCTAGTAGTAGTAGCATATTTTTTTCCTGATCTGCAAGTGCAGAATATGAATGCAAACTCCTGTAGCCCTTGATTCACAGGAATGACTTATTATTATGATTCACAGGAATGACAAACACTTCATTGGTGTTCCTATTGCTGTAACGTCCAGAAGGTTTTAACGTTGCAAAAAACTGCTTTGTTGTTTCCCCTTATAAAACAGTCAAAATACTCAATGTGTATGATAGTGTAAATGATGTCTCAGTGAAAAATAGGTGTCTTTCTGCTTCATTTTCAGCTGAAATTTATAAGATCAAATAACTTGTTTTAAGTCTGAACAATTGCTAACAACAAAAGGTTATGCTGCCTATTTGGGTGGGGTTTTTTGTTGTTGTTGAACAAAATTTGTTTCTTTTTGTTTAAAGCTGTTGGTATCCACAGTATATTTGAAACCTTTTTGTTAAATGCAAGATGTTTTTATTTTTCCGGCCTTCTGGATTTTGCAGTTCGCTCCTTTGGTACAGAAGATAGACCAACTGATAGACCTATACCACCTCGTGATGAAGTCTTTGAGTATATTATATTCCGTGGCAGTGACATTAAAGACCTGACTGTCTGTGAGCCACCAAAGCCCCAGTGTTCTTTGCCACAGGACCCTGCTATTGTTCAGGTAAGTCGAAGCATATTTTTAGATGTTTGTTCCTGAAGTTATAATCTGGTAGCTTTAAGTGCTTTCTGGCTGAGTGTTTAAAAGTATTTGTTGCTGTAAAGTTCACAGCCCAAGGTAAAGAACTGTGGAAGGATTTTCTTCTGAGTCATGTCTTTTAACTGAAAGTCAAGGCTGAAATCTAACTCTAGCACAATGCACTGGATACCAAGGCTGTCAGTTTTTCCAAAACAACTAGTGACTTTTAGTAGACCTTGATGTCTTTTTTGAAAAGTACTGGGATTAGGAGGACATGTATGCAAGACTTCTTGGAAAGGTAAGACTTGGTGTAAGTCAAACGGAATAGAAGCTGAAACCTCTCAAAATCATTAGTGAGTTCTTCTGTTTGTTTTGTTTTCTTTTTTCATGTTCATCTTTTTTTGATGATTCTAAAGTTTCATCTAGCAATGTGTTTTTGAAAAGGCTTCATACAAAAGGGCAGTTACCTGAAAAAGGAATACTTGGTTGCTTAAAGAGAAAGCAGCTTATATCTTCAAGTCTTCAAGGTTAAATAATCCATTATTTCATAGTAAATGGACTGACAGGGATATTTTTGATGACTGAAATTTGCTGCCTTGTTGATTGTGTTTCTGGGGTCTTGAAAATCATCCCTGAGAGCAAGATAGAAGTTCTTGGTTCAAATGGAGCTTAGTAATTCTGTAAGTGCTTACATTTCTGATGTTTAACTACTCCATAAGATAAAATTCTTGATACTTCCTTACAAAGTACTCTTGCAATCCTCTGAGCTCTTTTGCTAAATTTGGTGCAACTCCTTCTGTCAGTGGTGGTTGAGAGCTGTGAAATAGCATTACTGCTAAGCCAAGTAATAGTAAGGGTCTGCCTTTCTCCAGTATGCTTGAGTCTTTTGTTATTCATGTAGTATTTGAAACTATAGGGAAAAAGATAAGACATTTTCCAGATTTGATTATGAAATCTTATACGTGTAGAGTCTGAGGTTTTAGGGAAAAGATTGCAAAATTTTGTGGTACTGTTTTCACAGGTTTGTGATCTTGGAAAGGTAAAAGTACTTTCTAAACTGTGTCATACTTGTGAAAATGTTTTCTGCCAACTGTTGTCTGTGATGAGTTTTCATACAGAGTAATGTGTCTAAATTTTTTTTTTTTGTTCTGTCTTCACTTGGGTTAAAGTGGTTGAATTCTTGATATTAAAAGAAGCAACTTTGTGAATGTTGAGATCTTGTACACATACTAGCCACAGCAGTAGTAGGGTAAATTTAAAAGATAGTATCTGCATTTCTTGCCTTGCAGAACTATTTCTTTTTGCGTAAATGTGAGTTTCTGCAAGTGTATTTTGTTTTTAGTCTTCATTAGGATCTTCGACTGCATCTTCATTCCAGAATGTGGGGTCCTATGGTCCTTTTGGCAGAATGCCTGCATACAGTCAGTTCAGTCCAAGCCCGCTGGTGGGGCAGCAGTTCGGTGCCGTTGGAGTTGGTATGTTGCTTTTGATTACTTGGTGTTTTTCTGTAAGTGAAGTTATGTGTGTATAGACAGTAATCAGTGCTTACATTTTCATCTATGTCTTTCTTACTCTAAAGGCAGATCCAAGGTCTTCGATCTGTATCAGTCCCACAGTGTATCTCAAAAGTTGTGTCTTTCATAGACTTTGTAGCTCAAATCAAAGCAATGATGATTGAAAATTAAACATCCTATTTCAAGAGGGTTCCTGTATGCATTAATGCATTCTATTTTGTACATATTCAGTGTATTCATCATATGTTCATTTTATTTCACAAGAGGCAGGCAGCTACCCCACAAAACCTCCATAGCTGTATTCCAGGTTGATGGGGTAGCGTGGACTTTAACAAGGGGTTTGGATTGTTGAGCAATACATCTGCCAGCACAGTCCTCCAGCTGTTCAGAAGATGGTAGCCTGGTGTGAAGTACATACGTAAAGTATTTGTGAGCTGCATTGGTTAAATGCTCCTTTCAGATGCTTTTGGAGACTCACCAACCAACTTTCAACCAGCTTCCTCCCTTTTAAGTTTTTGTTTTTTTTTAATTCCACATTTTAGTTTTTCACATAGGAACTTACATTTGTGTAAATGTTGCAGCATCAGCATTACTCCTGCTGCTGAAAATGTTAGCCATGTGAAAGGAAGGCTGTAGAGCTGGACATAAGTTGGTATCAGTTAATAAGATGTGGCAGTCATATTTTTGTTTAAAATATGTCAAGTGGAAACATATGCCAGTACAGTTTGTTTATTCCGTAAGATGCTGTCATGCTGTTGTGAGTGTGCTATGTTAATAGTTGTGACATAAAAGTTAGCAGTGATTTTTTTTCTTTTTTTGGTGGTTTTTTTTTGTGTTTTTTTTTTTTTTTGTGGGGGGTTAGATCAAAATATTACAGTCTTAACTTACTGTGGAAGAATACATGTATCACATTATTCTTAAAAGCATATGGGAAGGGCAGATTTTTGTATATTCTAGAATAACTGCGTAATATGACTTCACTAATCGTTTAGTGCTAATTTGAAGAAAAGCAAACAAAAAAAAAAAAACAGGAAAAAAGTCTAAACCAAGTTTTACAACTATATTATTTCTTTTGAAGCAGGAGGTTCTTTAACATCTTTTGGAACAGATTCTTCAGCCAGCAGTAGCGTGTCCCAAAGCACTACAGTTGGTTCTGCATTTACAGCAGATGCAAGATCACTAAAAACACAGATGTCTCAAGGTAGATCTTTTTTAATAACTGTCTGATCTTCTTCAACCAATTGCGCCTCTATGACTTATGTGGTTGCCAGAAATGGTGACCAAACAGCTGAATCCTGACATGAAACACTTGATATTAAAACCAGAAAGCACTGAGAGGCTTTGCACTTCCTCTTTAAAAGTGTTTTCCTATCTTGATGGGCTGCATAGGTAACTGTTAGCAACATATCTGTTGCTCTTCTTAAAGCATCTGTATTGAACAGCAGGACTTAGTTGCACTGAATACTGTTTGCAAATAGATGCATATGGAAACTCAATACCTAGTGTTACTGCTTACATGTCAAAACTCAAGGTACTTCATACTGACTGAATTGTGAAGTCCTTCAGCCTACACTTTAAAAATCTTTATTCTTAAAGGTATTTTTTTGTTAATGTGTATCTAGATGAGTAATATTAACAACAGACCTGATCGCCTGTAGAGGAAAGTGACATGACAGTTAAGTTAGCTTAATAGTAGTAGAACGTATGGGTAGTTTGTGTAATACTGGAAAAAGAAAGTAGAAGCAAAAAGGAACTTCTTTATGCTTTTTTGAGTGGCAAAGAAAAAAGAAACTAAATGTTGACCACCTTCACCCTCGCTTTTCATGCAGATTTGTTGATTTCTCCTCAAAATCTGAATGACATTATTTCCTGCTCTTCACTCTTCTTTGCTGCTTATAAAAGTGTGTTCTAAGATATGTTCCTGATGCTGCTTTTAAGTTTATGCAGTCATGTTAAAATGCAAAACGCAGGAAACAGGGCTTTTTCTGACATGAGATTTGTATACCAGTTAGGACTATTTTCTAGGGTTAGTTGAGGGGATTACCGAAAATAGGTTCTAGGTGTGTGTTGCATTAATGGAAAGTGGGGGGGGAAGTATGCTCAGCATTTACTGTTTCTGTGTTGAGAGAGAGCCTTGGGTTTCTGTAGGTGAAATTGAAACACGTATGATCCTTGGACTTAATGTATGACACATAGTCCAGATGAATATGTATTCTGACACCAAATCTCCTGGGGACACCGACAAGTTTTCATCTCTGTGTGTTTGCTTTTAAAATCTTTGTCATCTTCATAGATTCCATGGCATTGGTTTGTTGGGTGTGGTGGGTTCTTGTTTGTTTGGTTTTATTGTGGTGGTTTCTTCTTTTGTTAAGCTCTTTTTTTACAGGATATAACATTGCTCTTTTACTTACTGGGTTTTGAATCTCATTATAATTTCTTAGTAGATTTACCTATATGCTGTCATAAACTTGTCTGGCTGGGTCAAATGTCTCCATTCTAAGCATGCCTCTGGCTCCAGTCACTCATGGCTGCAAACTGAAATATATGAACAGCACTTTGTGGCACCTAGCCATCACCATTCGTTTACTTTGTCATGATCATACAACAGTGTGTGCTTGATGAAATGAAATTTCAGTATCATAACTACATCTCTGCATTTAGGAGAAGTCACTTTCCACTTGGCTTTCCAGAGAAGCAGAAAGAGTAGTTTTACCTCCAGTTGATCAAAAACTGTAATTCCACAGCTAAGTGCACATCATGGATGGATTGGTAGGGATCAGTTGTCCTACCCTTTTTTTTTTTTCTTTTAGGCTGTGGAAAGGGGAATTGCTAAATAGCCTTCATTCTAGATTAGTGAATCTGAGGGTAAAGAAATACCTATTTCTTTGGACATAGCTGTCTTGACTGGTAAGGCAGATAAACCTGTCAGTCTAGATTGCTTGAGACCAGTAACTCAAATTTGTAGATGAGAAATAACTCCTTGGGTTTTGGTTTTGTTCTGGTTTTGTCCCAGGTCGTTCAAGCCCTCAGATGGAGCACTTGAGAAGGAGCCCCTCCGTGGAGCAGTCAGTACAAACAGCTTCAGCCCACTTGCCTACTCCAGTGCCAGCTGGGAGGAGGAGTCCTGTATCAGCCAGACCTTTGGTGTCTGCTAGCCAAAAATTGTTAGAGAATCAGGAGCACAGACGAGGTAGCTTTGAATAATTTTCATATGGCTTTCTTTTTCCATACACATATGAAGTGCTCTTTTTAAGGGTAACGTTTAGGAATTTTCTTGCTGTCCATTTCTGTTTGACTGACTAGCAGAGACCTAGGTTACATGTATTTCTTTTTGAAGTCAAAGCATATATTCAAAATGTCTTTTTTTTTTCCCCCTTTTATGAGTTGCATTTCTGGTTTACTTTTTTTATAGTTTGGAATTTTTTTGAAATATGAACTACATCACTATATACAAAAGTATAATCAAAGATACCTAATTGGATCAACAACTAACTTTTTTATTTCCAACTTTAGCTGAAGCACACAAGGTTTCAAGATCAGAAAATGAACTCAGAAATGAAAACAAACGACAAATTGGTAAATCTTGTTTTGAGAAATAGCTGTCATGTTTCCAGACTTCATCAAGTTTTTTTTAAAAGTCTGCTGAAATACATCATTCTCTGTAGTTTGCAAAGTGTTAGGACTTCATAAACAGCCAGAGGTCTTGCAGTTCGGATTACATTAGTAAAGAATTTATGTATTTAGAATTATTTCATGTAGTTGTTTCTAATGAGTAACAGTAACTTTGCATTGGGGTCAGAATCATACAAGCACAAAAAGTCAACATTATAGAGAATTCCTTAAAGAGTGTTCTTTAAAGAGCAATCTTCTGATTGCTCCATACTAAGGAATTTGAATAAAAATGCAAAACCAAGCAGTATGCATGTATTTAGAAACACAATAGCATAAAATAAAACCTGTCACCTTTCTACAAAAACGATGAACTGAAAAGCCACTAACATTTTAACTCTTTTTCCAAAAGCTTTATGACTTCTAGAAAGTCATTTTAGTGCCAAGTTCAGTACCATTATGCTTTGTGTGTCACTGCCATAATTACTGTAAGTGAATTTACAAATTACAAGCTGCTCCGACAGGACTTCTAACAACAGAAGTGCAGGAAGAGGATGCATGAAGTCCCAACCTGTTACCCCAGGAATTAGAAAGCAAACAAAAAAACTCCACCCAAAAAACCCAACCATCACCACCACCCTCAAAGAAAAGCCAGTCCACAAAGCAAAATGCAGTTTCCCTCTTTTCAGTTCCAGGTGGACCTACAGCACGGAGAGGCCGTGGAGGTCACAGAGGGGGTCGAGGAAGATTCGGTATTAGGAGGGATGGTCCAATGAAGTTTGAGAAGGACTTTGACTTTGAAAGTGCAAATGCACAATTCAATAAGGAGGAAATTGATAGAGAATTTCATAATAAACTTAAACTAAAAGGTAAACCATTTTTGCTTTAATCATGGGAAAATCTGTCTTGCTGTTTTAATCCTGTCTTGAAGAAGAATTTGTAAAAGATGTATTCTGTTAAGTCTTGTTTGCAGTTCTTAAAAAAAAAAAAAAAATCAATGAACAAGCAAACCGGAATCATCTATTTAATTAAATGATTGTGTCAGTATTTGGGTTTTGAAGGCATTTCAGCTACCAAATACCGTACATCATGTTCTAACAAGTCTGTTAATTAAAAATTAGGATTACTTGAGCGGAAGTCCCAACAGTGTTTACTTTTGAATTCTGGAAAAGACAGTAAAAGAAAACCTGCATTTATGTTTCCAATTATTAATAGATTAAAGCAGTCATAAAACCATGAGTTTGGAATCGAAACTTTGTTGGAGAATCCACAGGAGTTTCAATTTAAGAAAGTTTCTGCCATTTTTTTCACTTTTACCCTTTTCCAAGGAAACAGGAGTAGTTTGAATCTATATTGCCAGCATGTTTGTCTCTATTTTTCCTATCAGGCTTCTGTTTTAATTACCTCATTCTTTTGTGACCAGCCACCTGTTTGTTACACTGCCACTTCTATTTTTGGACAAAATTGTCACAGGTTAAAATACGGAGTTGCCTGTTTCAGTAGATGACTTCTAAAAACCAGGAAACAAAAGGTGGGAATAAGTGGTCAGATTTCAGTGTAGAGAAAAGCCACCAGTGGAGTCCCGTAGTATTTGTTCTGTGATGCTTACCTCTTTTTGGATCATTCTTAAATGAGAAATTAGTTGACAGTTTGCTGTTGATACAATATTTTTTTTTATTACTCAGAATAAGAGGAAAGGGAACGCAAACCATAAAGAGCTATATTTTATGAAACTGGTGATTTTGTGTGAGTGTTGTGGAAACGTTGAGCTGGCTATCTGAATTTTGTGCATAGCATTATGAGATGTAAATTTGTAACCGTTCAGGAATGAGGCTTTAAGACTGTAATAGGTAGGTCTGCTGAACTACCAGCTTCCTTTTCAGTGCCATTCAGAAAAGTAAGCTGAACTTCAGGCATTATTAGGAAGCAGATACAAAGTCAGTTCATTGCATATCATGAGTGCTGGCCCTGTGTCTCAAAGGAGTAACGGCAAAGCTGGAAGACAAAGGAGAAGGGCAACAGGGATGAGAAAAACATGAACGGCTTTTATGAGGAATGACTGAGTGAGGCTTTTATGTTTAGAAAGGGTGTATCTGGGATGGTAGAAAATAGACGGCTATCAAATGCATTTTACCACAGGCTTCTTTTTGTTTTGGGGGTTGGTTTGTTGGTTGGTTTTTCTTAATTAAACCTACAGAGAATGTAGAGGATATCAAACCTCCAGACAGTAGCAGCAAAACATCTTAATTTATGTGTCAAAGTATTTGACTTTCCCATTAAATTTGGGGGGGGGGGGGAGGGGTGGGGTGGTGGGGGATGGTGGTGGTGGTGTATTTTTGAGCATTCAGTGTAGTTTCTGTCTGTCTGGGAATAAGTTAATAGTGTTGTTTTATTTAGTGTGATAGTCTGGAAAGCTTCTGTTTATTTTCCAGAAGATAAACTTGAGAAACCAGAGAAGCCTGTAAATGGAGAAGACAAAGGTGACTCAGGTGTTGATACCCAAAATAGTGAAGGGAATGCGGATGAGGAAGATCCACTTGGACCCAACTGCTACTATGACAAAACCAAATCCTTCTTTGATAACATCTCCTGTGATGACAATAGGTATGACCTGTGAGTGGAAACTTGTTAGTCTACTTAATGCCTGTTTATGTTGCAAGGTAGTGTCAGCACTATTCATTAAAGTCAACTCTGGTTTGAAAATGAGTAAAGCTTATTTCCACATGCAGTAGGCAAAAAATAAAATAGTAATACCAAGCACAAAATTTTTTTGGGCAAGTCCAGTGCAATAATAAGAAAATATTTGATTTTTTTTTTTTTTTTTTTTTTTAAACTGTGCTTCTGGAACTTGGTGTGCATACTCCAGAATCTGTTTTACAGATTTGCTGAAGTAGGTGTTGCGATTTATTTTCCTACTAAATTACCACTTCAGTTAAATCAGTTGCAACTCTGCTTTGGTAATGGCTTCTAAGTGGATCACATAACTGTCTTGGCAAGTCATGGTGTTTGAATGGGAAGACAGCATTTCAGGAATGTTAGAGCTTGTCTTTTGCTGTTGTCTTTCTTATTAGACAAGATGGTATGGATTGCTGACCTATATGAACTATGGGGTGGAGAGGTGTTGAGATGTAATGGATGGGAACCTAGCTGAGAGTTGATTCCCTCTTGTGACTAAGAGATACAAGGGAGTATGTTTTGTCAAAGTGTATTTGGTAGAATGTATATGTTCATTGTTACTGTTTCTCACAAAGAGGCAGGAAAACATAGATGTGCAGCTGTTCTGTGACTTTCATAATTTGGCTACACCGGTGTGCCTGGCCAACACTCTCAAGAGTGGACAAGGGAGATAATGAGAAACTGCATGGCCCCACAAGTAAACAATTAGAGATCTGACATAAAGCCAGTTGTTTTTCAAAGGGTATAAATGCAGGACCCTCTTGTGGCCAGATACAGAGCATCCCCTATGGGTGGACACACTGCATAGGAATTTTCCCAGTTACCTGAAACTCCTGGCATTGGCTGCAGTGGGGCTTCCCAGCTGAAAGTGTGGGCCTGGATGATGATTGGTCATGTATTCTTAATCTCTGTTCTCTCCATGGAGTAATGACTTGATCCATTGCAAATTTTCCTCTGTACTTACGTGTGTATATACGTGTATATGTATATATATATATATATATATATATACACACATAACTGATTTGCTTTATTGTACTTATTTACTGTATACAGACGGATACAGACCCTATTCATGTTAGTGTACTTGTTTAGTAAACTCTATACAGCTAGTGTATAACATGCTGTTTTGTTGTGTACTCTGCCTGTCAGCAGAACATATACTGACAGCTAGATAGAATAATATCTGTAACTGCAAACTCATATTTTCTGTGTCATTTTAAATTGCATATAACTTTTTAAGATTTATTTAATTATATGATGTTATATGCAGAGGATACAGACTGTGTCCTTCTATATGGGAAACTCTTACAGCATTATTAATATATAATTAGTGGTAACATACCTCTTTTTGTTGAGAGAAATGAATTGTGGTGTACACCTAGATTCTTGCAGAAGGGATAATGAAGATTTACAGTGGGATTAATGTATCATTTTTCATTTCATGGGCTTTTTGGTGATTCTGACTAAGACAGGCAATCTTTCTTCTGAAGTGTGTTTTACGGTGAGCCTTGTTTCTTTTGTGTGACAGAGAGCGGCGACCCACCTGGGCTGAGGAAAGAAGATTAAATGCAGAGACCTTTGGGATTCCACTGCGTCCCAATCGTGGCCGTGGAGGGTACAGAGGCAGAGGGGCAATTGGTTTCCGAGGTGGAAGAGGTCGAGGAGGTGGAAGAGGTGGCTTCACTGCCCCCCGAGGGTTCCGTGGTGGATTCAGAGGAGGTCGTGGAGGCAGGGAATTTGCTGACTTTGAATACAGGGTAAAATATATTTAATGTTACTGTGACCTGATCCACTGTTCTTGGAAACTAGTAGTAAAAAACCTCCTGCTATTAGATTTGATGTTGACCTGGAATTTTTTGAATAATACTTTGCAAATAAATTTTCCAGTTTGCATTGGAAACCGTATAAATTCAGTTCTGTATGAAAGGTTGTGGGTTATACATATGATCTCAGTCAGCAGAGTTGAGCTGCTTGGAAAAGCAAAATCTCTTCATTTCAGTGCAGGACATTTTTCTTGGCATCAGATGTGTATATGCGACTGGAACATTGGCTTGTGAAGGAACAGCAGTAATAACTGGCACCCTGTTCAGAATCAATAACAAATGTAATTAATCCAGTTGGTGCAAGGAATTGTAGGCTTTTACAACTCTGACTGGAACAGAAAAACTTTCTCTGGTAGTTTACGGCATGAGCAGTTGCTTTATGTCTGAAAATTTAAATATTTTTAGTAAAAACAAGGGGGGGGGGGGGGGAGAGACTTTTCTCTTGGTTAAGGATTTCTGACTGTCCCTCAATTACTCCTTTGTTAGTTTGCAACAATTAGTCCTGTGATTTAAAGACATTTTTGGTAGCCGAGTATGAATTGAAATGAGGGGTAGAAGATCAGAATTTCTGTGTGAAAGAATTTCACAGCCTTCCACATAAGTGGGAGGTAGCGTAAAGACCTAGGATTTATGCCATGTCCAAGTGACGAGCTGCTTCTGTATGTGCCAGGTGAGGGGAGCATTGACCAGACACTAACCCTGCTCACACCAGGAGGTCTCCTTTCCTGTTGTAAGGAGCCATCACAGTGTGTCTTGGTCTAATGCTGTTGCCCAGATTAATTTGTGATTATATTTTTGTAGTTGTTTTTGTGGTGTGTTTTTTGTTTGGTTTTGTTTTGTTTAGGGGGGTTTGTTTGTTTTGCAGATTTAATTCTCATCTTACACTGTTGTTCCCTCTAGAAAGACAACAAGGTTGCTGCATAGTCTACAGGAAAGCTGAAACCGGGTGAACATCTAGATCTTCTTGATCCAGAGAATTAGTTTCAATCTCTGAAAAGAATGAAGTTAATTTGCTGTATACTTGTCACCAGCACTGGGATTTAACTATTTAATTTCAAAGGGGTGTCATGCAGTTACTTATGAAAAATGGCCATCTTTGAAAGCAGTGAACATTAAATATATTTGAGAAAGAAGGATGAGTAATTTCTTATGTATAGTTAATTATAAAGCAGTACTTCGATGGAGTTCAAGTATTTTTTCATCACTGAAAGGATTTTTCTTATTACTAAACTGTATTTGATAATTGCTTCAAGTTGTAAGAACAATTGTATGCAGAAGGCCGTCGATACTGTGAGTGTTTTGACCCACTGAAGGTTGTTTTTTGGAAATCCTGTAATATCCCTTTTGAGATAGTTGTACTTTTATCAACTAGAGTGCTGGACAGTAGGTAACTTGCTTTGTCAGTCAAGTATGTACACACAGTAAATACTGTTTCTTAGGCAAAGGAATCTTTTTATATAGTTGTAAAATTCCATTATATCCCATTGCCAAAGAAACATCACAAATTTTGTATAGCTGTATAAAAAGCAACTAATTTTTTAAGGAATAAACATTTTTAAGTCAGCAAACATACTGTGTTATTGCAAAAGTTGATATGCTGAAGAACACTGAATTAGTTGGTTTTTTTTTTAGCAGCTTTTGGGGCTTAAATGTTTGATTTTTTTGTATTTGGACTCTAATGAAGACGTTTTGCTTCCATCACACAGAACTGGATACACTTTTCCTTTTTTTTTTTTTTTTTTTTTTGCAAGGATATAATTTTTTAGTTTCTGGCATATCACAGGATTTGACCAAATTAAAGGAGATAGTTTAAAATAAGGAGAACAGAAAATTTAGTGTGTCAAATTTACAGTTAATTTTACTTAGTGATAAATATTAACTTCCTTTTTCTAATGATGGACCAGGCACACAAGTTTGTGATTCTCCTGGAGTGCCTGGGTCTGATACATGTCTCCATTTATCAATTCTTGAGCTGTTAACTTTGTTGTAATACCTGTAGACATAAGCAATTTAAAGAATTCTTAGTGTTTGAAGTTGTTTGCATTTTGCTAGGCCATAGCTTGGAGACATTATGACCCTGGTTGTAAGACGGTGAAGTCACATCTGATGTAGAATGGACTCTGCCAATTACGAGTGACTAGTTATGATGTTTTCATGCGCTGGAATAGAAACTCGGTCATTTGTGTCTATCTGTGTGTATGAAGGCCACAGAAAGAAAGGGATCCAAAGATTAAAACCTTTTGTTCTAATTTGCAGATTTCATTTTATTTTTGTTCTTGAACTTCACAATGCTCAGTGGTGATAAAAGGTGGAAAACTGCACTGTTGGAAAATTGGGATATTTAAAAGTGGTGATAGAACCTTAATTTTGTAACTTTTGTATAGCACTACAGGGAAGTATTTTGTAATTGGTTTCCTTATTAAGGTCAAGTAGAGGTTAGATAATATTGTTTAGTAATGTTTTTTGCATGTTAACAGCAATGCCTTTTGGGTGTGAGCAGCCGTGGGGGATGCTGGACCGCCGAGCCAGTGCTGTGCTGTTGCAATAACTCTCTACTGCAGGATGTGGCCCGGGCTTATTTAAACACGAGTTGTAAATACGGGCGCTCCGTGCCGGGAGGGGGGTGAGGCGGTCCGG